>NC_083340.1:7837335-8437335 GCF_019175385.1 Lycium barbarum
AAAACTTGGAGGAAACCCTATTAATATTAAAAGAACGACTGCTTTTCTGGACTGCCTTGACAATACTGATATGATTGACCTTGGCTTCCTTGGTAGTAAATTTACTTGGACCAATAAAAGAAAGACTAGAGCTCAAGCCATTTTAGGGCGACTGATAGATTTCTCGCTAATTCGGATTGGTTGGCAAAATACCCTGACACGATTGTCACCCATTTACCGCATACCTACTCTGACCACTGCCCTAGCATTCTCAATACTGATAGACCAATAGGGAAACTTACCAACACCTTCAGATTTGAAACTATGTGGTTAAGACACCCACAATTCCAACCTATTGTGTATCACCATTGGACCAATAACAATGACTATTTTAAGGCCTTAATGTGACTAATTGGAACAGAATACTTTTGGGAACATTTTTAAACAAAAAAAAATAAAATATTATTCTTGCCCGACTTGGTGGGATCCAAAAGATGGATCCTAATGCAATTACGCCTTTCCTTAAGAATATTGAATCTGATCTCATCCTCAAGTATAATGAAATTCTCAAAAATGAGGAAGATTTTTGGAAATTAAAATCTAGAATCTAATGGCTTACTTATGGAGATGCAAATTGTCACGTCCCGAACCATGGCCTGGGCGAAACACGACACTCGGTGCCTTACTGCATGTGACCGAGCAAACCTCATGGCTTGCTTGTCAACATGGGCATCAAAACAATATACTCTATATGATGCAATTTAAATGAATCGTGAAAATGTAATTTGCGGAATAAAGTCTTGAAATTATCTCATAGCGTGAAAAATCAAGAAAACATAATAGTTTGCAAACATGAAAGCATAACTGACTCTGTGAACTAACATCTGTCTATGAAACCTCTAAAACATGTCTGAATACTAACTACCAGGACATGGCCCTGGACTACCATGACTGAATACTAGTGCAACCTCCATGTTGAACCCCGAGAGAAGTGGGGCTCACCAATAAGCTGATAACTGAGGTGATCCTACTGCGCTGGTGTATGCTTCTGAAAACCGGTATCTGCACCGTGAAGTGCAGGCCCCGGGCAAAAGGGACCTTAGTACATGGTGAATAGTACTAGTATGTAAAACCTGCTGAAATGAAGAACATGACACAACATAGGTATAAGACATGAACTGAAACTGAATGTAACTTGAACATGAGCATGAAACGTGAGTAAAGTCTGAAAACAGTAAATCAATGGAAATACATGTACGTAAAACTGCTTGTAACGTGGGGAACGCTATAGTATAACCGACAACATGATTCTGGTACTTGCATCCTAGCAGCAGAACACTCACACCTTGCTAGGGATATGAGATTTAGGTAATAATAAGCATGTAAGGATCCAAACTACATAATGAAGGTGTTGCCTCCTTGCTGACAACCCTTATCCTACGGTGGCAACGTAGTTTCAGGCTATCTGAGTCTTCTCGGTTAACTAAGCAATTTCCAAAAACATGAACATGATATAGTTGGCTAAGAAGCCCATGATTTTCGTGAAATAACTTGTAATCATGATTTCACGAAATAACTTGTAACATGGTTTCATGAAATATCTTGTAATATGGTTTCATGAGATAACTTGTCATAGTCTTGCAAACATGTTCTTGATTCATGAGTAATAACAATAGTTCATAATTATATATATATATATATATATATATATAATTGACTTGAAAACATGTTTGTAACTTGCTAGGTAAAATCATAAAGTTTCATATAAACATAATGAGAACACATGAGGAAGAATTCATGATTCATGGATTAAGCTAGGGTTCCTAATAACCGTAATGGAAGATTAGGAATACAATAACGAATATAGATACAACATTCATGTACATAAATATGGGCTACCAATATGTCGGGTTTAATGCCATAGGAGTTAAACTTCATGGATATCAAGAAACGGAATATGGGGAAGAACGTAGAGATTCCCACATGTGGATGGAAGTTCTTGTCACGCCCCGAACCATGGCCTGGACGTAACACGACACTCGGTGCCTGACTGCATGTGACCGAGCGAACCACATGGCTTGCTGAATCATCATGATACATAACATATGCGGAATGTAACATGAATGCATGATGAGCCTTTATAAAACATGTTAAGTCATAATACTTAATAAAATACTTGTTTAAACATGAGTGAGCCAAAATGGCTATACGACTCCAAATGTCTGACATGACATAACTGACTTGTCTAGTCTATGAAACCTCTATCATGAGTCTAACTGGAAAACATACTTACTGGGACAAGGCCCCCAGCATACCTTTAGATGCATAATTAATCATAAAATAAACGTTGACTAAACCCCGAATGAGATGGGGCTCACCAATAAGCTGATACGAATGTTGTCCTACTGAGCAGATGTGTCGTCCTGTATATCAGTACCTGCATCGTGAAATGCAGGCCCCCGGGCCGGGCAATAAAAGGGGACGTCATCACATTGAATGTACTGGTATGTAAAGCAACCGAAAGAAACAACATGGGACATGGAATAACATGATAAAAACTGAAACTGAAAACCTGGACATGAACATGGGCATAAGTGCATATGTATATATATAACATAAGTAAAAACATGATAAGTAGGGAGAGCAATAACTTATAACCGATCCATGGTCTGGTGCTTGCGTCCCGCCAGCAGAACACTCAGTCCTTGCCAGGGAACATGAGATTTGATAAAATATGAAAGGATCCAATCATTATGAGAGATCGTCCGGAACATGGGTGGAGCGATCCTCATCCTACGGTGGCTACGTAGTTTCAGGCTATCTGAAGCCCTCCTCGGTAATTAATGCAACTCCCAAAACATGAACATGAAAAATAGTGGCACTTGCTGCCCATGGTATATCATGAATCATAACTTGCTTGTACATAGTGTTCATGAATCATAACTTGCTTGTACATGGTTTTCATGAATCATAACTTGCTTGTACATGGTTTTCATGAATCATAACTTGCTTGTACATGGTTTTCATGAATCATAACTTGCTTGTACATGGTTTTCATGAATCATAACTTGCTTGTATAGTTTCATAAGATAACTTGTCATAGTCTTGCAAAACATGTTTTTCGTTCATGAGTAATAACAATAGTTCGAAATCATATATATATACTTGTCTTGAAAACATGCTGGATGAAATCATAAAGTTTCATATAAACATAATGAGAACACATGAGGAAGAATTCATGATTTATGGATTAAGCTAGGATTTCCTAATAACCGTAATGGAAGATTAGGAATGCAATAACGAATATAGATACAAAATTCATGCACATAAATACATAATTACGGGCTACCAATATGTTGGGTTTAATGGCCTAGGATTTGAACTTCATGGATTTTACGAAACAGATCATGGGGAAGAACATAGAGATTCCCACATGTGGATGGAAGTTATACATACCTTAACTTCCTTCTTTTGAGTGTATCACAATGTCCTTCAATCCCTTCAACTTTAATCTATAGCAATACAGGTCATAGGGACTCTATATTAGCAACAATATCCATGTTTTGTTCATCTAAGCATTTTATCAAACACTTGGTGGGCATGAAGCTCCACAACCTTCATTAATGGTGTTTTCTTCCCCCAATCCCCATTCTATTACTTCTAACTGATTCTACAATCTCAATTAGATGTAATTGACATCATTCTTCATCACCCATATGAATACAACAATCCCAAGTCAACAATCCAAAAACCCTAGCATAGTTCATATAATTTTCTTTATCAAACCCATTTACCATTCTCCCAAGAACTTATCAACACTTTAATCATCAGGAAACATCGTAAAACTTACCTTAGTTATTGTAGGAATAAGTCTTGAGTTGAAATGCTTCACTTGAACAAAACCCTAGTTCCACCTTCCATGGAATTTCTTGACTTGAATGGATTTGATGTGTTTCTCACACTTAGTTTTGGTGGATTGATGAAGTGGATCTTTTGTTTCACTTGGATTCTTGCATATGAAGTGTTTGGATGGCTCTAGAGAACCCTTGAGTCGTGTAGGAGAAATGGGAATGAAAAAAAATGGGTTTGGGTCTCTTATTAACATCTTAAAATCTGACCCATCGGGCAATTCTACGCCCATTTTTACGTTCCGTATAATGGTTTTACGGACCGTATAACTCACCGTAAAACCATTCCAGTGATTTGGACATTCTGTGCTCATTTTACGGTGTGTTTTACGTCCCGTATAATGGTTTTACGGACCGTATAACTTACCGTAAAACCATTCCAGTGATTTGGACATTCTGTGCTCATTTTACGGTGGTCTGAGTCAATTTTACGGACCGTATAATTGTTTTACGGACCGTAAAATTGAACCGTAAAACTGACCAACGAAATATCATTCTCTGTGACCATTTGACGGACCGTATAAATATTTTACGGACCGTCAAAATGTTTTACGGACCGTCAAATGGTCCGTCAAAATTCTTCTGCTCGGACAGTCTGTCGTATAATGGGCATAACGCTTTGCACAGATGTCCGTTTGAGACCCATAATATACCGTTGGAAAGATATTGCAAAGGGCTACAACTTTCATCAAGAATGTTTTCCCAAATTACAAATTAATAATGGGGTTATGGTCGTTGGAAGTAAGACCATCTATAAACTCACTTGCAAACATGTCCCGTAGAGTGGTTTTCAACTTTGTTTTGCCCAAAGACTCTTCTCAAGTCTTGATTGGGTTTCAAACACCATTTATACACTACTAAAATTGGGTTCATTATACCCCCATCTTATAATACAAATCTTAACCCGAATGCACGAGGTGTTACAATATCTCCCCCTTGGGATCATTCGTCCTCGAATGATGGGTCTTGGTTAAGGATATGGCTTGACATAACTTGAATATATGAACGTGAGGAAACATGACATGGAACATGGAAATCTGACATGACGTAGTTTCATGAAAACATCCGTGCCCAAACATGAGACATGAATAGCGAATACCTGAACTCGAACGTGAAATGTGAGGCATGAATACATAAGGGACATTATAACTCTTCTCCGAAATGTCATTAAGCCATCATTAATTCGATACTCGTAATTCTTTCCCGACATACAACATATACCTTTCTTTCCTTAACAACTTTCGTCTCCTACCTCAAATGTCTTTGAAATCTCATTTAGAATCATTAAATATTACTTCTTACTTGTCAACATGTCGTATACGTCATACCCTTCGTGGGTCTATTCGTGGTATGCTAACGGGAAAATTTCCAAGGTGTGACATTCTCCCCCTCTGTTGGAACATTCGTCCTCAAATGTTAATATTCGGGATTCTACAAAAATTTTGCCAGAGTTTCCCCTGTAATATGGCACTACCTACCTGTCACAACAGCCCATAATATCATTGCCTCACAGGGCTACATCATAATAGCACTACAAATTGGCCACACACGACCAAAAACATGAAAAGAAAGCTTACATACCGTCAAATGGTCCGTCAAAATTCTTCTGCTCGGACAGTCTGTCGTATAATGGGCATAACTCTTTGCACAGATGTCCGTTTGAGACCCATAATATACCGTTGGAAATATATTTCAAAGGGCTACAACTTTCATCAATAAAGTTTTCCCAAATTACAAATTAATAATGGGGTTATGGTCGTTGGAAGTAAGGCCATCTATAAACTCACTTGCAAACATGCCCCGTAGAGTGGTTTTCAACTTTGTTTTGCCCAAAGACTCTTCTCAAGTCTTGATTGGGTTTCAAACATCATTTATACACTACTAAAATTGGGTTCATTATACCCCCATCTTATAATACAAATCTTAACCCGAATGCACGAGGTGTTACAGTTCTACATACCTTAATTGCTCCAAAACTTGAATTAAAGACTTGAGTTTTGAAGAAGATTTCCTAAATCTTGATTCTTGAACCTTGGGATGGGTTTTCTTGAAAACCCTAGATGTGAACTGATACGGACAAATATATACTGTTATGGAAAAATTAAAATTTCCGCCCAGTTAAATACTGGTCGTATTTTGAAATACGGACTGCACTGCGTCTCTTCAGTAAAATGGACATAAATCTTTGCAAAGATGTCCGTTTGACCCCCATAATATACCGTTGGAAAGGTATTTCAAAGCTCTACAACTTTCATCAAGGAAGCTTTCCCAAATTCTAAATAAATTTTGAAATGCGGGCCGTATTTTGAAATACGATCCGTATTTAACCATATGACATCCAAATGCCAAATTCCAGAATGTTCAGAAATCCTTGGTACTAGTTTGCGACTTGAATTACGGCCCGTATACTGAAATACGGTCACTGTTCATGGGCGTAAACCCCCATCTTACAACTGAACAGGGAAAATTCCAATTCCCACATTCTTTATCTAATTTGCTAAGTCTAGGATCATGGTCAAAGCTTACGTTAAAGGTACGGGGTGTTACCTTTATCAAACCCCATCTCACATTCTTTATCTAATTTGAGATGGGGTTTGATAAGTTAGTATTTTACCAACTTATCTCTTCTTTAATCTTATATTTTTGCTATGTTTGCTTGAGAAAATAGTGCATTTAATATCATTTACATCTATTTTACAGGTTTATGTGATTTAGAAGTGATCGGAAGAAACCAAGTGAAAATAAAGTCAAAAAGAGGTCAAATTGGACAAAACTGCACAGTTTTGCAAAACTGTCAAAAGTGGACAGTTTTGCAAAAACGGGACAGATTTGCAAAAAACGGGCAGAACTGCAAAAACGAAAATCTGGGGCATATTTTGTCATTTTTTGGACTTGGAAAAATTGGGAAACATAAAAGGAAGACTAGGGGGCAAAATATTATCATCTTTGGCACAACACACAAGTTCTTGGAAGCTAGGGTTCATCACCAACACCTTGGAAGAGAAGATTTGGAAGCACCCAATGAGAAATTCTTTACCCATTTCTTCTACTCTTGCTTTGTATTGAATATTTATGTGTGTAGTATTTCATTTCAATACTTGAACCTTGTTTATGGAAGTATATATTGTTTAAGTTTGGATTGAATCTCTTGTTTTGCTTATGTGTTGAATGATTTTATTCCTAATGAAGTGGGTTATTGTTTCTTTAATTAATCTCATTTTGAATGATTCTTAAGGGAGTAACTAACCCTAAGACTTGCCCATTTATTTCGATTTAAACTTGGAAGAGGCAAACTCGGGATTGGGAAAGATTAATTAACAAGAATTTGGGGTGTTAACCCTCATCTAATGGAAATCGACCTAGGGATAGGCGACACCACTTGTAGCCATATTCGGGTGTTCTTAATGCTCCTAATTTCTTTAGGGATATTCAATTAGGTAGTCTAGTTAGTCTTCGGAAGAAGCTAATTTAGAGTCATTATCCGAGGCTAAGTAATATAAACTCACCATTATTTGTAAATCATGAAGTACATTGGATCGTTACTTGAGCGTAGTTTCCCTTGTATCCATGCTTGTGGTCATTGATCATTTTACTTGCTTTCTAGGTTAGTTTACATTTTTGCATTAGTTATAATTTTCTCCAAAACCAAAATATTATCCATCGTTTGGCTTTAGCTATTATTGGTGAAGATTCCTACTTTTCCTAATCGCCTACATATTGTTCTCTGTGGGATTCGACCCCGACTCATAGTTGGGTAATTATATTTGCATACGACCGTGCCCATTCTAATTAATAGGGTGGATTTGGACGTTATCAGGGCTCACCAATAAGCTGATACGAATGTTGTCCTACTGAGCAGATGTGTCATCCTGTATATCAGTACCTGCATCGTGAAATGCAGGCACCCGGGCAATAAAAGGGGACGTCAGCATATTGAATGTACTGGTATGTAAAGAAACTGAAAGAAATAACATGGGACATGGAATAACATTATAAGAACTGAAACTGAAAACCTGGACATGGACATGAGCATGAGTATATATATATATAACATAAGCAAAACATGATAAGTAGAGAGAGCATTTCATAAACCGACATGTGATATCACCACGTGGGTACGTGGAGTCTGGTACCTCGCCGGACCAGCAGAGCCCTCATACCTTGCCAGGGTATAAGGTGGTAACGTGCCTGATGGATCCATTCAGTGTAAAATTAAGGTATCGTCCTAACTGGGCGGAGCGATCCTTGTCCTATGGTGGCTACATAGTTTCAGGCTATCTGAGCCTTCTCGGTAATTCGTGCAACTCCCAAAAACATGAACATAATATAGTTGGCTAAAAAGCCCATGATTTTCGTGAATTAACTTGTACTTGTCTTGTAATCACGATTTCACGAAATAACTTGTAAACATGGTTTCATGAAATAACTTGTAAACATGGTTTCATGAAATAACTTGTATTTAGTATATATGTATCTTGTATCATAGCATGAAAGTAATTATATAATATAGTTGCATGAAAACTTGTAGACATGTAGGATATTCATGAAATAATCATTTTTATTTAAAAACATGCATGCAAGAACCCATGGAATACGAGATATGGGTTTTCATGGATTACGGACGGATTCTCAATAATCATAAAGAAATATTAAGAACTCAATGATGGAATTATAACAATTCATACATAATATAATCATGGACATGGACCTAGGGTTATTATGAGCATGGTATAGAAACCCTAGTTTTGTAAAGTTTCATACTTTATGGATTAAGAGGCATGGGGAAGAACAATGATGTTCCCACACGTAGATAGTACCTCTGCATACCTTAGTTGCTCCAAAACTTGAATTAAAGACTTGAGCTTTGAAGAAGATTTCCAAAATCTTGAATTCTTGAACCTTGAGATGGGTTTTCTTGAAAACCCTAATTTTGGAATGATGATTTCTTGTTTAGATTACAAGGATATGTATTAGAATTGACTTGGAATAATTAGAGTAGGCTTACCTTGGTGTTCTTGATGATGGAAGAGGGTAGGAGGTCGTTCTAGGGTTTGAAGGAATGAAAAATAATGATTTGAACTGATATGGACGAATATATACTGTTCTGGAAAATTGGATTTTACGTCCAGCAAAATACTGGCCATATTTTGAAATATTGGCCGTATTTTGAAATACGGTCCATATCAAAATACGGACTACACTGCGTCTCTTCAGTAAAATGGTCATAACTCTTTGCACAGATGTCCGTTTGACCCCCATAATATACCGTTGGAAAGGTCTTTCAAAGCTCTACAACTTTCATCCAGGAAGTTTTCCCAAATTCCAAATATATTTTGAAATACGGGCCGTATTTTGAAATACGGTCCGTATTTTGAAATACGGTCCGTATTTAACCATTTGACATCCAAATGTCAAATTCCAGAATGCTCAGAAATCCTTGGTACTAGTTACGACTTGAATTACGACCCATATACTGAAATACGGTCACTGTTCATGGGCGTAAACCCCCATCTTACAACTGAACAGGGAAATTCTAATTCCCACATTCTTTATCTGATTTTCTAAGTCTAGGATCATGGTCAAAGCTTAGGTTAAAGGTACGGGGTGTTACACAACTAAAAGAATATGATCGACTTATGTCTTCACGAAATGAATGTATCAATCAAACGTTCGTCGAGTTCTAGTCATGCCACAAAAGAGAAGAGAAATCCCTACATACCTCGTCGATGGAGTTATATATGTTTCCCGAGTCCTCGAACGCCTTACGAACGATTTCCTACATAATACGGACTATTCAAGATCAAAACCAAGGTCATATCTTATAGAAATCTTCATTTAGACATTTAATCGAGCAGCTCATGGGCATGAATTTATAGGCCCTTTTTGTAGCGAAATTTTCCCGTAAAACGCTATCAAATTATAATTTTCTACTTCTCCTCTTCAATATGATCCCATCCATATCACCATAACTCCAAACAACACAACAAAACCATATAAAACAGCCCAACAAATAAGCTAAGTTCATGAAAGTTTCATAAGAATATAGAAGAGCTTGTTCTATGGGGGTTTTCACCAATTTCTATGGTCAATTACTTGTAGAAGTTCAAAGAGATCAAAAGGAAGCTAAAATATACCTTAAGTCATGAAAATCACTTCAAATTCCAAGTTAGTTCAAAGCAAGGTTTTCCTCCGAAAGGTGAAATAGTGAAGAAATCACAATTTCGAAGTTGCCATATTGTTCTTCATGTTAAAGTTGATATATTTGCTCTTGGTTCGGATTGAGATTGATGGAGGATTAATTGGAGAGGGTTTGAGGGTTTTCTAGGTCATGTATGGTGAGGAAAATGGAGAAAAAATCGTGAAGAGGGGTCTTTTATATAACTTAAAGTGAGCAGCCACCGACCATGGTCACTGTTCCCGCGGTAGTTTGCGTCCTTGGACGAAAATGCGAATATCTCTCTACTCCGATGTCATATCGATGAGCGGTAAAATGCAATGGAAACTAGACTTGTAGGCCTTCGATTTGGTAGGCGGATCACCCCGTAACTCCAAGTAGATTGAGAGAAAAGCTCCGAGACATCTGACCCAAATTTCAGTGAAATTTACAAACTTAACTTGCGACGCCCTTTGTCGACTTTCGTGTTACAACTCGTTTGACTTCCAAACTTAACAAGAGACCATTATACAGTTCAAATACTTCATATCATTACTTGCTTATCATGTGGAGCACTCCTAATCTCACCCAAAAGTACAAGTTATCGTATTCCCAACTTGCCGACTTTTGACGAAACTCATGCTTCTTTGATTCATTCACTCTCCAAATCTTTCGCCACTTACTTCTATTATTTATAGACTCTTGTAACCATTTTTATTAATAAAATCAATCCCTTTTATCCTCAACATAATTTCTTTTTAAACTTACGTCGACTAACTCATGATGCGACTTTAACATGCGAAAATCCGAGGTGTAACAACCTACCGCTGACCTCCTACAATGAGAAACATACTCCCGTCTAACCTCTGTCGCCATTGCCAAACACCAGAAACAATTAGGCACATTCTTTTTTATTGTCGCATTCTTGATGCTATTTGGAGCCAACTTAGTATTACCATTCCTCACAACTTTGAGGATATAGGATCTTGGCTGAAAAGAAAGGGCTCTTCCAACAACACCTTATTATTACGCCCTAACTTATCCTTACCACATAGAATCCTCACACCTATCATAGTTTGGGTCATCTGGAAAAATAGGAACCATAATATTTTTAACCAGACTTCACTCAATCCTAGTCCAGACAAAATCTGTAACTTTGGTAGTGAATACTTCTACCTAGGACCCACTCATAAAATACCCCCTCACAGCCCCCTAACCTCCTCTACTAACGTTACCTGGATACAACCACCCTCATCTACTTTTAAGTTAAACACTGATGGAGCCTATGACCACATCACCAAAAGTGGTGGAGCAGGAGGCATCATCAGAGATGAACATGGAAGATGGAAAGAGGGATTCTCAACGCAAATCAGATGTCACTCAGCACTGCATGCATAAATTCAAGCCCTTAAAAAGGGATTGGAATTAGCCTATACCAATGATATTTGACACAAATATCATGTTTCGTGTCATTTTACATCCTATTCTTATGACTTTTATCGCTTAATCCATGATGCAATCGTCGTATTTGAACTCATGTCATTATATTTCATGTGTATAGGTACGATGATGACAAACGATGGGAAACCGGGCTTAAAAGTGGTTGATTTTGGAGCATGTAATGATTACACGAGGTGACGAGTTGAAGAACACAAGTGATGAACTAAAATTAAAAATAATTCAACTGAAGGTTCCGCTTTTCTTCCGCGATGCGGAAGAAAAGCGGAAGTGCATCAGGCTATCCTTCCGCGATGCAGAAGGAAAGCGCAGCGACGAGCAGTTTTCCCGTTTCAATCGGGATTAGGTTTACTTATTTTTTGTCCTAACCCTAGACTATATATAGACGTTTTATTAGCTGAAAACGGGGTGCTAGGATATTTGGAAGACTTGTAAGCCACTGTTCCAATTCTCTCTCTAGGTTTATTTTATTTTTCATCTTTTTCAACCCTAGATTATTCATGAATTCTTCTTGTTCATTGAGAATCATGAGTAGCTAAACTTCTTGATTCTAGGGTTGTGGCATAAGACTTGAAAGTTGGTTTGATGACAACTATTCTCTATTGATTTTCCATATTTTGGGTTGCTTATTTGTTCTTGATCTTAATTGTTCGATTATCTGGCTAATAGTTGAACACTATCTGTGGCGTGTGAATTGAACTAGGGATAAGGAATTTGCATGCGTAATAAGAATAAATAGGGCTTGTTCGATATAATCGTTTCGCTAATGAGAATAGGAATATACCCTTTAGCCTTGCTTAGTTGAATACGGAGGAGTAAATGCGTTCTTGTTACCTCTGACGATCATATGGATATAGGCGTTACAGTAGCATCGACAGGCTTGTGAGTAACTCGGAAGATACTCATAAAGTTATAATTAACCCGTCAACTAGTAACCCAGGAAATAAGATAGGTGGAATTGTCTGAAGATCAACTGGACTGTCGAAAGCCATGACCCTAGAACTTTCTTTCATCTGATAAACCTTACAATCTTTGTCGAAATATTCTCAGTCACAAAAACACCCATCACAAATTGTTTACTTTTCAGTTTTAGTTTAGTACAACAAACATCTTGATTTTCACTTTCTTGAATAGTTTCATTCGAATTTAAATTAGTTTAACAGTAGAATCTAAGTCTTTGTGGGATCGATATCTGGACTTAACAGTCTATATTACTTGTACGACCACGTATACTTGCGCGTGCGTTTGGGAGCAACAACCAAGAATCTATGTCCTATCATTGTGGAAATTGATTGCCAGGTATTAGCCACCATTATGACAAACAATAATTTATCTGTTCACAGAATACTTCTTCATGAATGTAGGTTCCTTCTGGACGCAATGGGGATACTGACAATAAAGCATGTACACCGTGAAGCCAATGCAGTAGCACATGGGTTAGCCAAACATGCCAGCAAACAAGGAGTTGGGAGGCCAAACCTATTTGAAACACTTTTTTGGAATTCTCCACCGCCTTTTATTATGCCTTTATTTATTTTTTTTATTTATTTTTCCAAAGCTTTTGTATTTATTCATGTAAAACACAAAAGTACATGGGGGGACTATACCAAGACCCCATGAATACATCACAGGCCACACATAGCCAAGGCAAAAAGGAGGAAGTTTACATCTGCAGCCTATCCTCACTAAGCTTTTAGCAACTTACATTTAGCTAAAAAGGAAATTACTCTACAATATTCTTGATGTGCATGCAGTGTGAATCTTAATTCTTCAGCATAGCAACAACAATTTTAGAGTCCATCTCTATAACACAATGCTGATAGCCCTTCCGCGTGCACAGTTTGATAGCAAGCAATGCAGCCTTGGCTTCCGCAATATTATGATCCCTGCACAGGACTGGGGATGCAAAAGCAAACACAGTCTGCCGTGACCAGCCAGTAGATTTCCTTCTCCATTCTTGCATAATAGAAAATTGTCCCATGATGGCAACAATGGTCATCATCAAGGGACAGCATAGGCAGCAGCAAAAAGGTTCATGTCAAAACCAATAGCAAACAAGTGTAGTTAGAGACAGAGGAGCAGTGTACTTCCTCATTGTAATTGCCTGCAATATAAAGAAAGAAGCCCAGGAAAAAATGGCTACAATGAGAAGCATTGAACCAAATTAATAACATGTCCTTTGTACAAGTCATTAACATGGCTCCAGCCACTGTCACCATTCTACCTATCACCTTTGCTGTACCTATCAGTTTTCTGAGTTTTTTTTTAACTCTTCTCCTGAAGGAGGGGAAGTCAAATTTATTCATTCGGAGCGGTCCTCTAGCCTCCGTTGGCAGGTCACCTTCATTCAAAAAAATTCTAGGGACTTGAATTTGGGTTGCATATTTTGCTAGTGTATCCGCTACCTCATTCCCTTCTCTAAAGCAATGCTTTATCGAGATGTTTCTGTGAGCCATCTTTGCCTTAGTGTTTTCTATAATGTCCCATAACCTCCAAGGAGGTTTTAAGGAACCATCTATCATTTGTACCACCATCTTGGAGTCCAATTCTACCTCAAGGGATTCGAAAGGATGATTAACACACCAAGAAATTCCAACTAGAGCTGCATATGCTTCACTATAATTGTTAGTGTAAAATTGGGTTGGATATGCAAATGCCATGATCATGTTCCCAGTTCTATTCCTAACAATACCACCGGCTCCCGCTTTGTTTTGATTTTTCATGTAACTTCCATCTGTGTTGAGCTTCCAAGTGTTGCCTATAGGTTTGATCCATCTGATCATCTTACTGGTTATCACAGCTTTGAAATTTTCCGCTTCGAGACAAACTTTGCTCCAGTTCCAGGTGTAGTCTATGGATTTAAATTTCTGTCTTATTGCCACCTTGATCTGAAAAACAGATTGAAAGCATATATTAGAAGCAGTAAAAATTTTTTGTTCAAATTTCTTGGTGCACCTTTCTCTCCAAATTTCCCAACATACTATCATTGGAGTGATAAGTAGAAGGAACTTGTGAACAATATTCGTTGGTTTTTGTCTCCACCATTGCCAGAGAATTGTCTGAACAGTTGAACCAGTAATGCTGATCCCCAGTGGTCTGGTCATGATTTGCCATATTTGTTTTGCAAGCTCACTTTGTGCAAAAACATGATTCCCAGTTTCTATACATGCAGTCCTGCAACAACAACAACTAGCACCTTTGTCAATATTAAATCTTGCAAGATTAGCATCTAGAGGAAGATTTTTCTTTAAAAGCTTCCACATGAAAAAGGAAACCTTGAAAGGAATTTCTTTTATCCAGATGAACTTATAAATGTGAGGGGCAGTATCTTTTATATCTGCACCAACCTTGCAAAGACTGTTATGTTTATCTTTCATTAATGCATCCTTTCGATTCAGCAAAAAAAAAAAAAAAAAAAGGCTTGTAATACATTAAATGATCATGGGTATCTTGTTTACGTTGCTTTGTATATTTTTTTCTTAACCAATTTTAATATAAGTGTTTTGCACGTGTGTGCCGCGTTAATAAAAAAAAATGTAGATAAGAAGAGAAAATAAATAGTTATTGATGTTAAATTTAAATAGATGCAATATTCATCTAAATAAAAATAAATAAATGTTACTCATTACTTTGATGCAGTAGTTAAATATACTATGAATACGCAAAGATGAGAAAATCAATCAAGGTACTTGTATAATATTTGTATTCATATAGATATGTTAATGTAATAAGGAGGAAAAAAAATATCAAAGAAGAATCATTCTTAAAATGAATGAAATCCATAAATTGAAAGAAAAAAAAAAGTAATGAAAGGCAGCTACAATCCCCAAAAAATATAAAGTGCAAAGGCTCATGCACCGACAGAGAGAAGTAATTTAGAGCCAACTGCCTTTGATTACGAAGGAATTAATTATAAACTTCAAAAGGACTAAATTAACCATCCTAGAAAAAATGAAGCTGATATATTAAAATTCCAATCTCACGTTTTGTTTACGAACCAAGCTATCCTTAGAATTCATGTTAAAATTCAAAATAGGATTTCAAGAAATGTACTTCTTAAACATTAATTAGACCAAATACAATTTTATCCAATAAAGAGCGTACTTAAAAAGGAACATGAGAACTCACCTCTTTGACAAAATCTACACTAACAATGAAGGAAATTAAATGGAACGAACAAAATTTCGCTGATAACAAAAGTCAAAATTATGTTGATAGCGATATACGAAAACACGCTCTAAAGAATAAGATAAAGAAAAAGAACTACATTAATGAGCATTCAATAGGAGCGGAAGCATTATCAGAAATAACAATGGAACAATCATCTCGACATTTGCTAAAAATTAGGACAAGGAAAGCAGGTACTTGTGGCTAAATTAGGAGTGCGGTAGGGTATTTCTTGTGGTTTTCAAAACATAATCTTTGTAATTCCTTTGTTATTGTCAATACTCAATAAGCTCTAAGGGCAATATGAAGATAGCATGACAACTTCAAGACTCCATAAATGATATTAAATAGATGCTCTCTTAGACAAATCATATTATATAATATAGTTAAAGAAAAGCTAATTAAGTCACGGGCGCTCTAGCAAAATGGAGCATCAAAGAACAAACTGGACAATTTTTTGAGTCCAAAGATCTTCAAAATGTGGTAGGGACATATATTCTTGACAAGACAAACATGACATCAATCGGACATAAACAAAGTAAGGACATCTTTGTACAATTTAATTTTGTAGGAGCCTCGCTAATTATTTGCTTAGAGAGATGAATCACTGTAAAGTACCACAAGTGAGCATATGGATTTTGTAAATGCTCCGCTTCAAAGGTTATTCTTAACCTTTATTTCCATTTTTGTAAATTTCTTGATGAAATAAAAAGTTCACGCCACCTCAAGGATTAAATTATTTTTTAAAAATGGCATCCAACTTCAAAGTTTATCAAACAAAAGTTATATTTATATTTCTGTCACATAAAAGTCAGCATTCAACTTTGGATAATTGACACGAGATGCACGTACGAGGCACGAGACGCACGTACGATCCACGAGATGCACGTATCTCGCATGGAGAGGCTAGTTTTATTAAATAAACTAGGTAACTTACCGCGCGATAAATGACCTTATAAATTTTGCAATTAATTCTCTCCTAATATTTAAAATAACAAAAAGATAAAATTATAGTAAAAATTAAAAATATCAAGAAGCAACATGAATAATTATGACTAAAAATTAAGTAAATGACAATATTGAAAATTGCGGAGCACAATGTCCTTCCAATAACTTTTACCTTTCAGATCATTGTTGAAATTTTAGCATCTAATGAAGAAATGGGGATAAGGGGGGAAAAAAAGGAGAACAAAGCAGAATAAAAAGGCAAATTACCCAAAAAAAAAGACAAATAAATTGAATTCAATAAACAACCACGATGTATTCTTCCAAAAACAAAATCAAAATCTTTTCAATAGATTCAACAAATTAAAGAAAAGTAAAGTTGAGCAACTAAAGTATTAAAAGCAGGTTAAATATATAATAAAAATAGAAAGCAAAGTAAAAGGAAAAAATGGATGCAGTTAAAATCTTTAATCTCAAGTGAAAGTAAGGAACAATCTGAATACCAACGTACTTACAAATTACAATTACATCTTAATAGTTGTGTATCCTATATCAAGGTCCGCAATTGGCCACGAAGCCAAGATAATAATTTTTCAACCGTTTAACAAATTGCAATTGCATCTTGGTAATTTTGAATATATATAATAGTTTTCCCTACTATTTAACAATCATTTATCAATCTGGGGGGATAACATTGCGTTCTTTATTATTTAGAATATATCGAAACCTTCTTTCTTCTATATATTGTCATGTAACCGGCCGTAATGAACTGCTGCAACAGTCTACCAACTTGTAGAAAGAATATTGCCTTCATTAAGTCTTTGTTGTATCTTGAATAGTAGAATTGTCTCATTACCAAATTTTGTCTCATGAAAATTCTGCTGATTACATTTGTTAAAAAACAAAAATCCAAGTCAGTTTTGTCTTCTTCATACATGCATGGGTGTTAATCTTCTAAGTCCTCAATGAGGAGCCTTGAGATGCTTTCCTTCACACAAGTTAGGAAGGCAATTCGACCAGTACGTTCACACTTAAAGACTCAAGGAGCAAAATTAATCAATATTTAATATGATCTTCTATCCTGGCATGTGTTCGAAATGATAAGCAACTGGACTAAGATATTGAGTAATTTTGTGTAGCACATAATATTATTTATTTAAAACAATTAGTCAACATCTGACATGATCTTACACGTTCTCCGATCCTTGGTATTCCTTTCACCATTTTCAACAGAAAAGGTATTGAGGAAATGGGGACTATGATGACTGTCTGAGATTCCCGGCAAACATTTTCTTCTACCAATAGTTAATGGACGACGTTTAAGCTAAGATAATCAAATTGCTGTATGAAAAATGTAAAGCTTAGAACCAGTATAAAGAACATAAATAAGTAGTGAAAAATATACATAACTATGACTAAATATCATTACAGTTCAACAATTGTCCCTGTTTGCTTGCCTCGGCGTCTTGGCTCATGGTTGGTTGATTGAGACCAAGTTAAAACTGGGTGCGAAAAAATAACTCACCAAAGAGTGACTTTGCATATTGGCTATTCCCTGCCTTTTTTCCTCCCTTTCACCATTTTCTTTGACCTCTAAGCTCCTCCCCATTGTTTTATTCTGTCCCCGGCAAGGGAAGCCTGTATAGAATGACCAAATAGAAAATAGTTGATGTCGCTTTTCAATATAAGATTAGTTCTGGGATGAGTAACAAATACTTACACAATCAGGTCATTTCTAAGATAATTACACGTAAATAAATTTTATTTTACATGATGGGGAAAATTGTACTAACTTACTATCATAGGTTAAATACCTGCTAATGTAAAAAACAATTACACAGTCAGTGTATTATAACTTAACAAAGCATGAGTTTAATTTTTGATGCGTGCCTTACCTCCTTGTTCCAATTAGTTCGAAGGAACATCATGCTCCAATTTGAATAGTCATATCTGCAAGCATTCTATACCAAATGCCCTGAAAATCGTGTAAACGACAGTGTCTTTGAATAAGAAGCTTGGAGCTCTTCATATGAGAAAGCGGAAACTGGTTGTAAGTGCTATCAACGGGAAACGCTTTTCAAGAGAAGACATAAAATCATACCTTAACACCAATTCTTTATTCTTTATTTGAATGGTTGTAACCGTTAAATTAACTGAAAGTTAGGCATTTTTCACTATTCCAACCGTAATCTTCCTTTTTTTGGAAGGTCAAAAATGTACTTAAGGTGAGAGAGAGATGGAGAGAGAGAGAGAGTAATTAAGGAGGATGATAAAAGTGACCCTTGGGTTGTAACAGAAGTTAGGAGTAACGTATATGAGTATTCCATTTTTTTTGGCTAAGCGTAATAGGCAGCATTAACATCGTGTCTTTTGGCTTTTAACTAATCGTCAAGCTTATCTGCAAAGTGGTTCCTTTTGGAATATTTGTATTGTGTTTAATTACTGTGACATTTTTGAGTTTTCAATATGCAACTTATATTAAGTGTGAAAATCAGGGGAAAATCCAAAAAACTGAGAAAATAGATAAATGAATTTCTTGACTTTAGAGAGTGCCACATCACCGGATCTTTGCCTTACAATTATATATATATAGAGAGAGAGACTTTAGACCTCTTTTTAAAGCTTGGCTCTAGGCCACCAATTTTATTGAGTGTCCCATGTGGTCACATAAAATTGAACAGATGGAGTATTTTATATCGAAAATATGGCATAGCACTCCAAATTAAATTAATTACATTTGAGATAATCTTAATATAATATTTACCACTTTTCGCTTAATTGATTGATCGTTACGTCCACACTTTGATTTAATTACCACACAAATCGGTTATTTTGTGCTTGTCGCATCTTTTTGTTTTTCTTCAATAAAGTCCACTAGGCTTTTGGCCTAGGGCTGATTTTATATATTTTCTCAAAAAAAATTCCTTAGTCTTTACAAATGTAGCCTAAGGCTAATAAGTAATGCAAAATTAAACTGAAGATCAATTTAAGACTTATGATGCGTCTTAAAATGATTCTACAAATTGCTAATAGATGAACTAGGAAAGCAAAAGCAAAGTAAAGCTGCTTCCCCGACTATTGTGTTGCATGCATGGCCTACTTGTATTTGTCCATGATGATTTCAAGCACCAATGAACCAAACCAAGCCTCAGAACCATGCATAACAAATTCTGCTGTCTCCTTATGCTGCTATCTACCACAATCTCAATGTAGTTGAGTGCAGCAGTGCTTGTCGCATCTTTGGAATCTCCTTTCATGGTCAAAAAATTAAGAAATTAAAGTACAAAATGAATAAATAATAAAGAGCTGTGCTGACAATTCGTTCAAATTTTTGGGCACCTATTGGCAGCTTATGCATAAAAACAACAAACAAATGCTATCATACATAGTGCATCAAGTTGTTTTCATTAAATTTGCAATATCTAAGCTACAATTTAATAGTTAAGGCCATAGTACGAGAATCTATGGTTTACTTTGATTATACGAACAAGTATTAAAAATAGCTATTCCTGTGATTATGGATTTCGAAATAAATGAAAATCTTATAATGGACATATCCAATGATAACTTCGCATTAGCATCTTTGACGATAAATTGTCAAAATTCGTTTATAAACAATACAATGAAATAAAAGTTATTATTGAATACAAATCAACTGTAACATCTTAACTTTCAAACAATAAAAAAAATCACAATTTCGTAAACAATATTACTATCATACTGCTCATTTTATATCAATAAACTTTATCAGTATTATAATTAAAACGTAACTCCTTCAGGAATAAAATTAAAATTACTTTCAAATAATGAAATATTAAAATATGATAATTTTGATACATAGAAAAAAAGACCAATGATAATTTTGATACGTAGGAAAAAGACTAACGACAAGTGAAAATGTACAAATCGTCGATGTATTTTTAAAAGAAATATTAAGTGATATTTACCCTCACGATGTTCTCAAATAGTAATGCAATACTACGACTTGTTATTTGAGTTACACCCAATCTTCTTATTTATATAGATGAACAAATATTAAGTATCATTTGTTAAAGAATTATGAGGGTGGCCTTTTCTATCACACTTTATTTTCATATTCATGCTTCACTTGTGCCCTTGTCGGGCTTATGGTTAATGTATGAATATTGTGTGCCCTTGTCAAGCTTGTTTTGTGATTATTGATGTAGTTGTGGATTGGTCACTTTTGTTGTTTTATTTTCATTCCTAGTTTCTTTAGTTTGGTTAGTTAAATATTTTTTCAGTTGGGATGGCCTTTTCTATCACACTTTATTGATAACGTCCAAATCAAGGAGGCCATGATTGATAGTGAATATTGATTTTTATTTCTAATAAAGTGGGTCTTTGTTTCTTTAATTAATATTGTTCTTTAATGTTTCTTAAGGGATTAGCTAGCCCTATGACTCACCCATTTACTTCGATTTGAGCTTGGAAGAGGAAATTGAGGTTGGGAAAGATTAATAAATAAGGATTTGAGGCTTTAAACCTCATCTAATAACTTGAGCTAAGAATAGGAAAGTTAACTTGAGATTCAATTGGTTGTGCTTAATATCACACTCTAAGGCTTGGAAAGCTTAGAGTGACATTCATTGATTTGGTTGGAAGACTTTCAATTAAATTTTAGAAATCATTATCTATTAACATAAACTTGCTCTTAGTTATAAAATTGTATAATATTTTTTACCGTTACTTGAGAGTAATTTCCATTGTATCCATGTTTGTAGTCATTGATCATTTTACTTGCTTTCTAGGTTAGTTTACATTTTTGCATTAGTTCTAATTTCTCAAAATCAAAATATATCAAGCGTTCACTCTCAACGGCGCCAAAATTCATAACGTTCAAATCCACTCCTCAAAGAGAAAGTTTACACGATCGTATGCAATATAATTACCCAACTATGAATCGGGGTCGAATCTCACAGAGAACAATATAAAGGCGATTAAGAAAGTAAATGATTTATCACCAACTAAGCTAAGCCAAACACTTTGTATGTGTCAATTTGTTGAATGACTTGGTGCACCTTGTTATTGGTTTGGAGTTTTTCATTTTTTATTTTTTTTTGGCAGTGTTGTTTGGTATTTTATGTGCTTTTATTCCAATTGGTTAGACAGAAGGCTCCTTGCCTTCTTTTCGTTGTATCCCGTTCTTATTGTAGTAATAAAATGATCTCTTATGACGATTTGTCTATATTCTATATGTTTTAATTTATGTGATTTACTTTCTTTTTAATCTGTTTCAAAAAGGCAAAAGTCATAGTGGACCCCTGAACTTGTCCTGATTTTCCATTTAGACCCCCCAACTGAAACGTTGACCATCTGAACCCTCGAACATAAGATAAATTGTGCCATTTGAACACCTCGTGCCAGCTTGGCACATGCGTGTAGTACACCTGCTGTGACATGGAAAAATAGACCAATAAAAATAAGCCATGTCAACAAAAAAAATTAATTTTAAGAAAAATTAATTTTAAAATCTATTTAAATAATTTTTAAAAAAAAAACTGAAAAACCCAACCCATCCTCTCCGATAGCCCACTTCGCCGCCGCTTCAAAATCCATTTAATAAACAAAAAAATGGTGTCGTTTTTTGTTGAAGATTTGTTTAAATAGATTTTGAAGTGGAGCAGCCGAGGCGGCGGCGGCGGAGGAGGCAGTGGCGGCGGTGAAGTGGGCTATCGGAGAGGATGAGTTGGGTTTTTCAATTTTTTTTAATTATTTAAATAGATTTTACAATAGAGTTTTTGTTAAAATTAATTTTTAATGATTAAAATTTTTTAAAAAGAAAAAATTTGGTCTCTCATGCTCTGTTTAAAGCAGTGTACTGCACGCGTGTGCCAGCTGGCACGGGGTGTTCAAATGGCACAGTTTATCTTATGTTCGAGGATCCGGATGATCAACGTTTCAGTTAAGGAATTTAAATGAAAAATCAGGACAAGTTCAGGGGTCCATCTATGACTTTGGCCTTTCAAAAAGGATGATGCACTTTTACATTCAGAAACAACACAACTTTAGCACATTATGATAGTCTTTGATTTTCATTTAACCTCTAGATATAATATTATGGTAGACAACTAAGGAAATAGTATGACAATTTGTGTGAATGTGCAAAGAGACAGATTAGGAAATAATGCAATAGGTATGCATTCCCAAATTGAGCTAACTCTAAAAAATTAGTTCAATTAATGACATCAAATTTTACATACTATTTAAGCGATTTCCTTGTTTTAAGAGAAGATAAAATTAAATGCAGTGGAATTACTTTCTATTATATATATATATATATATAGACATAGGTCGATGATGTGTAGCTCTCTTAGGCTAGGATTTGTAGTTATTTTTTTCTCATTTTTTTAGCCTTTTTCCTCATTTTCCCTATTTATGTGCTTTAAAAAAAATCGCTTCTTTTAAGAAAAAAATCAAAAGTCATTTCTTCTGAAAGTTCCAAAAGACAAGTCTTCTCCTAATCTAACATAACTACCTCATTTATTTACTTAATTCATCATTATTACCAATTATTAATTACCATCCTAAAATACCTCTCTCTTCCTTCTTAATTTTCTAATATTCTCATCTTATACATTGGCGAGTCATGATCATGGAAACTTGGAATATTTGCCACTATCGAAGTTTATGAGTGATGCTAAAAATAATGGGAATGGTGACGAAGCATAATATTCTTATCTTGCACAGAATTTGCTGGTTTGCAGCTGATGTGGCGTGATTTTACGCCACAATCGATGCTTTTTAACTATAAGTTTTACTTGTTTTTAAGCAAGTCTATGTCATTTTACGTAGTTTTTGTCATGTTTCAGGTAATACGAGGTCCCTGGAGCCAAAGTGTGGAAAACAAGCAAAAATGTTGCAAAACTGGAAATAACTGGAGGTTCTGGAAATTACTGGCGAAATATTGCTCTGCGCGATCGCGCCCACGCGGGAATTGCAATCCACGCGTTCCCGCTGTAATGAAACGCGACCGCGCCTACGCGCGGCATTAATTCCACGCGATCGCGCAGGATCGACGTGCGATCGCGATGAAGGGAGCAGGGGAGATTGACGTCATCTACGCGATCGCGCAGACACATGGCGCGATCGCGATGAAGGATTTTTCGGCATTTTCGACCAGAATTCGGATTTTGACGATGTCTTCCATTCCAGTTCATATAAATAGAAAACTAGGGCAAAATATTACAGATCTTTGGAAGCTCCCACAAGTTGGAGGCTAGGGTTCCTACAAAAATGTTCTCTCTTCTTTTTAATCCTTGTTGATGGAAATCTCTTGGTGACAATTAAGATTGATACTCTTGTTGTGCTTATTTATTCATTTGCATTGTTCTTAATCAAGTAAGTTTTTGCTATTTTAATTATTCTTGTTCATGAATGTTTTCAAGGGATTAGCTAACCTTTGAACTCGCCCATTTACTTTGTTTGAAACTCGGAAGAGGAAAAACGAAGTTGGGATAGGATAATTAACATGAATTTGGGGCGTTAACCCTCATCTAATGGAAGTTGACCTAGGAATAGGCAATACCACTTGTAGCCATATTTGGGTGTTCTTAATGCTCCTAATTGCTTGAGGGATCTTCAATTGGGTAGTCTAGTTAATCTTCGGAAGAAGTTAATTTAGAGTCATTATCCGAGGCTAAATAACATAAACTTGCTATTATTTACAATTCGTGAAATAGATTGGATCGTTACTTGAGAAGTAGTTTCCCTCCTTCCATTCTTGTTGCCATTGATCAAATTACTTGCTTTCTAGATTAGAATTTATATTTCCGTATTTTATCAAAACCTTATAAAAAACCACCATTGATGCGTTCGGACATAGCTATTGTTAGTGATAATTCCTAATCTGCTTAAATCACCTACATATTGTTCTCTGTGGGATTCGACCCCGACTCATAGTTGGGTAAATTATATTTGCATACGACCGTGCCCATTCTAATTAATAGGGTGGATTTGGACGTTATCAAAAATGGCGTCGTTGCCGGGAAACAATTGGTGTATTTTGGCTAATCTAGGAAATAAGCTAACTTGCTTTGATCCGAACCCGTAAATATTTGTGTAGTTGTTTTCTGTGTTTTATTTTATATAAAAAAAAATGGCATCTTTCCATGAAAACTTGTTTAGTAATGACTTTTATTGTGAGCATGGCCAAATTGGTGAGTTCAAATTCATGATGGAGTGTCTACTAGGTGAGGGTAATGAAAACCAAAAAGCTTTTGAAGAGTACTTGGAAACTAGTCTCCAACTTGGTTTGATGAAAGAAGAAGAAAATCCTCCACGGGCAAATCATTATGAACTACCCAATGCTCAAGATAAAAGGGTAAATCATGAAGATGAGTTTATTGGGAATGCCAAAGAAAAAAATGAATGGGAGTCAACCATTGTTCTGTACAATATGGTTGGTGTTGACCCCAATCCGGGGGAAAAAGAGGATGTCATAGTTCAAAAAGTTCAAGAGCCTTATATTCTGCAATTTGAAAATTCAACAAGGCAAAATGACATTCCTCACTTGAAAGCCAAGAAGTGTAGAATGAACAATATTTTACTTGGCGTGATCAGATATTTACCACCCCCCACTGCTCGTGGTCACAAACTTGATTCCAAGTTAGGTGCCCAATTCAAAAGCTCCAAATGGCGAGAAAAAGCGGTAAAGTTGGTATCCGTCGTGCCGCGACGTTAACTTAAGCGCTTGGTGGGAGGCAACCCATCGTTTTTAAATTTTTTAATCATTTTTGAAATTTGATTTTTTAGAATTGTTTAGTTTATGATTTGTGACTAATCTGCAAAATTTCATAATTTTTGAAGTTGTTTTGAATATGTTGAGTTTTCAGAACAGCCACAAATCAGTAGCTGCTGGTTTTTCTGCTTATTTTCTGAACTGCTGGTGTTTTGCCGAATTTTACTCTACGCGATCGCGCAACAACCCAACGCGATCGCGGTTAAAAAAAAAAAATAAAATAACTCTGCGCGATCGCGCGGAACGGACACGCGAACGCGCAGAGGCGCGTGTCCAGGTATCAAAACAGAATTAAAAGGGCAAAACGGCTTAACCCCCCTTTTTCCTTCACTTTTCCTACAAAAATCTCACTTTTCTCTCAAATTCAACTTCAAAATTTCGGAAAATTTCTTCAACTTGCAACCACAAGGTATGTGATTCCTCCATTATCTTGTTCCTAGGGTTGTTTTTATCATCTTTCCATGTTAGAAATTGTGAGTTAATTTTTTTTTTCTCCATTTATTTAAGCATGAAAATGTGATGAAATTGTTGAATTTCATGTTATATAAATTGTTGTTTGTTGTTGAGTGATGTGAGTTGAGTGTTGGGTGCTGATATAAGAAAAAAATTGGGCAAAACACAAGCTTAAAATCGTTGAATTGAAGCCCCAAAATTGATGCCCATAACCTGTTTGTGAAAATGTTTCGCTGAATCTGAAACAATTCAGCGCGATCGCGCTACTACAGGCCGCGATCGCGCTGAATAATCGACCAAAACTGACGCGAACGCGTACTGTTGATCCGCGATCGCGGTTAAGGAACCCATAAAAATTCCGCGATCGCGCCAGTTCCCTGCGCGATCGCGCTGAAGGCAAAAACCCAGTTCACAAACAGAATGCTCACACAGAGCGGTTCAAAACTTGGGTGCCCAATGTCCTTAACCCAACTCCTCATTATACATCATTTTAGGTATTCATATGCATTGTGTTTGTTTTGTAGGTACTTAAACTCAAAAAAAAATGGCTTCATCATCCAGTGCTGCCCAAGTACCCTTGATTGAATATTATGACACCACCACCTTCCAGTCAGCAAAATGTTCGAAGCTATATGATAGATTGCTGGGAAAGAGCTTCATTGAAGAGAGGGGCTTTGTAACAGAGAGTTTGGAAGAAAAGATGCCCGAGTTCTATGGAAGGTTGGTGACAAGCGGCTGGATACGCTTTGCAGATGAACCAATCAGGGCAAATCATACCCTGGTGCGGGAATTCTACGCAAATGCTGCAGAGGCAGACATTACACATAGGGCAATTGTCAAAGTCAGAGGTGTGGATGTCCTGTGCAATGCCTCAAGAATCAATGCCTATTATAATCTGCAGGATGGTGACAACAGCGAGATGGCACAGATGTACGAAAACCTGCGGCAACAATGGTTTGTGACCCACCTTCACGGTGGGGAACAACCAAAGTGGCTAAACACAATGCAGAAAAGGATTGACTCTGCAAAGTTCACCGCTGAAGCCAAAACTTGGCTTGATATTGTCACATCCAGGGTGCTGCCTTCAAAACATGATTCAGAGGTGCCGCTTGAGAGGGCTAAAGTAATTTGTGCTGTGATGGAAGGATTGCCTGTTGACGTGGGGAGGCTCATTATGCAGGAAATTCGGGAGGTGGTGCTTGAACGGACCAAGAGCTTATTCTTCCCATCATTGATCACTTACGTGTGCTCCACTGATGGAGTGCCCACAAGACCAGGCGACAGAGAAAAAGGTCCTGCTGGACCGATTTATCCGTTGAAAAAGCGAGGGCCTGGTAATGTACAGAAGAAAAGGAAGATTGATATAGCACCATCATCATTTGAGCAGTTCACATCTACTGCATCAGATTCGATTGGTGGGGCATCTGCCCCTCCCATGGCTATACCAATCTTGCCACCACTGCAAGAAGCCGCCAGGCCTTTCCAATATATCTCCACCCAGGTCCATGGGGTGGACAATCGGATCCAGCAGCTAGTGGCTAGTCTCCCTTCGGGCCCACATGGAGAAGGCACATCTACAGCTCCCTCTGTTCCTATTGGTCCGACATTAACAGGTGTGGTGGAGGACATGAAGCATATCAAAGAAAAGCAGGGAAAAATAGAGAGGAGGCAGAAAAAGGCAAGAGAGCACGCCAAGAAGCAAAGCAAATTTCTGAACAAAATGATGAGCATTCTGAGGAGTGTATGTGGAGCACAACATGAAGAGGAGGAAAATGAGGACGATTTTGTCCTGCCAGAGCCCAGCAGCTCCAGTTCAAAGGGTGAGCAGAGATGACCATTAGCACGCAGTGCTAGGAGGTATGAAAAAAAAAAAATTCTCTGTGTTGATGTACTGCAGTGAGGACACTGCAAGTTTTTTCGTTAGGGGTAGGAACCTCCTCGGCTTTTCTTTGCCAGAGTTCTTTTCCTGAGGGGAGTTTTATTTTGTTGAAACTGGCATGTTTAGGATGTTACTTAGGTTGAATAGAGTAATTTTGTTTTATTTGGTACTACTTGGTAACTAATGGCATGTATTGTGTTTTGTTGAAATTTTTAGACCCCTCGAAATTTTGAAAAATGCATACTTAGAACAGTTATTGTCTGACATGATTGATTCTTTATATGACATTATGATTGTTGGGGTGTTGTGTGTGATGAATTACTACTTAGGAGGTCACAAGCGTAAAAATTATTGTCCTTATGCCGATGTGTGTGTGAGTTGTTAGTTTGATTCTGTTTATGCATGTATAATCTAGAACTTGCCCGGTTGGTCTTGTATGAAATCCGAAAGTTAGTTTGGTTGTGAGATGATCTTAGGCTTTCTTTGTTGAAATAGTCACTTTGCCTAAATAAGCCTTACCAAAAGTGTTAAATACCCTTAGTTTCCCTTTTGAGCCTTTTTGACCTTTTTCTTGGCTAGCCAATTATGAAACCTTACCCTTTGTGAAATTAATCCATCTTCGCACCCGTTCCCTCCTTGAGGCTACTAGTTAGATGAGGCAAAATGCCTAAGTTGGGGGTGAACTAAATGTGGAGTACATGTTAAAAACATAAGTTGGGGGTGGTGGAGTTTGCTAGTGGATATTCGATGTGGTAGTTGCGTATATATATATATATATATATAAAATAAAAAAAAATAAAAAAGATTTGTAAGTTGGTTAGAAGTAAAACCACATCGAGGTTGAAAACTGAAAGAAAATAAAGGGGTGAAAAGAAAAGAGGCGAATTAAGGTGACAAGATGTTGTAGTGTTCAAGGAGGGTGAGTCACTAATATCCAAAAAGTATCCGACCCGTCCCTAAACCTACATTACAAGCCGAAACAAGTCCTAATGTGATCACAACCGAACGAGCTTAGGATGAGAACATAGAAAATAAGGGCAAGCCTATGGTATTTGCATGTGTAAATATGAATTTTCTTTGTGAGTGTGAGTGTTTTTCTCTTCTCTTTCGTCTTCGTCCCATTCTTGTCGTATATATGTGTGTTGGGACATTCTTTGGTCTATGTGAGGGCATAAGGATGAAAATTGAACAAAATAAAGTGACCGCCTAAAGTAGCGTTTGTGTGCACCATAATATGTTCGATAATATGATGTCATTCATTGAAGCTTCATGGTTAGTTGTAGTGTTCTTGAGTTGCGTATGTTGCTTTAAAACAGAAATTGGGGTGGTCCTTGGAAGAAAAACATGCATGCCGGTAGTTCAAAGTTAAAACCAATGTAGACATTGTTATTCTATAATATCTAGGTGTTAGATTGAGTCATGGTTTTGTATGGCTTGCTTGAGGACAAGCAAATACTTTAAGTTGGGGGTGTTGATGTGGCGTGATTTTACGACACAATCGATGCTTTTTAACTATAAGTTTTACTTGTTTTTAAGCAAGTCTATGTCATTTTACGTAGTTTTTGTCATGTTTCAGGTAATACGAGGTCCCTGGAGCCAAAGTGTGGAAAACAAGCAAAAATGTTGCAAAACTGGAAATAACTGGAGGTTCTGGAAATTACTGGCGAAATATTGCTCTGCGCGATCGCGCCCACGCGGGAATTGCAATCCACGCGTTCCCGCTGTAATGAAACGCGACCGCGCCTACGCGCGGCATTAATTCCACGCGATCGCGCAGGATCGACGTGCGATCGCGATGAAGGGAGCAGGGGAGATTGACGTCATCTACGCGATCGCGCAGACACATGGCGCGATCGCGATGAAGGATTTTTCGGCATTTTCGACCAGAATTCGGATTTTGACGATGTCTTCCATTCCAGTTCATATAAATAGAAAACTAGGGCAAAATATTACAGATCTTTGGAAGCTCCCACAAGTTGGAGGCTAGGGTTCCTACAAAAATGTTCTCTCTTCTTTTTAATCCTTGTTGATGGAAATCTCTTGGTGACAATTAAGATTGATACTCTTGTTGTGCTTATTTATTCATTTGCATTGTTCTTAATCAAGTAAGTTTTTGCTATTTTAATTATTCTTGTTCATGAATGTTTTCAAGGGATTAGCTAACCTTTGAACTCGCCCATTTACTTTGTTTGAAACTCGGAAGAGGAAAAACGGAGTTGGGATAGGATAATTAACATGAATTTGGGGCGTTAACCCTCATCTAATGGAAGTTGACCTAGGAATAGGCAATACCACTTGTAGCCATATTTGGGTGTTCTTAATGCTCCTAATTGCTTGAGGGATCTTCAATTGGGTAGTCTAGTTAATCTTCGGAAGAAGTTAATTTAGAGTCATTATCCGAGGCTAAATAACATAAACTTGCTATTATTTACAATTCGTGAAATAGATTGGATCGTTACTTGAGAAGTAGTTTCCCTCCTTCCATTCTTGTTGCCATTGATCAAATTACTTGCTTTCTAGATTAGAATTTATATTTCCGTATTTTATCAAAACCTTATAAAAAACCACCATTGATGCGTTCGGACATAGCTATTGTTAGTGATAATTCCTAATCTGCTTAAATCACCTACATATTGTTCTCTGTGGGATTCGACCCCGACTCATAGTTGGGTAAATTATATTTGCATACGACCGTGCCCATTCTAATTAATAGGGTGGATTTGGACGTTATCAGCAGCCCGACGTTCGTTTGCGAGCCAACACACTACAGTAATTGCCACTTGGTATGATAGATAAAAATACTTGGTGGAATTCAAGACCTTCTAATCCTGTTATTGCTTTTCTCTTCAAAATTTGCCCAATAATCATTACTTGATTTTTGTGGAAAACAAGATGCAGTGGTAAATATGACAGTAAAAAACCTTTCTTGCACAGAATTTTTCATCAGATCTCCCAAAATATTTTAAACGTAGTAAGACTTCAGTTTCTTAATTTTAAATATGACCTATCTTGGATGGAACTAACTTGCCTCCTTGAGAAAAAAAAATGGCTTTTAAAGTGTGCAGGACAGTCTTTTAGAAGAGACCAGCCATCAACTTTCTCAAAATTAATAGCGATGGAAGTCACAAGGATGGATCCAGTGGTGGAGGAGGTGTGATCAGAGACTCTCAAGGGAAGATGATCATGGCATACTCCACCCCATTTGACGAGGTTTCCAGCAATGTGGCCGAAGCCAAAGCCCTTCTTTTTGGCATCCAATGGAGCATTCAAAATGGGATAAATTCATTGGAATTGGAAACTGATTCCATGATCCTTGCAACATGGGTTAAAGATGTATTCAAGATCCCTTGGCAAGTTGACGCAACCATCAAGGAAATTAAAAGAGCTTTGATTGGCACTTCTTGGTCGATTCAACACTGTTTTAGAGAAGCTAACAAGGTGGGGGACACTCTTGCTTCATTGAGCCACTCGTCCCAGACCAACAAGCTTTACAACAATTTTGATGATCTCCCCCTAAAGGTCAAAGGTCTGATCAATCTGGACAAAGCAGGTTTTTCAAACTTTCGGGTAAGGAACAAAAAAGCTAAAGAAATCAATCTCAGTGATGTGGTACATAATGTATAGTTGGTACCTACTTTTTTGTGAGTCCAAAGGAAAATATGAGAGCACTACTCTCATCAACTGTAAAGAGCCTTCGGGCGATAAGTTCTGCATGTTTAACAAGACATTGTCTTGGAAGAAACATTATAGCACAATGGGCATGTCCATTGGCTTAAGTAGACTCGGAGAGGTTAGGCAACTTGTACCTCGAGTTCATGTATTCTCGTTTTAGATTTTAATATACAAGATAGGGGTCGCCTAACCCCCCACCATGAAGGTGGCTTTAAATTAAAAATAAAAAATAAAAAAATAATTAGTAGATAATCATTTAGATTTACATGCATTTAATTTGGTTGAGTTACAGTTTTGTTTACAAAGCATAACCCTCTTCCAAATTGTACTTTTAACATATTTCCTAACAAAGAATTGTGAGAAATTAAAGAGTTCATCAAACTGTACTAACACAGATATTACGAAGCAGATTCTGATGAGGCATGTTCATAATGGATATCTAATCACCGATGTTACCACTCTCTCAACCCAGTCACTCAACAAAAAGAGAAACAAAAATAAAGAAACCATTTCTCCAGGAAGTTCTATATGTCAAAGTGATATTAGAGTCCAATAGAAATGTCATGATGTTGTCAAACGCTATTCCTGAATGTAAGCTCTATTTTGTCTTTCACCTCCGAAATTATTATTCTCAAAATTTGATTCACATATATTTTTCATCTTATTTCCTACTTTCTTCATTGTAGATGATTTTTAAGCTTTGATGTGTGGCTTGACACCTTTTCAATTGGAAACGACTATGAAAGTTGTAATATCAAATTGTTATTGCTCATTTCGTTGTTTTTGTTTTTCTATTTCTGTTGATCTTAATTTGGAAGATTGTATTTTCGAACTGTGTTTTTAGCCTATTTTTGCTTTAATTGCACAAATTGAAATATAATTTTTGTTTAGTGTGTTAGTTTTTTATGTTTCTTTCCCCTTCTTTTTGGTTTCTTTGATTTTGGTTTTATATTTTTTGTGGGTTGATTGGCGTGTGTTGTTGTAACATTTACATTAGTTTTGTAGTTATTGATGCATCATTATCTATTGGATGAAGTTTTAGTTGGTCAAAATATAATCAAAATATCTCTCTAGAGATCAACACTAATTCAACTGAGGTAATAAAAATGATTAATGAGGGTCACTTGCCTTACAACTTCATTATTTCTGAATGCAGATGCTTGAAGATAAGGCTGGGAAGTCCGATGCTAAGGCATAGCTGTAGGGAGCAAAATAGAGTTGTAGATATTCTAGCTAAGGAAGGCGGGAAGCAAGTGCTTTTTGATGAAATTAAGATCCTAGCAGCTCCACCAGCTTTTGTTAGACCTGTGTTTTAGGCAGATTTGCTACAAACTAGTTTTGAACGAAATCTTTCGGTTTGTAACACCCATGAGGTTGATATTTTGGGACAACATCATGGCTCTAATGCCATAAACTCTAATTTTGATGTAGATATAACCTAATATATATCAGTAGTATCTATTTAGCAAAAAAAAAAAAAAAGGATTATCTCTCTTTCAACCAAAAAAAAAGTCTGCTCTATAGAAAAGAATATAATCGATTGACATCTAGTGTTGTATTTGGCCAACTTATTATCCGCGTCTGATGTTGTTTCAATTCTAGATTTGTTGGATTTCTCTTTTTTTATTTGGTTTTTGTTTTCCCGACTTTATTATTTATTAATAAAATTTCACCCCTTAAGTATTAGTTAGAAGTTTCTTAGAAAAAATTACGAAATCGCGCGGTAAAACTTACTAGTTATGATATAAAAGGAGTTATGTATTAATCAAGTAGTAATTAATTACATGGCTATCATATTACAATTTACACCTAAGCTATCCTACAAATTTTCTTGAGTGGGATGTTTTTCCTGTTGAATTTAAATATGAATGGAACTATCACTATAAGAAAGTACAAAAATGACAACAACTTTTTGAGAACAAAAATAATATTATTGGCAAAATTTATATTTGTCAACAACTTAGTTTTATTGTTGGCATATATGATGAAACTTTTAAAAATGAACTTTTTTGTTACCAAACAATTTAATTTTGTTGTTATATATTAATTATTGTTGCAAAAAGTACTTTTGGCAACAACAAAAAGTTGTTGCACGTTGTTGCAATAACAGCTGATGAGAAAATTTTATGCAACAAACAAAAAAATGTTGTTACCAAAAATACTTTTTGCAACAATAGTCAATACTATGACACCAAAATAATTTTTGTTTGGCAAAATGTCTTCTTTCTTGTAGTGTATATGAGATGTTCTATATTATCAATGTAGTTAAGCGGATTATATTTCAGTGACATTCTTTTATGTGTTACTAGACCGCCAACCGTTGGAGTATTTTTGCATAATTCTTTAATGCAAATTTATTTACAAAATCATTACTCATACTATAAAACTTAAACATTTCCCTTTGTGTTGTCGAGCAAGAAGTCATTTAAATATCAAATTCAATCTTAATCATAATCCTTGCTTATCTCATAAAAAGAAGTTAGCTAACTGCCCTAGGACTCGGAGTTCTTTTCCTTTTCCCGTAAAGTTATTCTATATGACAAATTTAAATCAGCATAACTAACTTATTAAATGATGCCATAAATTTGTTTAAATTGCTCCAAGTATACATGGACTCACAAAGTGACATAAAATATCGAACACTACATCACCCACTCCTGATCATGGGAAACACACTGCAAAAACTCACCCAAAATCAATCACAACACAACCAAGAATACAAATTGCAAGTAGTGACAGAATTACCAGTTGACCCTCAAGAATCATTCACGTGCGAATTTTGTATCGAGCCTATGTTGTTACCCAACAAGAAATTCAACAACTAAAATCTTTGTTTTCACCCCTTCTGTATCGACTGTATAACAAAGTACATAAACGTCAAGCTAAACGACAACATTAGCAACATTCTTGTTGGAATTATCCTTTGTACTTAGGAGTCATTTATTTAATGTTTGTTTGGTCTTTTATTTAGTTGAATTGGTCAGCTCCTAGTTACTAGGAAGTGGTTGAGATAGTGGAGTCTGTTAGGAGTCCTAATTAATGTTCACTTAGTCGTGGGTTTGTGTGTTTTATGCGCAGCACAAAAGTCTCTGTAAAAGCCTATATAACGGCTTCCCCTTGTTGCTATTTAATATATCGCTGTTTCTGCAGTAATTTATTTTCTTCTGGTGTGTTTTCATCTCTATTTCATATCAGTTTGAGTTTGTTCAATCTGCAAAATATTAACAGTGGTATCAGAGCCAGGTTATCCTGAGAGGGAAAACAAGTGAGGCAGCCAAAATTTCTTTCATCTCCTTTTACATTTAACCAATGGCCACAGAAAATAATTTTGTGCAAGCAGCTATTCCACGCTTTGATGGTCACTATGATCATTGGAGCATGTTAATGGAGAATTTCATGCGGTCCAAGGAGTATTGGCAGGTCATCGAAAATGGAATTCAGCAGCCAGCAACTGGCACAACTTTGACATATTCACAAAAAGAAGAACTCGAAGCTAGAAAGCTAAAAGACCTGAAAGCAAAGAACTATCTCTTTCAGGCAATTGATCGTCCCATCTTGGAAACAATTCTTTGCAAAGAAACTTCCAAAGATATTTGGGATTCCATGAAGAAGAAGTATCAAGGCTCTACAAGGGTGAAGCGTGCACAGCTTCAAGCTTTGAGAAAGGATTTTGAAACACTAGAGATGAAGGAAGGAGAATCTGTCACCAATTATTGTGCTAGAACAATGGAAATCACCAACAAAATGTGTTTCCATGGTGAGAAGATAGACGATGTTGCCATTGTGGAGAAGATTTTGCGCTCGTTGACACCAAAATATAATTATGTGGTCTGCTCAATCGAAGAGTCAAAAGATATAGATGCACTATCTCTTGATGAATTGCAAAGTTCTTTACTGGTTCATGAACAGAAGATGAACAAAAGTTCCACGGTACAGGAGCAAGCATTAAAGGCTTCTACTAATACTCATTCCAATAACCATAGAGGAAGGGGTAGAGGTAGAGGCCGAGCAAGAGGAAGAGGAGATCGTGGAGGCAGAGATTTCAGCAGAAATTTCAAAGCCAACACTGATCAATTTCAAGGCAAAGGCAGAGGTCGAGACCATGACAAATCCAAGGTAGAATGCTATAGATGTCACAGATTTGGTCATTATGCATCAGATTGTTATACTAGACTGCCTAATGATAAAGAAAAGGAAGAAAGTGCCAACTTTGTCGAAAATAAGGAAGTAGAAACTTTGTTAATGGCTGTCCAAGATGGAATAAAACATGAGTCGGATATTTGGTATATAGATACTGGATGTAGTAACCACATGTGTGGAAGTAAATTTTCTTTTTCATGTCTAAATGAAAATTTCCATTCCACTGTGGCATTTGGTGATTGTTCTACTATTGAAGTGATGGGGAAAGGTGATATCAAGATTAAAACCAAGAATGGTTTTGTTGAAACAATCTCTAATGTGTTGTATGTTCCCGACTTGAAAAGCAACTTACTTAGTGCTGGTCAGTTGCAAGAGAAGGGTTATGTCATCACTATTAAGAAGGGTGAGTGTGAAATTTATGATCCTGTGAGAGGAGCTATTGCAGTAGTTCAAATGAGCTCCAACAGATTATTTCCGCTAAAGATTGATGATATTCAATCTTGTTTGATGGCTGAAGTCAAGGATTCCTCATGGTTGTGGAATTTTCGTTATGGTCATTTGAGTTTTGGAGGATTGAAGACACTCCACCAGAAAAACATGGTCACAGGGCTTCCTCAAATCACTGCTCCTTCCAAAATCTGTGAAGAATGTGTTGTTAGCAAACAACCTCGCTCTCAATTTCCTAAAGGAAAGTCATGGAGAGCAAAGGATGTTTTGGATCTTGTGCATTCAGATCTTTGTGGTCCAATAAACCCAACATCCAATGGAGGTAAAAGATATTTAATCACTTTTACCGACGATTTTTCAAGGAAAACTTGGGTTTATTTTTTGCAAGAGAAATCTGAAGTTTTTTCAATATTTAAAAGCTTCAAAGTTGGTGTGGAAAATGAAGCAGGAAAAAATATCAAGACTCTCCGAACAGATCGTGGTGGCGAATATTGTTTGAAAGAATTTGAAGGTTTTTGTATAGATCATGGCATTCGGAGAGAGCTTACAGCTGCGTATACACCACAATAGAATGGTGTATCGGAGAGAAAAAATATAACCATCCTCAACATGGTGAGAAGTTTGTTGGCAAGAGGAAGCGTTCCAAAAACTTTCTGGCCCGAGGCAGTAAATTGGAGTATTCATATTTTAAACAGAAGCCCAACTTTTTCTGTTCAAAATATGACACCGGAGGAGGCATGGAATGGGAGAAAACCAACAGTAGATCATTTTAGAATTTCTGGATGCATCGCATATGCTCATGTCGCAGATCAGAAGAGGAAGAAACTTGATGACAAGGCTGAAAAATGTGTTTTTCTTGGTGTAAGTGAATTTTCCAAAGCATATAAATTGTTCAATCCATTGACAAGGAAGATTGTTATCAGTAGGGATGTTGTTTTTGGTGCGGAGAACACTTGGGATTGGAATGGGCAGCAGCTTACCCAAGTACTCTATGATAGTGACGTTGAACCAGAGAAATTTTCAACAGCTTGCACACCGAAAAATTCAGCAACTTCAGCAACAGTTGCTGTAGAAAATGAAGAAACAACTCGGTCTGTTGGGCGTATTAGAAGAAGGCCTGCTTGGATGGAAGATTATGAGGTAACTGGAATTGAAGATCCAATTACTCACTTTGCTTTGTTTTCAGATTGTGATCCTACGTCTTTTGAGAGTGCCGTGAAGGAAGAAAAATAGAGAAAAGCAATGGATGATGAAATTAATGCCATTGAACGAAATGATACTTGGGAGCTGATCTTCCAAATGGACAGAAAACTATTGGAGTAAAATGGGTCTTCAAAATGAAGTTGAAGGAAAACGGTGAAGTTGACAAGTACAAGGCACGTTTAGTGGCTAAGGGGTACAAGCAAGAATACGGGATCGATTATACAGAAGTATTTTCTCCCGTTGCGAGGAATGATACAATCAGATTGGTAATTGTGTTGGCGGCTCTGAAATCTTGGCCTATTTTCCAATTAGACGTCAAGTCGGCATTCTTACATGGGTACTTGGACGAACAGGTTTTTGTTGAACAACCCCCAGGTTATGTTAAAATTGGAAATGAGCATAAGGTTTACAAATTGAAAAAGGCCCTTTATGGACTAAAACAGGTTCCCCGAGCATGGTATAGTCGCATTGAGGGGTATTTTCTAAAAGTTGGTTTTTCGAAATGTCCTTATGAGCATACACTTTTTGTTAAGATTGGGGATCAAGGAAAAATACTCATTATTTGTTTGTATGTTGATGATCTTATATTTACTGGAAACTGTGGTGTGATGATTGAAGAATTCAAGAGGTCAATGATGGATGAGTTTGAAATGTCCGATCTCGGATTAATGCATTACTTTCTTGGCATAGAAGTAGTGCAATCTGATGACGGGATCTTCATTTCTCAGAAGAAATATATAGGAGAAATTCTAGACAGATTTCAGATGAGGGATTGTAATCCTGTTAACACTCCTACAGAGCTTGGTTTGAAGCTACACAAAGATCCTACTGGGAAGAAGGTTGACAGCACACTTTACAAACAGGTTGTGGGCAGTTTGATGTATCTCACTGCAACAAGGCCTGACATAATGTACTCTGTGAGTTTAATCAGTAGGTATATGGAGAATCCTACAGAAATGCATTTGTCGGCAGCGAAGAGAATTCTCCGTTACTTGCAAGGAACGAGAGACTTTGGGATATTTTATAAGAAGAATGAAAAATCCAAGTTGCTCGGTTATACTGACAGCGACTATGCTGGTGATCAAGATGATAGAAAAAGCACTACAGGTTACGCTTTTATGTTCAGGTCTGGTGCTATTTCATGGTCAGCTAAGAAGCAACCAATTGTCACGTTGTCTAGTACGGAAGCCGAGTTTGTTGCTGCGACTGCTTGTGCTTGTCAAGCTATTTGGTTGAGGAGACTTCTAGAGGAGTTGAAATTCAAGCAACCAGGAGCTACCAAGATCTTTTGTGACAACAATTCAGCAATCCAACTATCCAAGAATCCAGTGCTACATGGAAGAAGCAAACACATCGATGTGAAATTTCACTTCCTGAGAGATCTCACAAAGGAGAAGGTCATTGATGTTGTCTACAGCAAGAGTGAAGACCAAGCTGCTGATATTTTAACCAAGCCTCTCAAATATGCAGCATTTGTGAAATTGAGAAAGCTACTGGGAGTTTGCACTTTGAAGGAGGCTGTCGCTTGTGAAGTCAGTTAAACTGAAAGTCTGAGACTTATCAGTTTAAGGGAGGCATTGTTGGAATTATCCTTTGTATTTAGGAGTCATTTATTTAATGTTTGTTTGGTCTTTTATTTAGTTGAATTGGTCAGCTCCTAGTTACTAGGAAGTGGTTGAGATAGTGGAGTCTGTTAGGAGTCCTAGTTAATGTTCACTTAGTCGTGGGTTTGTGGGTTTTATGCGCAGCACAAAAGTCTCTGTAAAAGCCTATATAACGGCTTCCCCTTGTTGCTATTTAATATATCGCTGTTTTGCAGTAATTTATTTTCTTCTGGTGTGTTTTCATCTCTATTTCATATCAGTTTGAGTTTGTTCAATCTGCAAAATATTAACAATTCCATGTCCCTCCTTAAACTGTAACCACTTTTTCGACCCAATGTCTTGTTGAAATCTAGTGAAACCCCAGGTCTTTGTTAAATGGTGTGAGATGTTGTGTGAGTATATCATCATTCTGATCAGCATTCCCTATGTCTATTCCAATGACTTCCACTGCAACTTGATGAGGAAGAACAACCGAAAGTCTTTGTAGATCCCATTCCCTCATTGATAAAGTCTCTAACATTGTTTTTGTTCATATGCAAATAAGTTGAGCATATTTAAAAGGCGGAATATCTAAAGACTCCTTTAAACTTGGTGGTCAGATCTCTTAAACTATCAATAGTCTTATTAATTACCCTTCTGAACCTGGCTATTTGATAGCCTTTAATATACTATATTTTTGTTGTATATGTAGATCGCATTGAATATGTAGTATAACTTAAGCATATAGTATATTTTTGTTGTGTCTGGTTACAGAAATTGTACTGAAGTCTGGGAAAACCTACACTCATAATAGCGGTGAAACACTTCACGTCGAAATGGACGCTCACTTTTCACATATGTTGCTATTTCTTTTTGTGGTCATTATGATATTCATGTGATTTACTTGTATTTTTATTTTAAAAATACAAATAGATTAGTTTGTAGGTACTACTGATTAGGCAATAGAGATGCTTTCTTAAACGAATTAGTAGATAATCGTTTAGGTTTACATGCATTTACTTTGGTTGAGCTACAGCTTTGTTTACAAAGCATAATCCTCTTCCAAATTGTACTTTTAACATATTTCCTAACACAGAATTGTGAGAAATTAAAGAGTTCATTAAACAGTACTGGTACAAATATTACAGAGCAGATTCTCTGAGGCATGTTCATAAGGGATAGCTAATCACCAATGTTACCACTCTCTCTCAATCCAGTCACTCAACAAAAAGGACAAAAAGAGAAACAAAATTAAAGAAACCATTTCTCCAGGAGATTGTAGTTTTATATGTCAAAGTGATATTAGAGTCCAATAGAAATATCATGATGTTGTTAAACACTATTCCTGAATGTAAGCTCTATTTTGTCTTTCACCTCCGAAATTATTATTCTCATAATTTGATTCACATATTTTTTTTCATCTTCTTTCCTACTTTCTTCATTGTAGATGATTTTTGAGCTTTGATGTGTGGCTTGAGACCTTTTCAATTGGAAACGACTAAACGACTACGAAAGTTGTAATATCAAATTGTTATTGTTCATTTCTTTGTTTTTAGTTTTTCTATTTTTGTTGATCTTAATTTAGAATATTGTATTTTTGAAATGTGTTTTTATCCTATTTTCACTTTAATTGCACAAATTGAAATATAATTTTTGCTTAGCATGTTAGTTTTTTTATGTTTTCTTTCTCCTTCTTTTTGGTTTCTTTGATTTTGGTTTTATATTTTTTGCAGGTTGATTGACGTGTGTTGTTGTAACATTTACATTAGTTTTGTAATTATTGATGCATCATTATCTCTTGGATGAAGTTTTGGTTGGTCAAAATATAATCAGATTATCTCTGTAGAGATCAATATTGATTCAACTGAGGTAATAAAAATGATTAATGAGGGCCACTTGCCTTACAACTCCACTATTTCTGAATGCAGATGCTTGATGATAAGGCTGAGACATCCTGTGCAAAGGCATAGCTACAGGGAGCAGAATGGAGTTGCAGATATGCTAGCTAAGGAAGGCGGGAAGCAAGTGCTTTTGATTAAATTAAGATCCTAGCAGCTCCACCAGCTTTTGTTAGACCTGTTTTTTGGGCAGATTTGCTACAAACTAGTTTTGAACGAAATGTTTTAGTTTGTAACACCCACGAGGGTGATATTTTGGGACAACATCATGGCTCTAATGCCATAAACTCTAGTTCTAATGTAGATATAATCTAATATATATCAGTAGTATCTGTTTAACCAAAAAAAGAAGAAGATTATCTCTCTTTCAACCAAAAAAAAGCCTGCTCTATAGAAAAGAATATAAGCGACATCCAGTGTTGTGTTTGTCCAAATTATTATCCCCGTCTGATGTTGTTTCAATTCTAGATCCATTGAATTTCTATTTTTTTTGTTTGGTTTTTGTTTTCCCGACTTTATTATTTATTAATAAAATCTACCCTATTAAGTATTAGTTATAGGTTTCTTAGAAAAAATTACGAAATTGCGCGATAAAATTTACTAGTTATGATATAAAAGGAGTTATGTATTAATCAAGTATTAATTAATTACATGGCTATCATATTACAATTTACACGTAAGCCAGCCTGCAAATTAGTCCACGAACCAAACAACTCTTTAACGTGACATTGCGCAGTCATCAATCAAAATTTTCTTGAGTGGGTTGTTTTTCCTGTTGAATTTAGATATGAATAGAACTATCATTACAAGAAAGTAAAGAAATGACAACATCTCTTTGGCAACAAAAATAATATTGTTGGCAAAATTTAATATTTGGCAACAACTTAGTTTATTGTTGAATATATGATGAAACTTTAAAAAATGAACTTTTTTTGTTGCCAAATTTTGTTGTCATATATTGATTATTGTCGCAAAAAGTACTTTTGGCAACAACAAAAAGTTGTTGCACGTCGTTGCAATAACAGCCAATGGGAAAAGTTTATGCAACCAAAAAAAAAAAATTGTTACCAAAAATACTTTTTGCAACAACAGTTAATACTATGACAACAAAATACTTTTTGTTGGCGAATGTCTTCTTTCTTTCTTGTAGTGTATATGAGATATTCTATATTATCAATGTAGTTAAATGGACTATATCTCAGTGACATTCTTTTATGTGTTACTAACTCATACTTGTTATGGACCGCCAACCGTTGGAGAATTTTTGCAAAATTCGTTAATGTAAATTTATTTACAAAATCATTACTCATATTATATAACTTAAACATTTCCCTTTGTGTTGTTGAGCCACTGAAGAAGTCATTTAAATATCAAAGTCAATCTTAATCATAATCCTTGCTTATCTCATAAAGAAAAAAGTTAGCTAACTCCCCTAGGACTCGGAGTTCTTTTTCCTTTTCCTGTAAAGTTATTCTATATTACCAGTTGAACCTCAAGAATCACTCACCTGCAAAATTTGTATCGAGCCTATGTTGTTACCCAACAAGAAATTCAACAACCAAAATCTTTGTTTTCATTCCTTCTGTACCCACTGTATAACGAAGTACATAAACGCCAAGCTAAACGACAACATCAGCAACATTCCATGTCCCTCCTTAAACTGTAACCACTTTATCAATCCAATGTCTTGTTGAAATCTAGTGAAACCCCAGGTCTTTGTTAAATGGTGTGAGATGTTGTGTGAGTATATCAGCATTCCCTATGTCTATTCCAATGACTTCCAATGCAACTTGATGAGGAAGAACAACCGAAAGCCTTTGTAGATCCCATTCCCTCATTGATAATGTCTCCAATATTGTTTTTGTTCATATGCAAATAAGTTGAGCATATTTAAAAGGCGGAATATCTAAAGACTCCTTTAAACTTGGCGGTCAGATCTCCTAAACTATCATTAGTCTTATTAATTAACCGTCTGAACTTAGCTATTTGATAGCCTTTACATCCGTAGATGCTAATGTGGCAAAGAGACTATAGTTGGCAGCCTTTACACTCTCTTAGGTGTGTGAGGATGGAAAAAACTTTAAATAATTAGCTCTCTTAGGTGTGTGGGGATGAAAAAACTTTAAATAATTAGCTCCCAAATAGGCTATTTTTACCTTGTGCGGGTTATCTCTCCTGTGTGGTTTGCAAGCTATTGCACAGGAGCCGGATTTACCCTGTGCGCACCCGAAGAGTAACGGCTGCGGGTTCCCATGTCATAAAAAAAAGGCTATTTTTCAACTGTTAATTTTCACATAGTCATATATAATGGTTTATTTAGTTCAATTATGTATTTATTCTTGCTCCAGCTTAATATAAATTTATTCGTTTAATGCAATAACGATTTGTTCCAACTATTTATTTCAACTGTGTATTGCCTTATCAGGCCAAAATCAATTGAAAAAAACTTAAGACTTCCAATATTTTTAGTCAAATAAAAAAGATTTAACCAAAATAATGAAATTGCAATTGTGTACTTCTTTTCTATGTCTTATTTTGATGCAATGAATATTATTTCAACAGTTATTCTTTTCTTTTTCAGGCCAAATTTATAATTAAAAAAAATTACTTGGTGCGAGCTTTTTCATTTTTAGTGAAATAAAAAGTTTTAGCAGAATAATGAAGTTTCATCTGTATAATTCTTATTGTATCTTATTTAGATGTAATGACTATCTGTTTCAACAGTGTTGGCAAAATTTGTAAAAAAAAAAAGAAATGGCTAAAATATCATCATTTTTTAGCCAAATAAGTTTTTTTGGCCTAAAAAGTGGAGTTCTAGAAAAAAAAAACTAATTTGACCTGGAAAAAAGTATGTAAAAAAATACTAATAAATTTTAAAAGTAAATGAAAAAATTAAATGCCACGTGGACAAAAAAAATCATGTGACAAGTGAGTGCATCTCACTTTCTTAGGATGAAATCGTACGGGAACAAAAACTATCAAGAAAATTAGATAATTTAGGGAGAATTTGAATAAACACGCCAAATTTAAAGTCAGTCTCAGCAATTATAATGCATCACGACTTCAATAGACCTCTAATATCTAGGGATAAAGCTCGACTTCTCAATCACTAAAACTTAAAACTCAATCACGAAAAGATTAAGAAATTAATGTACAAAATGAATAAACAAGAAGGAGCTATCCTTTCACAATTCGTTGAATTTCTAGGCACCTATTGTGCAGCTTATGCATAAAAACAATAATTATGTTTTCATTATATTTTCAAAATCTAAGCTACAATTTAACAGTTCGGGTCATAATTTTCAAACCTGTGACTAAAAAACCAGAATCCATGCAGGTACAAAAAATTCTCTTTTGCTTGATGAAATGAAAAGGACGGGGAACCTAACAAACCTCCCCACCATACATATGGTGGTTGACAAAAAAAAAAAAAAAAAAACAAAAAAAAAAAACAAAAAACAAGCACAAAAAATATCTATTCCTTTTGATTATGGATTGTGGAATAAGAAGTTAAAATGAAATTACTTTAATGAACATATCTATCCAAGCTCCAATGAAAACATCTCATTAGCATCTTTGAATATAAATGGTCAATATTTCCGGTGATTTTTTTGGATTTACATAGATTGGCCACGATCTATGAATATCACACATACTAATTGTCCTAAAATTATAAAGAGAAGTACTAATTGATAACCTTAACATTGTATTCACACTTCGAACCAAAGTATTGTGTACTTTCTTGTAATTTCCACAATATGCTTTTTAATATTGACATCGGTAATATTGATGAAAACTAAACATATAGAGGCCACGCAATTTCCTTGACAGGAGAAAAGAGATGATACTGGATTATCTCATATTCAACTAGTTGCATAAATACGTAAATTCTTGAAAAGCAAGTTTCAGATTATTTTTTCCAATAAAACGGAATGAAAACATTGACTTGAAGTGGTGAATTCTAATGAGATAGATTTGTAGGTTTAAATTTTGTATACCTAAACGAAGGAGCACGATGGAAGTATCTCATTATTGCACGACGTCTTGCTTGAATGACTGAGAATGTAGGAGCGGATTCAATTTGAAGTTTATGAATTCGTACAACGATCTAAAGTTAAAGTATAATATTAATAAACGGGTTCATACCAGAATATCATCAAAATTATACTTCTGAGCTTTTCCAAAGTCATATTCTAGAAAAAAAAAATAGCACATTATTAATCCGCGAGTATCACGTACAGCTTAATCTTTAATTATTATTCCCTCGTGTCGGTAGTTATCCTTCTCCGGGAGCCATTATTCTTGTCTTTTAGGGTTAGCTAAGTTGCCATTAACACATCAGAATATAGGTCGTATACATTAATAAAATAAGATTTTACTCTGCTAGTGTAGTCTTACGAGTTACATGTTATAACATGTCATTTAATTTACCATATTTTTGTATTATCAAGGTTACATGTCATTCTTTTCTTACATTGTACAATAGAATAGCTATAAGAACAAACAGAACGTACTTTTACTAGGTATTAGTTTCCATACTGAACAAGCGAATTAATCATTTAATCTTGAAGAGAACAAGATCAATGTTCAAATATTTAAAGAGAATATATAATCTAAGTCCCATGTGATAATAAATTTATCTTTGAGGAAGAAGTTAATAGACAACTAATGAAATCCACAAAACTACACGTTTATAATCCAATAATATATAGTTGTAGTATCTCAACTCTCAAGTTGCATTTGCCAGCTGCTTGTATCGATATTTCTCTATCCACATGGGCTCCCACATCAAATTTCTGAAATAATTACCTTCAAAAAATTGAAAGTAGAAAAAAATAATCATAATTTCTACCTATAAATAGCCACTCATTTCATCATCTCAAACACCAAGCAAACAGCATTTTCACTACTAATTAGCACATTCAATTGTTGAGAGAGCTAATTTCTTAACTTTGAAAAATGGCTAAGTCCTCTATATCCTCCATTGCTCTTGTTCTCGCATTGAACATTCTCTTCTTCACTATGGTTAGTTCCACTAATGTCCCATGCCCACCACCCCCAGCCCCAAAGCCCCACCCTACCCCTACACCCTCCACCCCCGCTACCCCCTCTACCCCATCAACCCCCTCGACCGCATCAACAAAGGGTAAGTGCCCAACGGACGCACTAAAGCTAAATGTGTGTGGCAATTTATTGAATGATTTGGTTCACCTTGTTATTGGAAGTAGCTCAGCTAAAACTCCATGTTGCTCTCTAATTCAAGGACTTGCTGATCTTGATGCTGCTGTTTGCCTTTGCACTGCTATTAAAGCCAACGTGTTGGGAATTAATCTGAATGTCCCTCTTTCCCTCAGCTTGCTTCTCAACAATTGTGGAAAGAACGAACCCAAGAACTTCCAATGCGCATAAGCCATTTTCCAATTCATCTTTCTTTCAGTTCCAGAAAATTTCCAATTCATATATAGTTTCTTTCAGTGTGTTTGGTGGTTTGTATGCTTATACTAGTTGCTAATTTTCAAATGGTAGTATACTTTTTGTTCTAATTGGTTAGAAGGGAGGCAATTAGTTGCCTTCTTTTCGTTGTATCCAATTTTCATGAAATAAATGACATCTTTTGGAGTTTATACGTAACATGTTCGATATAATGGCATGCATGGAGTACTACTACTGGACTAAAGTTCTTCTTCTCTGCATGTTACTACTACTATGATCAGACATTTAAATCTCCATATAATAGTTAGTAGTACTATATCCATTTTAGTGATTGTTACAACACTAGAATATATGTCAGGTGATATTATGTCATATTTTATTCCTTTTTTTTTTTTTTAGTTTCTTACCTATTTTAGCTTATTTTTCATATAATTATTGTGTAACAACTTCGCAAAACCCTTCTTCTCTTGCTCATCCATTCCAGATTAAAAAAAAAATTCCATTCCAGATCCACCCCTCCCTCTATCTTCGTCTCTCATTCACTGACAAGAAACAAAGCACCACACACAGTTTTTAGATTCATTTTTTGGTTTATCTTCTACAATAAAAAGAATTTTTTACCAAAGTAAGCTATTATTTGAGCCAATTCTCCAAAATAATATGTTTTTTTGAAAGTTAACTGAACTAGCATAAACGTATTCCTGAGTAACGAATTAGGTATTATTTTATTCAAAAATTCCAACGGACAAAAAAGTCACCGGTTAACAGCGTTAAAATATAATTCGTTACTGCCAATAACGTATTATGGCTAATACGTTACTGACAGTAACGAATTTAGAAATTCTAGGTACAAACAATCTTTCTATGAAATCTGACATTGATTGATCCTAAAGTCGTAACCCGCAATTACGACTTCAGCATAAAACGTAACTGACAGTAACGTTTCTTCTGAAACTAGGCACGCGCAATCTCTTGCAGAGAATCCTCACTACAAGAAAGTAAAGATACGACGACATTTATTTAGTGACATTTGAAATAAATGTCGGGGAAAAAGGAATTTCTCGACATTTATGAAAAAATGTCATAAAAATAATGACATGTGATGTAAAATGTCGTAAATATAGTGACATTTGACGAAAAATGTCACTAAAATAATGACATTTGGCATAAAATATAGCTAAACAACGATTTTTGGCGTAAAATGTCGTTAAAATAACGAAATTTGATACAAATGTCGAAAATATTATGACATTTATTTCAAATGTCATATTATTAGTCGCTAATTACTGACTTTTACACCTAATGTTGGAAATCTAAATCTTTTTAAATTATGTCATCACTCTTTATATTTAATTCTAGGGAAAGAATTAGTGGATGCATAAAGTAGTAATTATATATATATATATATATAACGAATGCGTTTGGAACTAAAAATATGGCTAAATTACAAACAACAACAACACATCCAGTGTAGTCCCACACGTGACTAAATTATTTGTGTAAATTAGTTAAAATTAAATTATACAATTATAACAATAGAGCTATTGAATATTTCTACCAATTAAAGAAAACTATCGCACATATGACTTTTTAAAAAGTATTTAACTAGTAGTATTAGAATAGGTGTCATTGCGGATAATATTTAAAGAATATTAATTATTTTCAGAATATGACTTGGCTTTTTTATCCATTATTGATCTTTTCATTATTGTTATGGCCAGATTCTATTATGAATTTTTACAACATTCTTCATAGGGCACTCTTATTTTTTTCTTGTTCGAACTCTTGTAATGGAGGAAAGAACCGAGAAAAAGGCATCGACGACAATCGATTTTACTACGGGACAATTCGTGTCATATTTATTTTATTTATATGCATTTGAACTTTATTTAAGCTCTTATTAAAGTAATTGATTTTGCAAGGAATACTATTTGCTACTACTAATAAAAAAAAGCTTATGAAATTATAGTAGTTATAGAAATAGGAGCAGTATTTTTTTTTATTTTGGTTCTATGTACTTTAATACTCTTTTTCATTTGGACCCAGACTTTCCCCCCAAAAAATTAAAAAATCCCCAAAGACTAAATCTTCCCCCCAATAATTTTAAACTTAATCAAATACTACTCCCACGAATAAAAGCTGAAACCCTAACCTTTTCCCTTCCCCCAATTCCCTTTACGTCATAGGCTGCACCGGCGGCCTAATTTCTCCATTTCTCTTCTCTCTCTCTCTGCTTGAATTTTATTTGTCATTTACTTTTCTTGATTTATTTTTTCTTTTGTAGGTTTTACGAAGTGGAGTCCCGAAAGAGATTAATTGTATAATATGATTGTTGCATTGGATCATATTTTTGTGGATGTGAAGGTAATCCTCTGTGGTGTGGGCTTTAGGATTGACACTGAATTTTGAGATCTGTATTTTACTTTTTTAATTGTACCGTGAATGTAGCAATACTCTTATTTCACGATCTTTTGTCTTCTATAAAAGTTGCCTGCTATTTTGTTTAAACCATATTTTTCTAACTTCTAATATTTGCCCTTATCTTTGGTTTGTTGTCAGAGATCTCTTTCTCATCTTCATCAGAAGTCGATATGTAAAAATTAGAGTCAAGAAGAGAAGTCTTTTCAAGAGGATGCATGTTGTCATAGAGATTCAAGATGCTGCTTTGTATGAAGGCTCAACAAGTGACAATCAATGAATTGGTGTTTTTGTGGTCACTAGTCAATATTAGATTTTATTTATAGCATTCTCAGCTTAGGAGAAAATTTTGTATTCTTCGGGAACCATATATTTAATGGTGTTCACGAGATTTTTCAAAAGTTTGTCGAAGTGACTCTTTTGTTTAATTCAAAGTTCTATTGTAGTGTATAACTTGTGTACTGGAATTATATGATTCATCGTGGCATTAAATTAGATTTTTTCAGTATATAAAAAAGAAAAATGATGATATTGACTAGAGATGATTTTCCGACATTTCTATGTATGCGTAGTAAGGATGGTATGATTTGATGACATTTCGTTATATGTCGCAATTAAATTAATTTCAAAATCGGTGACATTTAATAAAAGTTGCAAATAAATGTCGCTAATTATTTTGCCGACATTAATCTAAATGTTGGAAATTTGTTGTGACGTTTTTAAAAAGTTGTAAATAAATGTCGTAAATTATGTACCGACATTAATATAAATGTCGGAAAATTCCCGACCCTCAAATTTACGACATTTGTACTAAATGTAAAATAAATGTCGCTAAGTGATTTTGCGACACTTATGGCACTTAATATGACATTTATAAAATGTCGTCGTAAGCCTAATTTCTTGTAGTGCCTGTAAATTGAGAATCCTTCTGACTGATTTGACTATAAAACGTTATCTGTAGTTACGTTTTATTTGTAAAACGTGACACACAATAAGATTGTACACTTACAATTCTTCTGACTGATTTGACTATAAAACGTTATCTGTAGTTACGTTTTATTTGTAAAACGTGACACACAATAAAATTGTACACTTACCTTTAATAGTTGTTATCTGTTATGTCAATGTCATTTCCATGCTGACAACATTTTCTTACACAATTTAGTGTGCAAGTTATGTGATTATTTTATTCACATAGAAAGAAAAAACAAATTGGATATTGTTACCCACGTGATTAGATGGCAGAGTCAGAGCCAAGAGTTCAACTTTATGTTTTTAGATTTTAGAACGACGATTTCAGATTTAATACTTATGTTCTAAACTTATTATTTATACATATTTAATAAATTTCTTAACACAAATATATTATTTGAGCAAAAATTATTGAGTTTGGCGAAACCCGTGTCCAGGCTTCTAGTTTCGCTCTTCCAACAAAAAAAAATGTTACAAAACTACCTTTAGCGCAGTAAAATACTGCGTTATAGAAACAGTACCAAAAAGCAAAAAAAATTGGCCAAACTTTATTTTTTGCAACACTTAGTGTTTTTTTTCATACTTTGACCAACGATTAGTCGTGTGTCATGACTCCGAAACGTCAATATTTTATATAGAACCTGATATTTTTTTCTGCGTACAATAATGTAGGCCCAATACATCAAGGATACGTAGACGTTCAGATCGTCATTTTAGGGGCTGAAAAGGTGCCCGAAGTAAGTTTTGTTTGAAAAAACTTAGTGTTTTTTTCATACTTTGACCAACGATTAGCCGTGGGTCAAGACTCCAAAACGTCAATATTTTATGTAGAACCTGATATTTTTTCTGCGTACAATAATGTAGGCCCAATACATCAAGGATACGTAGACGTTCGGATTGTCATTTTAGGGGTTGAGAAGGTGCCCGAAGTAAGTTTTGTTTGAAAAAACTTAGTGTTTTTTCCATACTTTGACCAACGATTAGTCGTGGATCAAGACTCCGAAACGTCAATATTTTATATAGAACCTGATATTTTTTTCTGCGTACAATAATGTAGGCCCAATACATCAAGGATACGTAGACGTTCGGATCGTCATTTTAGGGGTTGAAAAGGTGCTCGAAGTAAGTTTTGTTTGAAAAAACTTAGTGTATTTAAGTATCACTATCTTTGTAAGGCCTCACAGGCTAAGCAACATGAGATAGCGGGATTTCTACCACTACTACAGGTATACCTAAAAATATTAATAAAAGTATTAACTGTATTTATAAAAAAAAACTTGTTCAATTCCAAGATGAGGCTGACTGGCCATAGCAAATCCATAATTTTGAGCCAACAAATTCATGTGATAACCATGCTGACCACTCATTTGAAATATATTATTTTGATTTGCTGGTTTGGTCTTTACATAAATCTCCAAAATATTTATATCGATCTTATCCGCAAATTTTTGCCGTATGGAGAAAAATTGTAGCAAGGACTGGTCATTCTCAATTTTAAACTCAATGAACCTTGTATTGTTACCTTGAAATGAGCATGGATATTTTCCAGAAATATCAATTTGAATATTTTCACTATTTGTCCCCATCTTCTCATGCAATAGTTCAACCAATTCAGCATAGTTCGTTGAAATAAACATGCTGACAATCATTTTGGCACCTTCAGTGTACCTGAATCCGTTCATTTCAGTAATTATTTCGCCACCCCAATACAAAGCAACCATCACATTATGTTCAAAATTGGCCATCTTTACTCCTACACACGCAAATAAGACACTTATTATTATTAATATAACAGAAAAATAAATTAAAACTATAGTATTATTTTAACATATTACGAAATATTTGACTTAATTAACTTATACCTGTTGAATTTTTTAATGTTGTTCCGACAATAGGCCACACAAGTAGAAGCTTTGATGAAAATTGTTCGAATGTGTTTGAACATTCGTTTCATACACTATATTTTATAATGATATGTGGTTTGTTCAAAAAGTATGAGGAAGAGGGACTTTAGCAGTGTGTCATTATTGTGTGTCACGTTTTACAATTAAAACGTAACTATTAATCACGTTTTATAGTCAAATCAATCAGAAAGATTCCCAATTTGCAGGATTCTCGGCAAGATTTGCGCATGCCTAGTTTGAGTAGAAACGTAACTGTCAGTTACGTTTTATGCTAAAATCGTAACTCCTAGTTACGGCTTTAACATCAGTCAATGTCAGATTACATAAAAGGATTGTTGGTATTTGGATTCTCTAAAGTCGTTACTGACAGTAACGTATTATTCCTAATACGTTACTAACAGTCACGAATTAGCTTTTAACACCGTTAACCCGACCTAATTTTTTCCGTTAAAATTTTTGAATAAAATAATGCCTAATACGTTACTCAGGAATACGTTTATGCTAGTTCCGTAAAAAAAATAAAAAACGTATTACTTTAGTAAATTGATTTAAAAAATAGCTTATTTTGGTCAAAGGCTCCAATAAAAACATACAAAGAGCACGCACCACGTCATTTTTATCATCACAGAATCTATGAAATTGTGAGTCCTATAATAAAATGACTTTTGTATGACGAATCGTATATATGACATACTTGATCTTCAGAAATAGACTGACAAATGGGTTAATTGCACGAAATGAAGATCACTCAACTTATTATAGTATAATTGCGGAAAAATCATCAAAATAATTATTTTTTCCATCCACAAACTTTCAAGGAATATATCCTAGAATACTATTTAGCCCAAAAATGGGTGAAGGTTTGGCAAGAGATCATCCTATTTCATTGAAAAATTATTTAAAACTAAAAAAAGCTCGTTGACCAAAGTAAATACCCTCATCAAATATTCCACAAACTTTGGGCTTTGTTTTCTTCACCGGCGATTTCTTTGCTTTTATCGCCAGTTTCTCTGTCACCTGCCATCGTTTTAGGATTTGCATGTTCTTTCTAACGTGGCTCTGATACCATGTTAAAATCAAGACAAGAATAATGGGAGAATTCTTTCTGCTTTTCAATCATCATAATGACTAGGGGTGTCAATGGTATGGTTCGGAGGGTTATTTTATAAAATTTATACCATATCAATTTTTCGGTTATATGATTTTTTAGAACCATAATTAGCCTTTTTGAAACTTTTCCATCATCTCGGTATCGGTACGGTTCGGTTGATTATCATTTATTTTTTTTAGAAAAAGAACATCATTTTACAGTCACTAGTAAAAGTTAAAGACACAATATAGTAAAAGTTAAAGATACGATATCATGTATACTTTTATAGGACTTTGACAAAATCTCTCTAGACATTTTACTATTTAAAGGGTGATGAATCAAAAACATGAACGATGACAAGAATAAAGATTGATCCCACAAGTGTTAAGCAAAGACAAAAAAAAAAAAAAAAAAAAAAGTAGTATAATTTAGATCATACGATGGGGCAAAAATCAATCAAGATGGGACTCAAGAACGGAATCTACTAAGATTAATTTTCCAATAAGATAAATTTAAAAAATTATACGAGAAGAAAGATATCTGATACTTTGTAGCTTTCTATCCAAGATCGTTGGAATACCTTGTAGCTTACAAGCAAGTTACTACTCAAGATGCTAGAACTAATTTAATTTCAATAGGGAGTATTATAATAGGTTTCAGCGTTAGAACTTTAGGTGTTAATTATATTGGCGGCTTGTAGTCGTATTCATCGTCCCGAACCCAAGGCGAAAATATTAATATTTTATTATATTTAAAGTTAATATATAGAATATATTTTACATATACAAACTTATTCATTACCGTTTGGTATTTTTTCGGTTTATTTTTATAAAATTAAAAATTGATGGGTGTAAATTATTCATGTAATTTTATACATAAAAAAATAAGTTTTAAAATAAAACATGAATAATTATATCTTATTCTCTCATATTTTCTGACAGAATCTTGCAGGAAAAAGAATATCTCGGAAGAATGAAAAATAAGCAAATGCCAAAGAGATAAGAATATATTTCATAGGTGCAACAACAAGTTCATGTTCACAACCCTGAAATTTCACATGTGGGAATTACATAAAGACAACATTGGGAGAAGTTGCAAAATCCACGGGTGTGACCACCACTTTCATACTCACACTCGTCAACTGTTGAAATCCACGGGTGTGACCGCCACTTTCATACTCACACCCGTCAAGTATTGACATCAAGAAAGAAGTTGCAAAATTCACGGACACGACTACCACTGTCATACTCTCACTCGTCAAGTAAGGTCACGGATGTGAGCACTACTTCAAGGAATGCATTCGTAGAGGGAGATACTATATTTTCCTATAAATAGAGGCATCACTTTGCTTAGAGATGATCGAATCCAATCTTGAGAAAGACATAAGAAATGGTCTTTGCTTTATTTCTCTTCTTTTTATTTTATATTTGTAGGAGTAGTATTTTATTTTTAATGTCTTTCTTACATACTCCTTAATGGAGTAGTTTCTTTTTGTTGGGATAGTTGAAGAAGCTTGGTATGATGTTATAATAATTATCTTTACTTTAATTTTTTTCATTTCTTGATATTCAAATCTTTGATCTTGCTTCTTTTAGTCCTAAATCTCAACGGAGGGATTAATTCAAGCTAGTTTATCGATTCGAGTATCTCAATATTATTTCTTTTAGTCCTAATTCTCACGGAGGGATTAATTCAAATAATTTTGTTGGTTTAAAATTGTTATCTTATTTCTTTCGGTCCTAATTCTCACGGAGGGATAATGATTTGAGGGGTCTCTATTTTATTTCTTTCAGTTCTAATTCTCGCGGAGGGACTGTGACTCAAATAAGTTTATTGATTTTAAGGGCCGATCGCAAGAGGTCTTTATTCCTCATAACACAAATCAAGTCAAAAAAGTTTTCCTATTCTTTTGTGGAATTTACTAGAATAAGATTTTATTATAATTGTACCAAGTGGATTCAATGACTCCCAACTCTTTTCTTTTTAAATTTTCTGTTAAGTTGCTTGTTTTATTATAAATTAATTGTTTTATTTTAAGTAATTTATAATTTCAAAACCTCTCATTTCATCAATTTGAATTTCTCAAATAGTAACCAAGACAATACACATCTGTAGCCTAGGTGGTTCCAATCTCTGTGAAACGATATCTTAAACTATACTAGAATTTGATAGAGTACGAGCGAATTTTACTATGCACTTTGGCCTCGTCAAAAATCAACCTAGTTATTCGGTACGATTATAAATCTATATAAAAACTGTCGGTTTTATTTTAAAAAACCTAAAAACCGGTTCAGTATGGTTCGGTCGGTAAGTCGGTTTTTTGAAAACTATTAACACCCCTAATAATGACCTCCTTATATACAAATAAGGTCTTCATTACCCTAGTCTAATAAGGTAACCCTATTCCAATAGAACTATAAATCTTATATTACCATAATTACAGATTCACCATAAATAAAACCAAATCTATTACAATTAGACTGGAATAGGATTCCTACCGACCTAAGGTTTTACCAACACACCAACGTGACAGTACCAACTGGTCCGGCCACGTTCGGTCTCAATAGGATGGAATTTTAGGAGATGTTTTACATTATCAATGTAGTTATATATCTCAGTGTCGTTCTTTTCTGTGTTAATTACTGGCTCATGCTTTAGTATCCCTTTTTATAGACCGTCAATGATTGGAGTGTTATTTTTTCATAATTTGTTAATGTAAATTCTTTTACAGAATCATTATTATACTTAAACATTTCCCTTAATTTGTGTAGTCAGAAAGGTTCCATAACTTCTGCAGGACTCGGAGTTTCTTTCCTTTTCCTATACAAGTTATAATATATGACAAATTTAAATTAGGATAAAATTATAAGGGCTCGTTTGCTATGAGGAATAAGGGATAAATAATTCCGGGATTAAATTTAAGATGAGTTTATCCCACGTGTGGTTGGGATAAACACAACAACAACAACCCAGTGAAATCCCACAACGTGGGGTCTGGGGAGGGTAGAGTGTACGCAGACCTTACTCCTACCAAGGTAGGATGGCTGTTTCCGAAAGACCCTTGGCTCAATAGAAAGCATAAAAAGAGGTCAGATAAGGCCAAGAAATTCAAAGCGATATGGAAATGAAAATAACGAAAGCGACTGAGCCAAGATGAAGCAGTTTGCAAAGGGGCAGTAGCTATCACAGATAAAATAAGATAATCAAAGTACAGAAAATAACAGATAGTAGCAGAAATCAAAGCACAAGAACTTATATCGCGATAGTGCTACTACTAATATGAAAGGATAAACGATACTATCTACTAGCCTTCTACCCTAATCTGAGTCCTCCATACCCTCCTATCTAAGGTCATGTCCTCGGTAAGCTGTAATTGCGCCATGTCCTGTCTAATCACCTCTCCCCAATACTTCTTCGGCCTACCCCTACCTCTTCTGAAGCCATCCCTGCCCAACCTCTCATACCTACGCACTGGGGAATCTGTGTCTCTCCTCTTCACATGTCCAAACCATCTCAGTCTCGCTTCCCGCATCTTGTCTTCCACCGAGGCCACTCCCACCTTGTCCCGGATAGCCCCGTTCCTAATCCTGTCATTTGGTGTGCCTACACATCCATCTCAACGTTCTCATCTCGGCAACTTTCATCTTTTGAACGTGAGAGATCTCAACTAGCCAACACTCCGCCCCATACAACATAGTCGGTCTAACCACCACTTTGTAGAACTTGCCCTTAAGTTGTGATGGCACCTTCTTATCACATAGCACTCCGGAAACGAGCCTCCATTTCATCCACCCTGCCCCAATACGATGTGTGACATCATCATCAATCTCCCCACTGCCTTGTATAATAGACCCAAGATACTTGAAACTACTTTTCTTCTGGATGACCTGGGTACCAAGCCTTACTTCAATGCCAGCCTCTTGAGTTGCTTCACTGAACTTGCACTTCAAGTACTCTGTCTTGGTCCTACTCAGCTTGAACTCTTTAGACTCTAGAGTCTATCTCTAATCCTCCAGCTTAGCGTTAACTCCGCTACGAGTCTCGTCGATCAGGACTATGTCATCCGCGAAAAGCATACACCATGGCACCTCACCTTGAATTTGCCGCGTCAATTCATCCATCACCAAGGCAAATAAAAGCGGACTAAGAGCTGATCCTTGATGCTGTTGACACCCAATTTTGTCCCACCTTTCTTCAAAAATATTTATTTGCGCTTCTAATATTTTTGGCAACTTAAGAAATAATTATTTATACTTTACTACAATTATTAGCTTTTTATTAATATCATCGTTAGCTATTATCATTTGTTACCGTTATTACTACTACTATTATTATTATTATTATTATTATTATTATTATTATTATTATTATTATTACTATTGCAATCGCCATGATCGCTTTTACATCTCACGCATCGCATTCATTTTTATGCAATCAAACAATAGCATTCACTTATTTTTAAAGCTTTATCAATATCATCGCACAACGATTACGATGTCATTATTAGCACGCGTTAATATATAATTAACTAAAGAGTGTCTTTCATCTTAATTTAGGAGCTCAAATAAATATAAGGAAGAACACATCTTAAATCTGAAATAGGAGATTTCATGTAGCCTAATTCATACAAAAATACCAATCAACCCACAAATATTTTTCGGACCAGCCCATTGTCACCCAAAATAATATCCAGCCCAAAAATTACCAACCGACTACCCATTCGAATCGGCCCACATCTTTCTTTTATCACCCAAACCTAATTCCAGATTCCCACCACAACGCCGCGCCTCCTCTGTTCCTCTCTTTCCTCTATTTTCAGCAAAACCTTACCTTGCTTTAGCTATGGACAGAGGTCGTCCGTTCCTTTTCAGTGCAAATTTTGGATGGTTCCACAGCCAGACAAACCCTAAGTCTACCGTTTATCAACGCTTGTTCCCTTTCGACCTCTATGCACGCGAAAGCCATTTTCGGCTAAAAATACAGCAAGTTTTTTGCATCATCAACATTTGTTCCTCCATTTTTGGCAAAGCTTTTATGGTTTTTGTTTGTTTCCCTTAAGCCTGAACGGTAATATCTGACTTTCAATTTTCTTTTGAGGTTTCCCTCCTTTGCCAAGGAAAAGATTCGAATCTTTCAAACAGATGCGGATTTGAAATTAAATTGAACGAATTTCATGTTTTGTGAAGAAGTCATATATCACTCTAGGAACCCTAATCGGGGGGATATAAGTACGAATTTCTTGGAACCGTAGGACAGAGCTTTTGGTTGGCCGCCTTTATTCCTCAGAAAAGTATCAATCTTCTTCAGTTCCAATACCCCTTCGTTTTGACTCGAAATCCTAAGTTATCTTATTCTCTCTTTCACCTCGGTCAACCGCTTTGAATCTGAGCGTATTCAAGCTCGGAATTGTTAGTGTTCAAGCGTGGATCTAATACCCCCGCACCCTATTCACTGCACCCACAACAGGTAAAATCCTTACCCCTATTTCTATTTTTTTTTGTTCGCTATTGTTAAGATAGTTTCCCATGTAGTATAAAATGTATTGTTTGCAGTTTTTGTTGCTTTCCTTTGCTTAATATGATTCTGTGAATATGAATGCACATGTTAAGTACAATGCACATTTTTTTGAAGTTTATCTCCTTTTTCGAATTTGAAATGTTTGGCTGAAACTTAAATTTAGAGTTTAGCTTCTTTATCTTTTGAATTCTATCTGAAACGATAGTTGATAAGCATGAGTAGTTCCTTGGTTTAGATTAGTTTGTTGGTTGGTTTGTCTTATATTGGTATGTACAAATATAGGATGAATAGTTTGCCTTTCATATTTTCTGTATCGATTTTGTTTCTTGTGTCTTTGGTTTATTGAAGTAGTACATAGGCATAGCGACAACTATAAATGTTTTTTTCCCGTCTAACATATTTCTGGATTTGTTTAAAAAGGGGGGATTAGTTTAAGTTAATTGTGTGTATCAATGTCTCGCCCTTTTTTTTTTTTAAATCTGCCTAAGCTCCAAATTATATCTCAACTAGTCCCAAAATCTGAGTTCTTTTTGTGTCTTAAATGCAAAATGTGTTGCTCACTGGTTTGGGAAAAACAAGTCTATAGCTAAAGGGATTTCAAAACCAAGTTGTGGCTCTCCTATTCGCGCCAAGTGATAAATACGCGTGTTGTCTTGTTTTGGTGCATAAAACTCGTCTATATCTTGTAACCCATGTATAAATTAACGGTTAGTTAGTGTTCATACCTTGAGCTTATGCATTGCTAGAAGAACTTATCGGGTGGTCTCTTTAGACACCCTCATTTGAGCATGTAATTTACTGTAACTTTGAGGATATGGGTTCTCTGTTTTTTTTTTTTTAATTTGTTATTTGGAACTTTCATGTAGTTAGAGACATGCCTTCAGGAACACTTAAATATAAGATTAAGTTGCCTGTGTAATGTACAGAAAATGCACAGAGCTGAAGCATAAAATTGAAATGTGCAAGGATTAATAACTCTGTTGTAGTTAATGTCTTGTTTGAATCATATTCTCCCTCTCCTATTTCTGACTAAATGTTTCTAATAACTAACTGTTATTTCTGTAGCATCTGATATGTGAATGATCTTATGCTTTATATTCTTCTTGATCGTTTTGTTGATGTTGTAATGGCGTGTGGTGTCTAAGCAATATCCTTCGGTGCATAATGAAGCTTGAATTTTGCTAGTTTATGTGGAGGCATTCACTTTATGATTTTGATTCAATTGTCAGTAGTTGCAGTGGCACCTCAACTAGGTGTTACCATTTTGCTGTGTTGAATTCCTCTGGGACAACTTATTCCAGTTTCGCTGTTTTTAAAAAAAAAACGATTTCAAAAGCATGAATCGAAGTACATTTTTTCTCCAGTTAAAAGCAGGAAATTGCATGAATGTTTTGGTGATTCTGTGTCTATTTAAAATTTTATGTGTCTGTGCATTGCAAGTATACTGTGTTTGATTATGTTTACATGTGTATATCTAGAGTATACTTTAGTTAATACGTTTATGGGGAGATTAGTTGGTCATTATGGATTAAGCTTGAACCCTCCCCGGTGTTAGCCATGCCTGGGATTCCTGGAAATCCCTTGGAACTTGTGCAACATCGGGAAGACGGGGGCAAAAGCTTTCCAATATTAACCTTCTAAGTATCCTTATGAATGTGTATATACGAAGTATACTTAAATATACATAATGTATACATAAATCACTTGTTTGTCTCGAGTGTTGAAATTGCTCTATTAATTTGGCATGTCAAGGTTCTGCTCTTGTTTATTATTTACGTGATGTTTTTATTTTGTTTCGGCCATTGCTTTTCTTTTTTATTTGAAGTATAGGTCTTGTAAATCCCCACTGTACTAATCATTTTTCTTTCATTTTTATGCATGACTCTCTCGTATGAGTCCAAGGGGCTCGTCTTCTCCCCGCATTCGGTGTTGGGCTAAAGCCCAACGTGATATTCCTTATCGAGTCAACCCCTCATCAGCAGTGTAGTAAAAAAAGGGATTTTGGGCCAAAGCCCATATGGCAGAAGCAGATTGCAGCAGCCTAAAATGGGCCAAACCCATTTAATTATATTTCTCTCCTCTACTCTATTTTCCTTTGTGTATTTGATTCGCATTGCTTGACTAACATTTTACCTTATTTTTGTTTTCTTAGATTAGATGAATCCTAGTAGAATTAGTGGGGATCGTAGTTGTTGAAAGATTAAATGTGATCATTTAAAAACTTAAAAAAAATGTAATTAAATGTTTAGTTAATCGTTAATGTATACAAAATTTATGGCTAAACGAAATGATTTCTCCGAAAAACGCCAAAGGCTAAATAACAACAACATCTTTTCAAACAAATCATGTTGATTTCATAATATTTTAATTAATGGAGGCTTGGATCATTTTTTAGCAGACATCAAATCCCCTCGGACTTCTGACGATTTCTTCATATTTTAAATACCATAAAACCTTAAATTTTACTAATATTAATCTTTCAAATTGTTAGTTGGAATAACTTATTTTCCTCAAATATTTATAAAACGTTGCATAATCCCGCGCTTTCTTTAGTTCACTTATAACTAAAATCTTTATGCAAATTATTATCTTATTTAAATAGCATTCTATATCTCCCATTTTGTAATCTTGACAATATTTATAAGTTATTTTCTTAAATATTTCTATTTTCCTAATTTCAATTAACTAACCTAAGTTTGACCGGTTAATCGTTGTTAGCGAATCTTAAAGGATGCCTAACCCCTTCCCTTTAGGATAACCGAGAACCCTTACCTAGAATCACATTAATTAAGCAGACCATTAACGGAGGTTTAGTTTAGCTTTACCTTAGTTAATAATTAGGTGTCCTAATTCACCGTTAAAATAATTAGGTGGCGACTCCTTCAGTTAAATAATTTTGGAATCACCAATATGTTGTACTCCGATTTGACCCGTTTAAAATGGGGTATAACAGCTTAGCGACTCTGCTGGGGATTTTAGGTTCTTAACCATAACAAACTTAGGTTAATAATTAATTTGTTGGATGTTTTGGTTGTTTTTCTTTATTTTTCCTTTATTGTTGCTTTTTTCCCGTATGTGCTTTTAAGTGTTTTTAATTATTGTTTTATTCCTTATGTGAAATTTTCTATGTAATAGTATGTTATTGCTTTCTTTAATTGGCATTCCGTTCATACTTCCTCCACTCTTGGAAAATTCACACAAATTCACACACTTAAAGCGGTTTCGCGGTTCGCGGCCGTGCACTATTAAATCGCCCTCTAGTTGCATCGATCTTGTGGATTTAGTCGATCAGCGGTGCAGTCGACAGCCACGGACTTTCCACTCTCAAGTTGTCCACTTGGGAGAGCCTTGTGTCATAGGAAACCAACTCTTAGTCAACTTAGGATAGAGCTAAAACAACACCTTTTTCCTAAGGGCATGCATATTAAACTTAGGAGGCTTAATATCCTTGGTATATTCAGTCCATTAGTCAACCTTACCCAACTGTCCAAGTGGGTTTACGACCCCAAGCGACGCTTATCATATTATGTGTGCATTATTTGAAGGTTGATTGTGCCAACAATATGGACCATTGCTCTAAATTAATTAAACTTTAGGAGGACGAATTTGTCTAACTCTTTTTGTGAAGCAGATTAATCATGACGATCCCAAGATTTCGTGGACTGAAGACTAACCTTAGCGCGCCTTATCTGAAGAAGTTTGGACGCGACGAAGAAGTGCATTTATCTTACGTAGATTAGGAAATATTTCATTTTGTACATTATTTTGGGAATAGAATTGTTTAATTAATTAAAGAGCAATGGGATGACATATAATGGCACATTCGTCTTTCAAATATACGCTAGGCCTACCTCTGGCATAAAGAGGTCCCTGTATATTAGGACGTGTGAATGCTTGTATTATGAACCTTGTTTGCTTACTCGTATTATGAACCTGAATTTATTTGCAATATGCTTGGATTTATTTCTAATATGCTCTTGGATTTACTTCCTATCTGCTTTACTTGATATTTACTAACATCCTCTTTATTTCAGAAGAAAAATTGAAATTCATAGTTGCTTATCTCTTTATTTTGACATACAATTGCTTATTGTTCATTAATTATTTATGCATCGTCTTCACAATTTTTAAAACATAATAATCAAATTATCCCGCGCTTAACGCACTTTAGCGATTCTAGAGCACCTTTAAGATTGTTCACATCCCTAGTGCCTATCCCTCCATTTTCCGAGCATGATCTCTTATTTTTACAAAGTATGACATTTTTCGGAATTCTTAGTTGATAAAATTTATTACTTCTGCGTCCATGAACTAGCCTCGAAATTTTTCTTTTGCCAACACTTGAGTTAATTCTTATTCTTATCGTTCCAAGTCTTTTAATGGGAATAGTCTCTTCTAATTTTTTTTATCAAATTTATCTTTTCTTCTAAAAAGTGGCAAATAATTGGTGTCACGTCAAGTTCGTCCACCTTATAATAGGACTTAATTATCTTATCTGGTTTGTCCACCTTAAAATAGGACGCAATATTATTAGGTTTGTCCGCCTTACAATAGGACTTAATCATTTTATTTGGGTTCGTCCGCCTTATAATAGGACTTGATTAATTTATTTGGGGCATGTCCGCCTTAAAATTGGACATATTAAGTTTTACAAAAGCGCACTGATGTTGCACTTGCACTTGCACTACTTTTACCTCGAATAGTTTTTGTACTAATCTCGCACTAGTACTACTTTCATCTCAAGTATTTTGTACTGATCTCGCACTTGCACAACTTTTATCTCAAATATTTTGTAATAATCTCGCATTTGCACAACTTTTATCTCAAATATTTTGTACGAACCTCGCACTTGCACTATTTTTATCTCAAAATAATATCGCACTAATTTTTACATCTGCATTAATTTTATTTAGAAGTAATTTCGCGCTTCTTATAAAAAAGAAAGAAAATACAATTTCGCGCTGATTTCCCCACTTGCATACATTTTATCGCTTTCGTTTTACAAATACACTAAATTCTATATTAATGCTTACACTTATTACTAATGAATGCACTTTAGGTTTTGCAGCATATTTAACAGGTAGCATAGCACAACGTGGAACTTTATCTAAGGCAGTGAACTGGGGCAATTTGTTGGGAAGGATAGTCAGACATCCCGACAAGGGTCTACCTCGAACGCTCGTCTCTAACCCCAAATGTTCCGCTTACATCCAATGTCTGATCATCGAGTTCACACACATTCCTATTTCAGAATTCTCAAGTTCGATCATAATACCCAGTTGTCATCATAATTCGACACTGGGACAATGTTTTTCAAAATTCGCACCAATCAGGACTCGTTATTCATGGGTGTCGTAGTTATCCCAGAACTACATACGGCCTGATTCTCGTGCAACCCGAGATATGTAGCCAACTCGGAGACCGGAGTTCGGCCGCAATCCTCTCAAATTCTCTATATCCTTAAGGCCTCCCAAATTCTGTGAGTCAAGACAAAATAGGCTACTAAGTCAACGTCTTTGCCCGAAAATTCTTTCACCATTACCGGTCAAAGAGGGACAAGTTGTTGACACCCAATTTTGTCCCACCTTTCTTCCAAAATATTTAATATTTTTGGCAACTTAAGAAATAATTATTTATACTTTACTACAATTATTAGATTTTTATTAATATCATCGTTAGCTATTATCATTTTTTACCGTTATTACCACTACTATTATCATTATTATTATTATTATTATTATTATTATTATTATTATTATTATTATTATGATTACTATTGCAATCGCCATGATCGCTTTTACATCTTACGCATCGCATTCATTTTTATGCAATCAAACAATAGCATTCACTTATTTTTAAAGCTTTATCAATATCATCGCACAACGATTACGATGTCATTATTAGCACACGTTAATATATAATTAACTAAAGAGTGTCTTTCATCTTAATTTAGGAGCTCAAATAAATATAAGGAAGAACACATCTTAAATCCGAAATAGGAGATTTCATGTAGCCCAATTCATACAAAAATACCAATCAACCCACAAATGTTTTTCGGACCAGCCCATTGTCACCCAAAAAAATATCCGGCCCAAAAATTACCAGCCCACATCTTTCTTTTATCACCCAAACCTAATTCCAGATACCCACCACCACGCCGCGCCTCCCCTGTTCCTCTCTTTCCTCCATTTTCAGCAAAACCTTACCTTCCTTTAGCCATGGACAGAGGTCGTCCGTTCCTTTTCAGTGCAAATTTTGGATGGTTCCACAGCCAAACGAACCCTAAGTCTACAGTTTATCAACGTTTGTTCCCTTTCGACCTCTATGCACGCGAAAGCCATTTTCGGCTAAAAATACAGCAAGTTTTTTGCATCATCAGCATTTGTTCCTCCATTTTTGGCAAAGCTTTTATGGTTTTTGTTTGTTTCCCTTAAGCCTGAACGGTAATCTCTGACTTTCAATTTTTTTTTTTGAGGTTTCCCTCCTTTGCCAAGGAAAAGATTCGAATCTTTCAAAAAGATGCGGATTTGAAATTAAATTGAACGAATTTCATGTTTTGTGAAGAAGTCATATATCACTCTAGGAACCCTAATCGGGGGGCTATAAGTACGAATTTCTTGGAACCATAGGAGAGAGCTTTTGGTTGGCCGCCTGTATTCCTCCAAAAAGTATCAATCTTCTTCAGTTCCAATACCCCTTAGTTTTGACTCGAAATCGTAAGTTATCTTACTCTCTCCTTTACCTCTGTCAATCGCTTTGAATCTGAGCGTATTCAAGCTCGGAATTGTTAGTGTTCGAGCGTGGACCTAATACCCCCGCACCCTGTTCACTGCACCCACAACAGGTAAAATCCTTACCCCTATTTCTATTTTTTTTTGTTCGCTACTGTTAAGATAGTTTCTCATGTAGTATAAAATGTATTGTTTGCAGTTTTTGTTGCTTTCCTTTGCTTAATATGATTCTGTGAATATGAATGCACATGTTAAGTACAATGCACATTTTTTTGAAGTTTATCTCCTTTTCCGAATTTGAAATGTTTGGCTGAAACTTGAATTTAGAGTTTAGCTTTATCTTTTGAATTCTATCTGAAACGATAGTTGATAAGCATGAGTAGTTCCTTGGTTTAGATTAGTTTGTTGGTTGGTTTGTCTTATATTGGTATGTACAAATATAGGATGAATAGTTTGCCTTTCATATTTTCTGTATCGATTTTGTTTCTTGTGTCTTTGGTTTATTGAAGTAGTACATAGGCATAGCGACAACTATAAATGTTTTTTTCCCGTCTAACATATTTCTGGATTTGTTTAAAAAGGGGGGATTAGTTTAAGTTAATTGTGTGTATCAATGTCTCGCCCTTTTTTTTTTAAAATCTGCCTAAGCTCCAAATTATATCTCAACTAGTCCCAAAATCTGAGTTCTTTTTGTGTCTTAAATGCAAAATGTGTTGCTCACTGGTTTGGGAAAAACAAGTCTATAGCTAAAGGGATTTCAAAACCAAGTTGTGGCTCTCCTATTCGTGCCAAGTGATAAATACGCGTGTTGTCTTGTTTTGGTGCATAAAACTCGTCTATATCTTGTAACCCATGTATAAATTTTACTCCAACTTTGCATTTTTAAAATTTATCCGTTAAATGCAATGACGATTTGTTATTAGCTCCAACTGTGTTAATTTTTTTTCTAGGCCAATTTGAAAAGAAGAAAAAAAAAACTTGGCTAGAACTCCGTCATTTTAGTCAAATAAAATTAGTTTTGTCAAAAATAATGAAGTACCATCTTTGTATGTCTTCTTTAGATGCAATGTCTATTTATTTCAACTGTGTATTCTCGTATTCTCTTATAAGGCAAAAATCAATTGAAAAAAACTTAGAATTCCATTAATTTTAGTCAAATAAAAAAGATTTAACCAAAATAATGAAATTGCAATTGTGTACTTCTTTTCTATTTCTTGTTTAAATGCTATGACTATTTATTTCAACCGTTATTCTTTTCTTTTTGGGGCCAAATTTATAAAATAAAATAAAAATTACTTGGTGAGAGCTTTTTTATTTTTAGTGAAATAATAAGTTTCAGCAGAATAATGAAATTTCATCTGTTTAATTTTTATCATATCTTATTTAGATGTAATGACTATCTGTTTCAAAAGTGTATTTCTTCTTTTTGGACAAAATTTGAACTTTTTTGGGCTAAAATATCATTATTTTTTAGCCAAAATAAGTTTTGTTTGCCTAAAACATGGAGTTCTAGCTAGGGGTGGGCATTCGGTTTTTCGGTTCGGTTTGGCTATTTCGGGTTCGATTTTTTGAAGGTGGACACCAAACACCGAACTAAACTAGTTCGGTTCGGTTATTTCGGTTTCGGTTTTTTAAAGTTCGGTTCGGTTCGGTTTCGGTTTTTTCAATTCGGTTTTTTTAATATAATAGTAGAAGCGATTCCATTGACACTAATTCATATTCTCAAAAGCAAAACATAAAACTGATAAATTGAAATCAAAATCAAACAAACAGAATACACAAGAACAGAAAACTATAATCATGACATAGGATTACTAGGTGTTATATACATACCGTAAGAATAATTAAGAAAACACATAAAGGACATACATTAATCGTAAAGAGACATCCTAGTTAACTTTCTGAGTTAAGGATATTTGATTTTTTCAATTGAAGTGGAAAATTAGGGATACAAATGCAAAAGAGGACTTATTACAATTGGGGGTTTTTTTGCTTTAAACTTAATGAGCCTAGACTATTTTAATTTTTTTGGGTAATGTATTAAATTTCGATGTGCGTTCGGTTTTTCGGTTCGGTTTTATCAAGCTTCGGTTCGGCTATTTCGGTTTCGGTTTTTTGACGATGGACACCAAACACCGAACCAAACTAGTTCGGTTCGGTTCGGTTTTTCGATTTTCGGTATTTATGCCCAGCCCTAGTTCTAGCAAAAGAAAATTACTAATTTGACCTGAAAAAAATATTTAAAAATAATAATAAATTTTAAAAAGTAACCAAAAAAATATTAAAAATGCCACGTGGACAAAAAATTCAAGTGGGACCTCTTAGGATGATATCATGCGGGAACAAAGACTATCAAGAAGATTATTGATAATTTAGGGAGGATCTGAGTAGAACACTCCAAATTTAAAGTAAGTCTCAACTCTCAACAATTATAATGCATCAAGACTTCAATAGACCTCTAATATCTAGCGATAAAATTCGACTTCTCAATCACTAAAACTTAAAAGATGATCTATTGAATAAGATTCTTTACTGATGTTTCCTGACTATGTTAGTTCATTATTTCTTTGATTTTTCATTTACCAATTTTCAATTTAAAAGATGCGATTGTTAGCATCCACAACTTTGATTTCATTACCAAGCAAAAGGGTGATTTTAATACTTGTCGCATCTTCGAATTCCTGTCAAGACCAAAAGATCAGAAATTAAGGTACGAAATGAATAAACAAAAAGGAGCTGTCCTTTCAAAATTCGTTGAATTTCTAGGCACCTATTGTGCAGCTTATGCATAAAAACGAAGGAAAAGCTCAAATATGCCATCGAACTATCAGAAATGGCTCATTTATGCCACTCGTTGAAAGTTTGGCTCAAATATGCCACTGCCGTTACCTTTTTGGCTCATCCATGCCATTATTCACTAACGGTGGTTTTAAAATACCAGATATGCCACGTGGCAAAAATTTATTGGTCCACGTCACTTAAATGAAAATCAGCCAAAATAAATCCTAATTAAACCAACGGAAAAGGCTCAAATATGCCATCGAACTATCAGAAATTGCTCATTTATGCCACTCGTTGAAAGTTTGGCTCAAATATGCCACTGCCGTTACCTTTTTGACACTCAAATAATAATAATAATAATAATACAAAATTCAGTTAGAATACTTTTTTTTTACAACCATGGTGTCCGGCCAGATGGAAAGAAATCACCTAATATTTTTGCCTTTGCTAAAATTTGAACCTGAGATCTCATGCTTCATTGACCACTAGACTGACACGCTTGAGTGCCACTTAGAATGCATTTTATCTTCAATCATTTCATCAGCCTTATTACTTCAAATTTGCTTTTTGACAAATCAACATTGACGAGATTACAATTATGTTATATTGCTCAAATATATCTATGAACGATATATATAAGGTAATTAAAATTTTACTTGATTTTAAACTCCTAAATTTAGTACTTCATATATATAGTCAGGCCTCTCTATAATATCATCTTTATATAACAACTCACTATAAATATCAATTTATTATCGAATTCAAATTTTATGTTATATTTTTCACTCTATAATAACTTTTTACCTACGGAAAAAGGTTTAAAAAATGTTCTTAACGCATTAGAAATGACTCAAAATGTCCTCCTTTTATTTATTGGATCAAATTTGCCCTATCTTCCACCGATCAAAAATGTCCTTATATGTATTCGAAATGACTCAAAAATGTCCTTCTTCGGTTATATGACATTAAAAAATGATTCAATCATATGATTTTTTTAATTTTTTTTTTTTGAAAAAGTAAACAACCAGTATAACGTAATTTGAAAATAACAAGGCACAAAGTGGCTCTAAAAATTCGTCGTAACTGGAAAATGTAGAAGTTTGTCAATAATTATTTGTTTGAACGATTATTTTATAGTGCTTTAATTTGGACACGGCCAACAATGATGAAGGTGAAAACAGTTGAGCTATTTGAGCAGTGGCATAAATAAGCGGAGTGTCAAAAAGGTAACGGCAGTGGCATATTTGAGCCAAACTTTCAACGAGTGGCATAAATGAGCCATTTCTGATAGTTCGATGGCATATTTGAGCCTTTTCCGTTGGTTTAATTAGGATTTATTTTGGCTGGTTTTCATTTAAGTGACGTGGACCAATAAATTTTTGCCACGTGGCATATCTGGTATTTTAAAACCACCGTTAGTGAATAATGGCATGGATGACCCAAAAAGGTAACGGCAGTGGCATATTTGAGCCAAACTTTCAACGAGTGGCATAAATGAGCCATTTATGATAGTTCGATGGCATATTTGAGCCTTTTCCGTAAAAACAATAATTATATTTTCCTTATATTTTCAAAATCTAAGCTACAATTTAACAGTTCGGGTCATAATTTTAAAACCTGTGACTCAAAATACCAGAATGTCTGATTACTTTGAATATAGGAATAACTACATGACATAACAAACATATAGTGGGTATTAACATTTAGTAGCTATAGTTTAACTTAATTACTTCTCATAGCAAACATTTGTGTATTAATAACATTTAGTAACTATATATATACACACACAAAATAAAATATTCATCACACTATTCACTCCCAACCCATTCCTCCCATATCTCTCCCCCCCTCTTCTCCCCACTGCTCCGCCGCCGGCCACCACCGACCGCCGGAGCTCCGGCAAAATGTCGTGCCCTTCACCACCGTCACTGCCAGTCCCTTCCCCTTTTCCCTTTCTTTCTCCGGCGGAATTTTTTCCGGTCAGATCTGGATTCGCCGGAATTTTTTCCGGTCAGATCGCTGTATTCGTTGTATTCCGGTCAGATCGCTGTATTCCGGTTAGATCCGGTCAGATCGCTATTTTTCGGTCAGATCGCTGTATTCGCCGAAATTTTTTCCGGTCAGATCTGTGTTCACCGGAATTTTTTCCAGTCAGATCTAGATTCACCGGAATTTTTTCCGGTGTTCGCCGGAAAATTTTCCAGTCAGATCTGGATTCGACGGAATTTTTTCCGGTCAGATCTGGAAAAAGTCCAGATTTTCGCTTTATTTTGTTGTATATTTACCGTGTATACAATGTTTTTTGCTTGTATTTGTTGTATACATACCGGAAAATATGGCATATTTGTTAATTTTTTAGTGTATGAATGTTTTATACTGTATTTTTTGCCTGTATCTGTTGTATACATACCGGAAAATATGATGTTTTTGTGTAATTATTGGTGTATATGTATTCAGTTTTTACTCGTTGTATTCATGAATACAACAAGCCAATTTATGAATATAGATAGTTATTTCATGAATACAGTGAAAAAAAAATTGTTATTTTCATGAATACAACTAAAAAAAAAAATTGAATACACATGTGGGAGCTAGGCTGATTTGCTACAGAACGTAAATATTGAAACATTAGCTATGCAGTTTGATTAAACCCCAAATATTTGCTATTTATGTAAAATGCCCTTGAATATATGAACGAGTACAAAATATCTCTTTTGCTTGATGAAATGAAAAGGACGGCGATAACCTAACAAACCCCCCACCCCCACCACCATCCATATGGTGGTTGACATGGCCGTCTCAATAACATTAGGGGCCTAAAGCTAAACTTCAAACAGTGGCCCTAATTTTTTTTAAAGAAAATATTATCATATATATTTTTATTTAAAGTCTACTTTTTTAGCTTTTTTAGATGTCAAGTCATTATTTACTATTTTATAGTCAATTTGTTCAAATAATTTCAATTGATAATGTAGTTAATTAATTCAATCTCTCTTGAGACATTGTTGATCTTAGATAAGATTTTATCAATTTTAATTTTAAAAATTTCTTTCGGTTGAAGCAACCGTTTATATATAAAAATACACCTTTAAAGAAAAAATGGGGTCCTAAGAAAACTGGGCTCCAAGCGATTGCTTTATTGGTCTTATAGTCGAGCCGCCGCTGGTGGTTGACCAAAAAAAAAAAAAAAAAACAAGTACAAAAAATATCTATTCCTTTGGAATATGGATTGCGAAATAAGAAGTTAAAATTAAATTAAATTAATGAACATATCTATCCAAGCTCCAATGATAACTTTGCATTAGCATCTTTGAATATAAATGGTCAATATTTGCGGTGATTTGTTTTTGGATTTACATAGACTGGCCATGATCTATCAATATCGCACATACTAATTGGGCTAAAAATATAAAGAGAAGTACTAATTGATAACGAGGACATTGTATTCACACTTTTACACAGAGTATTGTGTCCTTTCTTTTAATTTCCGCAGTATGCTTTCTAATATAGACTTCGATAATATTGATGAAAAACTAAACATATATAGGCCACGCAATTTCCTTGACAGGAAAAAAGAGATGACACTGAACTATCTCATATTCAACTAGTTGCATAAATACGTGAATTCTTGAAAACCAGGTTTTAGATTCTCTTTTCCAATAAAACGGAATGAATGCATTGACTTGAAGTGGTGAATCCTAATGAGATGATTTTGTAGGTTTGAATTTTGTATACCTTAACGAAGGAGCACGATGGAAATATCTCATTATTGCACGACGCCTTGCTTGAATGGCTCGAAAATAGGGACAGATTTAAGATTTGAAATTTATGAATTCGTATAACGATCTCAAGTTATTGTACAATATTAATAACCGGGTTCATACGAGAATATCATACCAATTATACTTATGAGCTTTTTGAAAAGTCATATTCTAGAAAGAAATAGCACATTATTAATCCGCGAGTATCACGTACAGCTTAATCTTTAATTATTCCCTCGTGTCGTTAATTATCCTTCTCTGGGAGCCATTATTCTGGTCTCTTAGTGTTAGCTAAGTTGCTATTAACACATCAGAATAAAGGTCGTATCATTAATAAAATAAGATTTTTAACTACAAGTTGCTAGTGTAGTCTTACATGTTATAACATGGTACCATACTTAGTTTTATCAAAGTTAAATGTTATAAGTATATGTCTATAGTCTTGCATGTTATAACATGGTACCATACTTAGTTTTATCAAAGTTACATGTTATACTTATATGACATTCTTTTCTTACATTGTACAATAGAATAGCTATAAGAACAAACAGACCGCACTTTTACTAGAATTAGTTTCCATACTGAACAAAAGAATTAATCTTGATGAGATCCAAGTCTTGGCACAGGTCCAGCATGTTCAAGAATCAAGAAGAATGTTCAAATAATTAAAGAGAATATATAATCTAATTAGAATAAATTATCTTTGAGGATGAAGATAATAGACAACTAATGAAATCCACAAAACTACACGTTTATAATCCAATAATATAGTAGTAGTATCTCAACTCTCAAGTTGCATTTGCCAGCTTCTTGTATAGATATTTCTCTATCCACTTGGGCGGTTGGGCTCCCACATCAAATTTCTGAAATAATTACCTTCAGACAATTGAAAGTAGAAAAAAATATTCAGAATTTCTACCTATAAATAGCCACTCATTTCATCATCTCAAACACCAAGCAAACAACATCTTCACTACTAATTAGCCACCTTCAATTGTTGAGAGAGCTAATAACTTTGAAAAATGGCTAAGTCCGCTGTATCCTCCATTGCTCTTGTTCTCACATTGAACATCCTCTTCTTCACTGTGGTTAGTTCCACTAATGTCCCATGCCCACCACCCCCACACCCAAAGCCCCACCCTACCCCTACACCCTCCACCCCCGCCACCCCCTCTACCCCATCAACAAAGGGTAAGTGCCCAATAGACGCACTAAAGCTAAATGTGTGTGGAAATTTATTGAATGATTTGGTTCACCTTGTTATTGGAAGTAGCTCAGCTAAAACTCCATGTTGCTCTCTAATTCAAGGACTTGCTGATCTTGATGCTGCTGTTTGCCTTTGCACTGCTATTAAAGCCAACGTGTTGGGAATTAATCTGAATGTTCCTCTTTCCCTCAGCTTGCTTCTCAACAACTGTGGAAAGAATGCACCCAAGAACTTCCAATGCGCATAAGACATTTCCCAATTCATCTTTCTTTCAGTTCCAGAAAATTTCCAATTCATATTTCAGTGTGTTTTTGGTTTGTATGCCTATTCTAGTTGCTTATTTTCAAATGAAGTATACTTTTTGTTCTAATTGGTGAGAAAGGAGGCAATTAGTTACCTTCTTTTCGCTGTATCCGATTTTCATGAAATAAATGATATCTTTTGGAGTTTATATGTAACATGTTTGACATAAAGACATACATGGAGTACTACTAATGGGCTAAAGTTTCTTCTTCTATGCTTACTACTACTATGATCAGACATTTAAATCTCCTTATAATTGTTAGTAGTACTATTCTTTTTAGTGATTGTTACAACACTAGAGTACATGTCAGGTGATATTATGTCAGATTTTATTCCTTTTTTAAGTTTCTTACCTATTTTAGCTTATTTTGCATGGAATTAATGTGTAACAACTTTTCAAAACCCCTCCCTCTGTCTTCCTCTCTCCTTCAATTATAAGAAACAAAGCACAACACACAGTTTTTAGATTCATTTTTTTGGTTTTTTCTTCTAGACTCCTACAATAAAAACATACAAAGAGCACGCACCCACGTCACTTTTATCATCACAGGACCTATGAAATTGTGAGTCCTATAATAAAATGACTTTTTTTTGACGAATCATATATATGACATACTTGATCTTCGGAAATAGACTGGCAAATGTGTTAATTGCACAAAATTAGGATCACACACCTCTGCTGTACCAGTTACCGTGCCTACGATAAACGCTAAGTAACTAAGTGCGGAGCGAATATCTGCTGAAAGCATAACTATGGTATAATTACGGAAAAATCATCAAAAAAAATTAAATTTTCTATCCACAAACTTTCACGGAATATATCGTAGAGTATGATTTAGCCCAAAAATCGGTGAAGGTTTGGCAAGAGATCACCCTATTTCATTGAAAAATTATTTAAAACTAAAAAAGCTCGTTGACAAAAGTAAACGCCCTCATCAAATATTTCTTAAATAATTTTGTTTTAAATTTAAAATATTACATGCGATATATAGTTTTTTTTTAATACAGTCGTAAAATATATAAAATTTATTTTAAAAAACAAGAGGAATTGATAGTTCAATTACACGAAAAAGTTGACTGTCTCAACTCTTAACCATCTCATACTCAGAACTTGTCATTGTTTTGGCAGAAAGAGTAAAATAAAGAGGTTAGTGAGTAAAACCCTTGTAGACTCGTATTAAGAAAAAGACGAGAAAAAGCAAATAATAAGAATCAAATCTCACTATGAAAGACTCCTGCTAATACTTTTGGTCTAGAAGTCTCGATATTTCACACAATAGCTCCTAAGATGTATGTTATAATAGGGTTTGGATACCCTCCAGTGATTTATGTTTCAGTAATGCTCAATACCTATCTTGATAGACGCCACGTTTTCCTACGTACAAATTTAGTGGCCCGATTGCATATATATGTCCTCCTCCACCCAGGTAACACTCTTTTTCTCTACCCAAACAAAGAACGAAGATTTAGAAATGTCTGGCGTAAGCTCTTCCATTTTTTTGGAGTGAAATATTCACAATCTTTTCCTTCTCTTTGTTTTCAATTCCATAATGGCATGGAAGTTGGCAACGGTGAGACTCACCTTATTTCTTTTAGAGCAACATCTTGGAAATGTTGGTAGTGCTATGGAACATATGTTGTAGAGGAAAAGAGTTACCGAGCAGATCATTTTTCTTTTCTGCTACACTCCTAATAAAATTCTCATTCAATTATTTATTTCCCACGAATCTTTTCTACCCATTTCTAAAAGCTGTTGAGCTCAAACTAAAAAACATGCCTATCAGAATTAAGATTTTTATAGTGAATCTGATTATCGAATTTAAAGTGGAGATTTAACTAAGGAAAGCTTTTCATTAGTCTGGGTAATTGCGTTGTAGTTCTGTGTCGCTATTTCCGATATCTTTTTTGGGTAGAGAAAAAGAGTGTTAAAATTTGTAGGAACACGTGGCTTCTATGAAGATGGTTATTAGGCATTACTGAAGCATATGTTAGAAGACTCTGTTCAAAAATCAGTAAAGCAAAAATTGGAAAATCGTTTAAAATGCACAAATTGGAAAGTACTCGAGATCACATAATTCACTGTGTGTCCTTAAGGAATTTAATCCACTCATTGTACCTGAAGAGATGATAGATTACTTCCTCCCAAAATAAAATGGATATACCTATTAATGGCGTAGCAGTACCTCAAACCCCACCAACTTTGACGAACGCAAATTCGGCAACAAATCACACAAGGACTCGATATTTTGTTTGTAAGATAATTATGCAGTAGTTGCGTTCGAAAATTTTCAATGTAGAAAAATGAGGCATTTTCAAAAAGATTATCAATTAAACCATTTGACCGAAGTCGAAGTCGAGCAACGGCGACGCAAGGGAGTCCTCCTCTCAACTTTTTATGAGCTAGAAGATGTTCTTCTATATATAAGCACACATATGTTACTTTCCACCACCAATGTGGAAGAAAGACCACTTAAAAAAGTTACTTTTCAAAATTTGATTTTCCTCAATTTTCCAATTCACACCACTTCATCTTCAAAGCCCAATCATTTGATGGTCTTTAAAGCCCAACAGCATAAATCACTGAACGGGTCCCAAACCCGTTATAATCGTCAAAAGAAGCTGAGCATGGATTGGCTGAATTAACTACCCCAAGATGCTTAACAATAAGTCATAATCCTTGCTTATCTTATAAGAAAAAAAAGGTCCTCTAACTCCTCTGGGACTCGATTCCTTTTCCTATAAAGTTATTGTAAATTGCATATGATAAATTTAAATTGGCATAACTACATGTATTAAACTCCATTTGCTTAACTTGTTTTGATATAACTTGGAAAAGAAGGCATATAACTGCTGATAAGTATACGCGGACTCACAAAAGTGGGGAAAAAGAAAAGAAGGAAAAAGAAGCAAACACTTATCACTCACGGAATCAGAGGCGGACCCACATGGAAGGGTACGTGCACTCTCACCTTTCGAAAAAAAAATTGTATATATATTTGTATATATCTTAAAAAATTAGTATATATTTAATTATGCACTCTAACAAATGAAAGTGTTTTTGGGGAACGTTGGTTGCAACTGTTGCTTCCTTTACATGTCACCCCTGATCAAACCCGAATGTCACTTTTAATTATTTTTTGAGCCTAATTTTAGGAAAACAAAAAGCATTAAATGAGCTCGCCCAGATTCGAACCTGCACTGTCACCACATGTTGCACAGCCTTAGCCACTGAGCTATTTCTTTCATTAACTTTACTATATTAAATTTTATTTATTACACATATTTGACCTATATACTTGTATTTTCGTCACTCCTATGCTATCAATGACCGGTCCGACACAGTACTATCCCTCAGTCGTCATTAAATTTTTTGTTGGCGTTTATGTTAAGATAATGGTGCCCCGCTGTCTTAAAATCCTGGGTCCGCCTCTGCTCACGGTCACACTGATCATGGGAAGCACACTGCAAAAACTCACCCAAAATCAATCACAACAAAACCAAGAAAACGAATTGCAAGTAGTGACAACATTAGCAACATTCCATGTCCCTCTTTAAATTGTAACCAATTTTTCGACCCTATATCTTGTCGAAATCTAGTGAACCCCCAGCTATTTGTTAAATGGTGTGACGTGTTGTGTGAGTCTACTGTTTTAAGGTTAGCTCAATGTTATTGTCCGAACCGGAATTGTTCGGCTTTGATTTTGGATGAGTGTTGTGGGCATAATGTGAAGAAATCGAGGTGTCCAAATTGTAAAACGTTGTTTTGCTTTAAGTGTAACCTTCTATGGCACGCTGGGTTACGCTGTGGACGCAATGGGGATTTGTTGTATCGCAACGACGTGGCTTTGCGCCTGCTTGCTAAGCGTAAAAAGTGGAAGAGGTGTCCTCGTTGTGGAACTTAATCAAGGTTGCAAAATTGTCACCTGCAGGTTAGTTTATTGCTTTTAAAATTTAAATAAATTCTCGTTATTCTTTGCTTATAGGTTTATATGTTAATAAAACCTCAGCTTTTAATTGGGATGGATTACAACTTCGGGGGTTTGGATTATACCGGAATCTGGACCTTTTGCAAATTGTTTTGGTATTAATGGAAAAAATTGTAAACCCTGATAGTAGTATTGAGTTTGCTAGTTTTATTTTGTTGAGAAGAATTAGGGAGTGCTAAAAGATGAAATTGCATGAATTGTCCTTCAAATGGGCTGGTCTTTAATTTTTTTCTCTTTGAATGGCCTTGTCTTAAACTCTTGCCCTTTAGTAATCCAACTTATAACTAATGGGACATAAGTTCTTTACCGGCAACAGTCCTGCGAGGCATAACTTTTGGGATATTATAATGCAATAAAATGTACTTATGTCCTGCCAAAAAGTTGTTTGTTATGAGGGCCAAAAACTAAAGACCAACATAAAATTGGGGCTAAAGTGCCAATGCCTAAAATCCTATGGTGGGATTTCGATGGCACAGTTTTTAAATGAGTTTGATCATGTGGGTGTGAATTGTGGTTTTCTGTTGCTACATGTTTGCAGTTAATGCATCCTTTCAAACACATTTTTTATGTGAATTTTCAAGCTTCCACAATATCGTCCAGGAAAAAAGAGTTTACTGCTCAATTAACCTAAGCCATCTTCTTAAGAAACACGGATTGGGCCCCATTCAGGGCCTTGTCTGATGTATTTGGGCCTCCACGTTAAGTAAAAGGAAATAGACTTCCTGTTTTTGTCTAATGATGCTTATACATAAAAGTCATTTTCGTTTCAATTTTTCTTGATTTTGTTAGGTGCACAGTGCATTTTTTTATTTTTATTTTCGAACAAGAAATGTAGCTCTTTTTTGTACAAGAGAAAAAAGTGTATTTAAACAGAGTTTCGGAAAGCTACGTCAATATTCTTGAAAAACTGCGGCAGAAAGTTACGAGAGTGCATATAGTTTTTGTGGTAGATGCATAATTCTTTTTTTCTTTTTCTTTTTGATTTGTATGAAATTTCAATCTTGTGTTTGAACTTTGTAGTAATAGGTCAATTATATTAAGCAAAACGTATTGTCCAATAGGGTACATTTTACACGAACTTTGAATATTCTCATGATATGTAACATTTCTTTTTCTATCGCAGTCTCTTCTTTGGAATCTTTCTCCAATTAAAGACTTGGATATTACTCCAAACAGCACATGTGTATACTCTTTCAAAAATATCATGTAACTAACTTTCTTCTTCCATCACAGGCTGAGTAGCAAGTTAAACTAAGTACTTTTTTTAATTCAAATTGAAATCGCTCTCGTATGCTCTTTGAGTCTTTTGTTTAAGCATAAATTGTGGAGTACTCTGTTCGATCTTTTCTTGATTATTTGTCAAAAACATAAATGGTTAACTTTCTGTTTCCTCCCTGTAACTTAAAATTTCAGAGGAAAAATGAATTGGTAATGTCTGAAATCAATTGAATAAGTAATTTGTTAGCATATTAATATCATAACCGGCAAGCTAGTGAATTGGTATTAAGGGGTTGTTTGGTTGGTGATTAGAGGTATACAAGTATTAGTAATGTAGTGATTAGTTATGAGATTAGCTATGCATGGTTTAGTTATTTCATCTCTTACCCTGCATAAAATAATACATATATTCCGTCATAACTTATACATGTATTAGTTACACATGACTCTAAATAGCTAACCAAACACCATATTTGGTGTATTTAGCAAAAAAATACTACCAATCATGGTACAAGTTATGCATGATTTAATGCATGAATAAATCACATCTTAAGCAGGTGAAGAGATAGTTATGCAAGGATTAGTTATTCTTGTGTTAGTTATTCATGTAATGTAGTTAGTCCATTTTCTACCCTGTATAAAATAATATATAGATTTTATTTATACATGTATTAGTTATATGGAAAAGAAAAACATGAACTCTACTTTTAGCAATGCTATGTTTTATGTGGAAAAAAAAAATCAACCAGACATTATATAACTTAGGCTAAATTCTATGTGAAAGTTATTTTTCCCCATTTTGTATCAAAATAATGTATAAAGTTATGCTAGTTGTAATAGATAACTCCTCTCGAATGCCCTGCATCTTAATGGCATTAACTTTACTGATGCAAACAAAAGCCTATAATAAGATAACGATTAGAGATAAAGGAAGAGGCCCCATGCATACAATAAATATTCACCTTAAGTTTGTTACGTGCACGTTCATTTTTATTTATGCTTGCTTATGACTACTACTAACCTGCCTGCTTTATTCAGATGTTGATCTAAAACTTATCTCATTTGATTACTCTTGCCTAATATATTTGTTTTAATTATAAGGCCAAATTGATTGACTGAAAAATAGCTAAATTTTGTCTTAAAATTTAAATCTAAATCAAATTGACAGAGTTAAAATGGATAATTAGACTCGATTGATAATTCAATTGAATTTACAGATCAGAAAATTATTTCATGACTGGAACCTCAAATAATATTTAAGAGTAGAACATTGGCTTGCTCAGCGTACGTGGCTACATATTGTGTGGTATACATTGGAAAAAAAATAGCTCTTGAAATGAGGGATATACGAGAAAAACTTGCTATTCAAGAAATGGATTAAAAACATCTTGTCAAGTAAGACCAGCTTTAATTTTCACATCCTGACGAATAATAATGGAATATTGGACATTCGTGCATTAATTAATTCCTAGCTCATTCAACTTTGGGGGTTGAGTATAAAAATAGGATAACACCATTTACAGCACCATCATATGGTCCCAGACATCCACACGACATTATAAATTGGCAGTCTATTTAAGTTCAGAACTAGTCCAAAAGAGACTGTCACCAACTGGCGGCCTAATTTGTTTTGTTTAATTCTGTGGGATCCATAAATAACACCATTTACAGCACCATAAATATGGATTATTATTCCCTTTGGAATACCTACGAAATACGAACCACCATTATATTCGAATCAAATGGAAGGCAACTTTCTCTGCAGTGCACCAGCATTTTTATTCTTTCTTCTACTATTTTCTAGCTACACAACTTTAGTCTATAATAGCACTGATGCTGAGAACATCAAAAAATCATGTGCTACAACACTGTACCCTCAATTATGTTGCAAATACCTCTCAAGCTATTCCAACAAGATAAAAAACAACCCTAAAGTCTTAGCTACATCTGCTCTATCCATTACCTTATCGATAACTCGTTCGACTCTACAAACGATGAAGAACATATCCAGAAGTGGTGACTTGAAGCCTAGAGAAATTGGGGCCATGCAAGACTGTTTAGAGGAATTGAATGATTCAATAGATGGACTCCAAAAGTCAATGGAAGAATTTAGTATGAGCCATGGTAAAGATGACCCTAAATTTGTACTTGAAATGAATGATGTTGAGACTTGGGTAAGTGCTGCTTTAACTGATGATAATACTTGCATGGATGGTTTTGATGAGAGCAACATGAATGGCCAATTAAAGACCATGGTGAGAAAGTTCATTTTAAGGATTGCTCATTTGGCAAGCATTTCCTTGACTTTCATAAACCATTATGCCGCGCAATGAGATAAAATTTTAGTTATATATACGAAATAGTGTACAGAATTTTTATACTATCATTATATCAGTTAAACCTGTATGTTTGTTTGTTAGTTGGCTTATATGTAAAAAATTAAAGTTGCTTTTTTTTTTTCCCTTTCATTTGGGGTTTGGGGGAAGGGACGGGGGGTCCCTTTTAAGGCCATTTGTTTAATTAGTTGATAAGTTATGTGTAATTTAATGATTTGTACTTTAGTTTGATTTGGGCAGGAAATTGTATTGTTGTATATTTAAAAAAAAATCTTGGGCTTTGAATACTTAATTATATTGCGAATAGGGATATTATTTTACCATTGGCACAAGCAGTGAAAAAAACGCTTTTCACCTCTTGCTTCTATAAAAAAAAAAAAAAAAAATATATATATATATATATATATATATATATATATATATATATATGATGTAGAAATGAAATCTCGATTATATCACTTTAGGCTAAAATTTTATTTGTCAAAAACAAGTTAAAAAGAAGCGTCGGCAAATTACCTCTCATCCTAATCCCATCTCCTTAAAAATGAAACGCGTTGATCAGCTTGAAGATATGTTTAGGCAATATTAGCGTACTTTTACCTAACTAAAAGAAATTAGAAGTCACAAATGAATCCACTCCCATGGCAAATAAGGCCTAATTGTATTTTTTCTGGGCCTAATTGCATGCAAACAACAGTTTTCAGGACTCAATGCTTTTGATACAAAGCCCATAAACAGTTTTCGAGGCCAAGCCTAGCTTGTGCCCTCTGTCCTAGTCTACGTAATTTTGAGCTTTAGAGCCCGTTTGGATTTGCTTACAATTATAAGTTATTTTCAGTTTTTTTGAGTATTTGGTTGATCAGCTTATAAGCTATTTTGTGTTTAAAATAAGCCTAAAAAATTAATGAATTTCATTTGGCTTAACTTATCTAAAGCAACTTATAAGCTGAAAATAGTTTATAAGCTGCTTTTTTTAAGCCCATCCTAACAGGCTCTTAACCAAGCCTACTAATCCTTATGCAAATCTTTTTTTTTTGCGCGGATTGGCCTTCATTTGGGGTGGTCTTTAATTTTTGTCCTTCGCCTAATACCCCGAGATTGTGGATTCGAGCTCCAGCTTAGTAAAAAAAAAAAGACGCAAGGCAGAAATACTGCCTCAAGCAGAATTTTGCAAATCTGTACATGCAAATTCTGCCTGCATGGGTACCTTAAGGCAGAAATTCTGCCTGTGCCAAAATTTAAATTCTGAAGGACAAAATTTAAAGACCACCATTTTGAGGGATAAAAATTAAAGACCACCCCAGCGAACGACAATCCTGCAAATTGCCCTATGCAAATTGCAAAGGGGCAAGTGCACATATAACCGGTTTTAAGACCATTATTTTGACTTAGTGGCAATGCATAAAAGTTACATCACTTGGTAATTAATTTCAGGTATACACAATTGAAATTGCGAAAATTCATCAAACTTTTGATATTTTTGCCTCAAGTTTGGTTTCTCAAGATCAAATTTCCGATAATTATATCTAAAGTTTAGCTTGCCAAGATCAAACGCCTGAGGTTCACCTGAGTCTCAAACGTACATGTTCGAAATGGATAATAATTTTTTCTGAAATTTAGCTACTAACTTTTATCTCTGCCAATATGTTTAAACTTTTCCAAGAACACCACTTGGTTTAAATGGGTGTTGTGGATGTTGTTCCATGTCTGACAAGACAATCTTTTAAAAAAAAAAAAAAGAACTCAACTCTTTTTTCCAGGCCTTACAATATTATCCCATAGTCTAAAAATAACCTAAAAACCAAAGGTCTGAAAAAGACCAAATCACCAAAAGCTCTCACACCTCAAACCCTTCACATTATCCCCACCCCACTCCTTCTAGTCCTATCCAAACCAATATAAACCAAGTACATAGAGAAATATAAATACACACACTAAACAAGAACAGAGTAGGAGAAGAAAAAAATGGCAGCAGAGTCAGTGACAAGAACGTCATCTGCTGCTTCTTCACTCTGTAACTTCAATGGGTCTCAAAGACCCGTTCCCATTTCCAACCGGGTCGGTTCTTCTCGGACCCGTACCCGATGCGTCAAAGTAAAGTCTCTTGGTTCTGCTTCCATGTCTGAATTCTTTGGAAGCTCAAGATTGTGCTCTGTTAATGCTTCTAGAAGCTTATCTCAGAATTCAAGAAAGAATGGATTTTCTGTCATTGCTATGGCTGCTGCTGCTGAAGGTATCAATCAACTTTCAATTGCAAATTTCAATTCTTTTTGCTTAAGGGTTCGAAATTATCAATTTTGTGGTGTAAATTTTAAATGCATAACTTGTAAAAATTAGCCTTTTATGGGGGTTTGGAAGGGTGAGTGGATAAGTTGGTTTCTTGGGTAAGAGTGTTAAGGTATCAACTTTCAATTGGAAATTTCACTTCTTTTTGCTTACAGGATAATTTTTTAAATTTTATGGTGTATGTTATAATGAGTACTTGTAAAGATAACTTTTTTATTGGTGGTGGTGAGTTTTTGTTTCTGTTGTGGGGTGGGGTTACATTTCTTGGTTAAGAATGTTGGCTTTTCTGTCTTTGCTATGGCTGTTGTTGAAGGTATCAACTTTCAAATTGGAAATTTCGACTCTCTTTGCTTAGAGGATCAAAAGTTTCAATTTTGTGGTGCAAATTTTAAATGGATAACTTGTACAGATAAGAAAGGGAATCATAGAAAAAGTAGATTTACTACAAAGTTCAAAGATGGCTGGTAGATGTAGAGAATTAGTGCAGAAGGTGCTTTGTAATTAGTTGCTGCTTTTCTTTTTTGGTGTTCTGAGGCCTATTCTTTTTTGGGAATGAGGTGCTCTTAGGCTGTATTGTGTTTTTGGTTGGTATGGTAATTTTCATATGGTTACCAAAAAAAATAAAAAAAGTGTGTTGGGCGGGGTTTTTTTGAGTTTTTTTTGCTGTGTGTGTGTGTGTGTGGGGGGGGGGGGGGGGGGGGGGGGTGTTGTTAGGGGTGAGTGGATAGGTTGGTTTCTTGTGCAAGAGTGTTGCTTTTCTTGTTGTTCATTGTTGAGTTTTAGTAGATTGGAATTGGAAATAAGAATTGATGTAGGTTGACATAAACATTAGAATTACTCTAAAAATCACTCGAAGATGTGTCCTACGGGTAAATGAAGCTAGAACAAAGACGATAGGAGGCCAGGGTTAAAGTTCCAACATAGGCTAAAAAGCTAGGTGATTTCAACCAATCTACATATGTTTTCGTAGAAAGAGTTACCTGGAAACTATATTGTGGATGTAGGTACCCGGTATTATAGTTGTAGTGCACGCAAGTTGGCCACAACACCACGGCTATCAGAAATAATAATAATAATAAGTCCAATTAAATGAATGGATACATAATATTTATATAGGTGGCTCCTTGAAGGCTGAGATTAAGATATAGTTGATTGATTGATTGGAATTGAGAAACTGGGATGGTTTAATTGTATGTGAATGCCTTAGTACTGATTTCTTTAATACGGAACGTAACTAGAATTGAAAACATAATAAATTGGACCAAATGGGCTCGAGAAAAGGAAGGTCATATTTGGGGAGAAGAACAAAAGGGGTTTTGTTTTGACGATTGATGATCAAGAAGGAAAATGAAACAATTTGATTTTGGAACGTGGACAAGAATATAAAGGTTGAGTCTTTAGTCTGGATAACTGTAGAAATAGAACTTACTCTTTGAAGATGTCTATTTTGAGTTCCGCCCTGGACTTTCTTACTTGAAGGTCAAACTCTTGGTGAATGGTGACATCCTCTGTTTAGTGCATTTCAACGAAAATAGCATTGAGTATTAAGATCTTATTTTGATGTCAACTTCTTGTTATATTCATCTTCCCAAAATGAGGTCAATGATTAGCAATATTGCAGCCACTTCTTTCAGAGTTATGGTTTACAACACTATGTCTGAGGAGATGAGTATATATTTTAGGTTCGTGTTGACTCATAAGTCTACTGACATAGATGTTATCATTCCTGGAATAAATACTTATGTGCTGCTCTTTTATTTTTCTGCAGAGGAGAAGAGAAAAGTGCCTCTGAAGGACTATCGAAATATAGGAATTATGGCTCATATAGATGCAGGGAAGACAACTACAACTGAACGGGTCCTTTACTATACTGGCAGAAACTATAAAATCGGTGAAGTGCATGAGGGAACTGCGACAATGGACTGGATGGAGCAAGAGCAAGAAAGGGGGATTACAATTACTTCTGCTGCTACAACCACTTTCTGGAACAATCATCGTATCAACATAATTGATACTCCTGGTCATGTTGACTTCACTCTTGAAGTAGAACGTGCCCTTAGGGTTTTAGATGGTGCCATATGCTTGTTTGACAGTGTTGCTGGCGTGGAACCTCAATCAGAAACTGTTTGGAGACAAGCTGATAAGTATGGAGTCCCAAGGATATGTTTCGTGAATAAGATGGATCGTCTCGGAGCAAATTTTTTCCGAACAAGAGACATGATAATATCGAATTTGGGCGCTAAACCACTTGTGCTTCAGATTCCAATCGGGTCAGAGGATACATTCAAAGGATTAGTTGATCTTGTGACGATGAAAGCTATTGTTTGGTCTGGAGAAGAATTAGGGGCCAAGTTTTCATATGAGGACATTCCTGCTGATCTTCAAGAGCTGGCTGAGCAGTATAGGGCAGCGATGATTGAGATGGTAGTTGAATTGGATGATGATGCTATGGAGCAGTACCTGGAAGGAGTTGAACCTGATGAAGAAACCATTAAAAAGTTGATCAGGAGGGGAACTATCTCTGCCAGTTTTGTCCCCGTCTTGTGTGGATCAGCTTTCAAGAACAAGGGGGTTCAGCCGCTTCTCGATGCAGTTGTGGATTATTTGCCTTCCCCAGTTGACTTGCCACCCATGAAAGGAACCGACCCCGACAACCCAGAATTGATCATTGAGAGGGCTGCGAGTGATGATGAACCATTTAGTGGTTTGGCATTTAAGATCATGAATGATTCTTTTGTTGGGTCTCTCACATTCGTAAGGGTATATTCAGGAAAGCTTAGTGCAGGATCGTATGTATTGAATGCAAACAAAGGCAAGAAAGAGAGAATTGGCAGACTTCTGGAAATGCATGCTAACAGCAGAGAGGATGTAAAGACAGCGTTAACTGGTGATATCGTTGCTCTTGCTGGATTGAAAGATACAATTACAGGAGAGACATTGTCTGATCCAGAGAAGCCTGTTGTGCTTGAACGCATGGATTTCCCTGATCCTGTTATAAAGGTTGCAATTGAACCTAAGACCAAAGCGGACATCGATAAGATGGGGGCAGGCTTAGTCAAACTGGCTCAAGAGGATCCATCTTTCCATTTTTCACGTGATGAGGAGATTAACCAGACAGTTATTGAGGGAATGGGAGAATTACATCTTGAGATCATTGTTGATCGACTGAAAAGAGAATTTAAGGTATGTATCTGGAACCCTCTCTACATAAGAGTAATAGTGAATGTAATGCCTGCTTTGATCACTTGGCTTTATTTGCCTACCATTCTTATTTACAGTAGTTTGCCTTGAAGAACTGAAAATATCTGATATCTTACACATTAGTAACTCTGTGTTGCTTACAAATTGACAGGTGGAAGCTAATGTTGGAGCTCCACAAGTAAACTACCGCGAAAGCATTTCCAGGATCGCGGAAACGAAGTACGTCCACAAGAAACAGTCTGGTGGGTCAGGACAGTTTGCTGATATCACAGTAAGGTTTGAACCAATGGAAGCAGGTGGTGGATATGAATTCAAGAGTGAAATTAAGGGAGGTGCAGTGCCAAAAGAATATATTCCAGGTGTTATGAAGGGATTAGAAGAATGCATGAGTAACGGGGTGCTGGCAGGCTTTCCTGTTGTTGATGTTCGTGCTGTGTTAGTAGATGGCTCTTACCATGATGTGGATTCAAGTGTTTTGGCTTTCCAGTTGGCTGCCAGGGGAGCTTTTAGGGAAGGGATGAGAAAAGCGGGTCCGCAATTGCTAGAACCCATAATGAAGGTTGAAGTAGTTACACCAGAAGAACATTTAGGAGATGTGATTGGTGACCTCAACTCAAGGAGAGGACAGATCAACAGCTTTGGAGACAAACCTGGAGGTCTAAAGGTATGTATGAGTAGCGGACTTCTTGCATCTATCTGCTCATTATATATAATAATCCAGTGCATACAGTAGTACATGAATTAAGTCAATTTCAAAAATAGTAATATTTCATCTGGCTCAGCTTTTAAAATACACTTTCCATTTTGAGGTATCTCAAAATATTTGGCATCACTAAAACTTATACAATATTCAAGAGTTGAACTTGATTTAATTTTTTAACTAACGTATGAATTTAGCTCCATCAAACGGATTCTTCAACCATCATTTTATTCCTGCTATCTCATCTTGTATGGTGGTCTTTGACTGGAACTAGAGTTTAAGACACTAATTTAATTTTTATGTATTATATTAGTGATAGTGGAAGAAAATATAAAGTATTTTGAAAAAAAATCAGCATAAAATTCTAAAAATTAAGGAAAAAAAGAAATATAAGTTCAAAATTGTAGCAGTTCAGTAAATTTGATTCTTTAAAGTTGGTGAAATTTATATAGAAATAAAATGGTGTTAAACATTTCGAAATGTTCCAAGCTGGGAAGTCATATAAATTGGGGATGGAAGGGGTAATAATTATTCACTACGTCCAATTAAATGTATATGTCAATCATTATTTTACTGTCGGACATTGTCATGCAAAGTGGACATTGTCATGCAAAGTAGGGATGGATGGTGTATATGGTTTCTCTATGAAGATCTGTTAGATAGGTAGCTTTATCTATTTTAGAAATGACCTCTATAGGGATTATAACATGTCATATTTTACAATTCGCATAAGCATAAGTTAAAAGCATGAATGTGATAAATTGCTGTTCCTTTAAAGAAAACAAATGGTATATTACTGTCGCTTCATAATGAATCTTCTCTGATGGATCTAATTTAATCATTGCAGGTGGTTGATGCTTTAGTTCCATTGGCAGAGATGTTCAGCTATGTCAGTACCTTGCGGGGAATGACAAAAGGCCGTGCATCATACATAATGCAATTAGCCAAGTTTGATGTTGTCCCTCAACACATTCAAAACCAGCTTGCCACGAAAAAGGAGGAAACTGCAGCTGCTTAGTCAGTCAGCTTCCAGATTTTGGATCCACGGGCTTAAACATAGGTATTTACTCGACGAAGATGTTAAGACTTGCACGATTCTTTTTGTACCAGCATGAAAAACTGATGGAGAATAGCTGATTTTAGTTATACATCTGAGCTTTTCCGCCATTTGTCTAACCTGGTTTAAATTTATAAGCTGAGACTCTGAAGGGGCGAAAGAAGAAAGGACTACAATGTGTACATGCATTTTGTGATATCTCTGCATCCAAAGAAACTTCAATTTTTTAGCGGCAAGATTGTGTCCTGCATGTGGAATCATCTTACTATAGAAATAAATATATTGCTTGTAACATTTGACGTTCTTTGTTGTGATCCTAGTGTAATATATCTGACGGTTGAGTTGTTTATTTTACCCTTGCTTTGATGATGCAATCTCCATATAATATAGAGGTCCAAAAATAGTCTAATGTTGTAAAACTATTAAGTAGGCTTATGCATGAGTGCAAGGGGGTTTCCATAAAAATCTTTGCTAATTATCTGCTAAGCAAGCACATTTCGTTCTGGGCTGATTTTTTTTTCTATATATAATAAGTGCAAAGGAGGGACGAACACAGCGGTCCCTCCTTGTACCCACTGCTTTTCAAATTGTACCTGCAGTGAATATTTGTACACTTTACTCATAATACTTAATATTTATTCCCTTCTCATGTATAGACATATGCACTTCAAATTTAATTCTACGACATATTTATTTCCTCCGTGCACTTTTACTTGTTCACTTTTGACTTTTCGTGTTGTAGCTCAATATTTATTCTCTTCTCATGCATAGACATATGCAGTTCAATTTTAATTCTCCTATACAAATTTATTTTCTCCATGCACTTTTACTTGTTCACTTTTGGCTTTTTACATTCTTATAGAAAAGGTACCAAAAGCTATATAATTTATACACTTTATTCAATTATTTTTATATCCCACGTAGACATATGTCATAATACTTAATATTTATTTTCTTCTCATGTATAGACGTATGCACTTTAAATTTAATTCTCCAATATATTTATTTCCTCCGTACACTTTTACTTGTTCACTTTTAATTTTTCATGTTCTAGCTGAATATTTATTCTCTTCTCATGTATAGACATATGCAGTTCAATTTTAATTTTCCTACACAAATTTATTTCCTCCATGCACTTTTACTTGTTCACTTTTGGCTTTTTACATTCTTATAGAAAAGGTACCAAAAGCTATATAATTTGTACACTTTATTCAATTATTTTTATATCCCACGTAGACATATGTCATAATACTTAATATTTATTCCCTTCTCATGTATAGACGTATGCACTTTAAATTTAATTCTCCGACATATTTATTTCCTCCATACACTTTTACTTGTTCACTTTTAACTTTTCATGTTCTAGCTGAATATTTATTCTCTTCTCATGTATAGACATATGCAGTTCAATTTTAATTTTCCTACACAAATTTATTTCCTCAATGCACTTTTACTTATTCACTTTTGACTTTTTACATTCTTATAGAAAAGGTACTAAAAGCTATATAATTTGTGCACTTTATTCAATTATTTTTATATCCCACGTAGACATATGTCATAATACTTAATATTTATTCTCTTCTCATGTATAGACGTATGCACTTCAAATTTAATTCTCTGACATATTTATTTTCTCCGTACACTTTACTTGTTCACTTTTAACTTTTCATGTTCTAGCTGAATATTTATTCTCTTCTTATGTATAAACATATGCAGTTCAATTTTAATTCTCCTACACAAATTTATTTCCTCCATGCACTTTTGGCTTTTTACATTCTTAACATATTTATTTTCTCCGTGCACTTTTATTTGTTCACTTTTAACTTTTCATGTTCTAGCTGAATATTTATTCTCTTCTCATGTATAGACATATGCAGTTCAATTTTAATTCTCCTACACTTTTACTTGTTCACTTTTGGCTTTTTACATTTCTATTATATATAAATCCCTTAAAGTGACGAACACAACTTTAATCAGCGCAGCTGTACCAAAAGCTTCACAGATTGTACCCGCAATGAATGCTTATACCATAAGCTATATAACTTGTACATTTTACCCAACTATTTTCCTATCTCACGTGGACATTTCTCAAGTATAAAAGTATGCACTTCAATTTGATTTCTTCGATACATTTATTTCCTCCGTGTACTTTTACTTGTTCACTTTTAACTTTTCACGTTCTTGCTGAATATTTATTCTCTTCTCATGTATAGGCATATGCAGTTCAATTTTAATTCTCGTACACAAATTTATTTCCTCCGTGCACATTTACTTGTTCACTTTTGACTTTTTACATTCTTGCTGAATATTTATTTTCTTATCATGTATACATAGATACACTTCAATTTTAATTCTCCGACTCATATTTATTTTCTCTGTGCACTTTTAACTCTTGTGTGTTTACTTTTTAAGACCTCACAGGTACACAATGTCTTAATTGTGCTTTCATTTCCTTCATTTGGGATATACTCCCTTTATCTCAATTTAAGTGTCTACGTTTGACTAGACATGAAATTTAAGATAGACTTTCAAATCTCGTGGTTCTAAATTAAAAATTTGTATAATATAATAAAATATCCTTTGAATCTTGTGATTATAAACTTGACATGTAGAACTTTTCACGTTCTTTATATGGAGTTTAAAAAATAAAGATAGACTTTCAAATCTTATAGTTCTAAATTAAAAATGTGTATAATATAATAAAGTATTCTTTAAATCTTGTAATTATAAACTTGATATGTAGGATATTTGAATTGTCAACTTACTAAATATAAAAAGAGGCAGATGTAACCAAAATAAGAGATTTTTTTTTTTAACGACAAACGCCCAAGTGAACGAACACAGCAACAATAAGTTGTATAAAAATTAACTGAAATTATAAATAAATGAAGTACTCCCTCCGTTTCATATTACTTGTCCACTTTTGACTTTTCACTTTCGTTAAGAATTAATAAATGAAGTATATATGTTATCATAATATTCATATAGGATATTTGAATTGTCAAGTTACTAAATATAAAAAGAAACGGACATAACCAAAATAAGATCATTTTTTTGTTTAACAACAAACGCTCAAATGGATGAACACATTAACAATAAGTTGTACAAAAATCAACTGAAATTGTAAATAAATGAAGTACTCCCTCCGTCCCATATTACTTGTCCACTTTTGACTTTTCGCGTTCTTTAAGAATTAATAAATGAAGTATGTATTTTATCATAATTTTCATATTTATTAGTGTATGTATAATCTCAATAGTCTTAGAAAATGATTTGAAAATGAATAATTAATGTGAAGAGTAAAATAAGAAGAAGAAAAATTTCTTTCTCCTGATATGTCAACGTGGATAAGTAAAAGTGAAGGGAGGGAATGTCTTTCTGATAATAGTTTACTTATTTTACTCTCCTTTGCATTTTCTGATTATTATTTCCTTACATTTATAAAATGTATTACTTTTTATTTTTATTTCGGAATTAAAATTTGGTGATTTACTATATAACATATATTTTTCTAATTTTGATTTCTTTGTAACAATTCTTTTTATCTATAATTGTTAATAAAAAAATTATAATATATTTTTGAAATAATTTAATAAAAATATTTTATTAGTTTTGCTTTTAAAAAATTCAATACATACAAAAATGGTTCTTATGTTTGAATTTGAACAGTTAGTTAATTGAGATGGATATCAACCTGTCAAAAAAATTTAAAAGAAAAAAAAATCTAGAATCAAAATATTAATTTCCCTTCATATTCCTACAAATTTTCTTTTTCACATCGCTAAACAACTTTCATTGTCATGACAATGAGAAAAAAGTTCAACTCTTTCCATCTCAAAGATTTAATTCCATCATATGTTTTTAATTTTTAAACTCCATCTTCTAATTATAGCTAAAGTGATGGTACATAAAATGCATTTTGTATATGTTGCTATATATAATAACAATTAGAATATTTTTAAAAGTTATTTTCAAAATACAAACCTTAAAGACTAGGTAATTAAAGTGAATAAACATGTTTGTCCCGAGCGTCGCACGGACATATATGGCTAATTTAGTAATAGACGCCAACGACATACAGTACACACTGTTTATATAATATACTCCCTCCGTTTCAATTTATATGAACCCATTTGATTGGGCACGATATTTAAGAAAGAGAGACTTTTGAAACTTGTGGTTCAAAATAAGCCTTGAAAATTTATGTGGCTGTAAATCATTCATAAAGTAAATTTGTTTCCAAATTAAGAAAGAGGTTATTCATTTTGACACGGACTAAAAAGAAAATAGGTTCAAATAAATTGAAACAGATGAAGTATCAATTAACCTTTTCTCTACCTGTCTACACAGTATGTAGTTCTCTTTTTAATTGAAAAATCTTAACAATGGTGACATTTGTCCATGAAATTTTGTGAAAACTCGCAGAAGAAACGCTCCAGTTGGCTTTCCTTTACGTTTTTTAAAACATTTCTGTTTTTGCAATAACGATTATACAAAAGCACTAATCTAAATTGTGGTTCGAAGGCGTTTCTCAAATAACTTCTCCTTTTTTCAGAGGTAAAAAAGAACTTCTGTAACACAAATATCTGAAAAGAAAACAAGAACCCAAACATTTTCAGTTTTTACAATCTTCTCTCCTGCAGAAATATTTTCTACAGAGAACCTTCGCCACTAATAGTTGTCCCAACAGTTTCCTATATATTTCAAAGATACAATTAGAGGGGTCAAAATGGGCTGGCCCGGCTCAATCCAACCCAACTCTAAAGGGCCAAAGAGTTAAATGGGCTAGGACGGGCTAGCCCTTTAAGTTTTTTCGTCTTTCGAAATAACATTTTCTAAGTGATTTTTAGTACAATTTGAACATGAAACTTCTGCAATATGAAATAGAAGACACTTTTACAATATGAAATAGAATTTTCTACCATTCATTCTTGCGCAAATCCATATCATAGGAGAAAAAATTCAAGAGAACAAATATAAATTATTATTTTTAATTACTAATTCAGATCATGTTCAAATGAAATTAAACATAATATAAATTTTAAGACTAAGAAGAATTACTCCAATTTCTAATTACTACTTAGTAGTAAGTACATTCTTTTTTCTCATTATTTTTTATCTTTTTTGTTTAATTTACTTATATTTTTTTTAAAAAATTATTAATTTATTATTCTTTTCTGACCTCAAGAGCTGGCCTCAGCCCAACTCTTGAGGCCGGCGGGCCAAGAGAGGCTGGACTTTTGAGCCTCACTTCTATATGGGCCAAAGAAATTTTAGCCCAATTCTACTTAAATAAAAGGTTGGGTTGAACCGACCATACGGGTCAAACCCATATTGACAACTCTAGATACAATTGACAGCTCTAGATACAATACAACATATGCCGGAGTGAGAAATTTTATTATGTGTGAGGCACGCCACGTAATATTTGTGTGAGGACTAAGATGTGAAGTGTGGGCCCCAAAAGTGGCCAAAAATTATTCACCCATGACCCACCTGAACTATTAGTCTCTCTTTCTCTGTAGCTATTCCTTCACCTAAAAATCACCCCCTACCCAGCAAAAACCCCAGCCGTGTTCCACCATATACTAACCAAACCTATCTCACAATTTCCTTTTTGCTAATATTTCAGAATCGCAAAGAAAAAAACACTAAATTATTTATTTTCATTTTGTTTGCAGATTTTTTCTTTGCTATATAGATTTATACATACATAAAAGTTATAGAATAACTATATGTATAATTCGATTTCATTCGTATTAGCACTTTTTCTCATCATGTCATGCTTCCTAACATGGATAAACATATTTTAATTCTTTTTTTTTCAGTGTCTTAAAATCAATTTTTTGAATAATCTTAGAAACAAAGTGCAATTTGTTTGGAGTTTCATATTGTCTTGGAATTTTTTGTTTGTATTTATATTGCTTGGTGCTAAGGTGGATAATGGTTGGAGTTTTGGCTAGCTGAGGGTGGCTTTGTGCTTAGTTACAAGATTCCTTTTTTAACAAAAAAAATTGGATTAGAATTGATTTTGGGAAGATGAGAGTGTGTATATGTGTGAGATGGTGTATGTCTGTGAGAGATAGCTAAATCCTAAAAGACCAAATAATAAAAAGAACAGGATTTTACTGGCAAAGTAGACGGTATATAAAGTAATTTTCCCGTCATTTTGCTAACACAGTGCACAAAAAATGTCATTATACTAAGTAGGGGTATATAAAGGAAATCGATAAACAGAACCAAATTGATAAATTAGTTAATTGAAAAAAGAAAAGAAAAAATGATTTAGAGGAAAAAAATTTGATCATAACTGATTTGACTCGATTTGAATAAAAAACAAGAGGCCAAATTAAGACAAATCAACCCAACATTATATATATTCAATTTCTTAAAATTATAATCTACTTTGTAAATATTTGTTCTTAACTTTGTCATAGTTTTTGTTTCTTAACATTTTAACACCATATTTGGCCTTGACAACAAAAAGCAAATTAATTTTGTTATAAAATGTTTCACATCGAACCAAGAAAAAAATCAAATAATTCAAAAAAAATCGAAAAGACCAATAAAAACTCGATTTTATAGATGTAATTTTATTTATAGATATAAAAAAATTGACACAATTGGTTTGATTTAATAAATAAAAAACCCGAATAACTCAGATATATAAACACGTACCAAGCATCAAACGAATAATATAAATATATGCATGAATATAAAAAGAATTGGGTAAAAAAAAAATGACTAGAAAACTAATTTAGAAAATGAGAGTGAAATAAATAGAGAAGAGGAGGGCTGATGATGAATGAAAGGTGAGGTTGAAAAGAGAAATAGCACTAGTGACGAGAGAAGGTCATAAAAGTGGGACCCATATACTTTTTTTTAATAAAAAATTACCCTCACATGCCAAGTAATACTTGTGTCTCACCCGTCATAAAGTTTTTCACTTAATCAGATTGTTTTATTTCATTATCACTTTGATATCTTTAGCAGGAAATATTTTGCCAGCTCCGTACTGTAACATTCTTTCGCAGACCAATAAAACTGATATAATGGCAACGTGGAGCGTTTAAGACCTTCCTGCCTCAGCCAATCAAGTAGCACAATGGGACTATCCAAATATTAACCCGACCAATAATTGTTAAATTGCAACTTCCAACTCCGCGCTGATTCTGATTGCTTATCACAAATTGTTAGTAGAATTTTCTTTTCTGGAAAAGTTTACACCGTTAGAAAAATTCATCCTGTTGCACAAACTGAGAGAGTTGCTCCAGAGGAGCTTCCTAAATTTTACAGTTGAAATTTTTCTCTAATAATGTTTTGGTTAAATAACATCTTAAATATTTTCTCCATATGTTTTTTAATCCAATCTTAAGGCACACATACTCGTCCCAACCGGAGAAAACAAAGCTCAACTCTCTTATCCAAGAGTTGGAACCAGGAGGAGGTACAACAATCAGGACATAAAAGTGCTAACAATCCTTCCTTTCTGACCCTCAAAAAGACAAAGCAACAAGATACAAAATTTTAACAGTTGCCACAGAAAAAAAGAAACTGGGAAACCCAGACATTGTGCGACATGACACTTCGAAAGAGAGGGAGGATATGAACGATTCGCTTTGAATAAACAAAGGTTAAAAAAATAATGGATAGTTGTTTCTTTCCCTGGTGAGTTGTAAATATCGCTACTTATTTAACTTGGACAATTCCTGCATTAATCAACTTCTGGATCTTGTCCATCACAAGAGGGTTCTTCATATGATCTTGTGCAGCTTTTGGGTTCTCCTGGAAGTCTTGTAGCACCTGCTCCAAAATACAAAATGCAGTTAAATTACAAAACAATTAATGATGTATGATAACTAGAAAATACTACTCTCAAGCGACCAAATATTATTACCTGTCTCATTACTGGGTCTGTAAGGATGTTCTGAATTTCTGGATCCTGCATCCCCTTGGCCTGCTCAAAGAAATTGATATATGAGTATTACCATCATTCATTACCTCTCCTGGAGTAAAATAAGATTACAGTAAAAAAGAAACAATACCTGTCTCTCTTTGAGCTCCTCTGGAGTTAGATCTCCACGGCTTGCCTTGTTTCTTTGCTCTACACATCTGCAAAATGAATAGAGCATTTTTAAGTTACAATAAGAACCATAATAATGAAGGAATGACCTGTCACTTGCAGCGAGAATCTTATATAATTACTAAAGCAAACTGGCTAGGCCAATAGAAATGCTACATGTAATAGTGCATCAGTAGTTATCTTTTCTTGGATAAACAAGATTAACTGTGAATTTCAGAGGGAAGAAAAGCAAAATAAAGATCACATCTCAAAGGAAACCAATTTTTAAGAATCACGATCACCCTCAAAAACTTAAGAGAAAGCAACTGATGAGATATTAAGATTAAAAAAGAAATATCTATCTACCTCTTAACACCATCTAGGAGTTCCTGATTGTGAGGATCAAGCTTCAATCCTTCCTGGTAAGTTTTCAAAGCTTTTTCATACTCTTTCATGAAAAACTGAACAGCACCCTTCCTGGTGTAGCCCTTTACAAATGTTGGATCGAGCTCAATGCACTTCTCAGCATCCTTAAGCCCCTCAGGTAATGCAGCTAACTTCGTGTAGCAGGCAGCCCGGTTGCTATATGCCTAACAAAAGAAAACATAGGAGAAAATAGATATATCACCCGCTGTTACCAAGGATTTAGTCCTTAATAAAGGACCGGCAAAAGTCCTCAAGTTTAAAGAGGCGACAGAAGATGGAGAGAGGCCATACCCTCGGGTCTTTGGGATTCCTCTTTATGGATTCAGTATAATGTTTAACCGCGTCGGGATACTTCATCTCCTTGAAGAGCTGGTTTCCTGTAACATAGTGAAGGAAGTTAGCCCCATAAGAGGAAAATCAACTCAGACAGCCTTAGAAAGAACTTTACCTTTCTCACGCTCTTCATCTGCTATTTGTGGATTGAAATACTCTTGCTGCTCTAATTCCTTTTTAGCCTTCTCAGCTTCATTCAATTTCTTCAGGGTATCTGGGTTGCGATGCTCGGTCAGAGCTTTCTGGAAAACCTCAATTGCAGCCTCAAAATCCTTGGAACTTTTAGCCATCTTTGCCAAAGCAGTTCCCTTTCTAGTCAGAGCCCTTGCAACCATCTTATAGTCAGACCTTAGCTCTCGCCCCCTTTCAACAGCTTTGTCACAATCTTTGATGCAGTCCTCATACTGAAATCAAGGCAAAAATATATATAACACAGTAACAAGAGCAGAGAAACTATGCAGAAATTTTCACAGGTAAATCATACCATGACAGGAAACAGATCGGAGTCCTGGAGCTACGCTCTACACTTGCTATGGTTAAAAAAGAGGACAGAGAAACTTGGGAGGCAAGGGAGCTGGGAAAGCATAACTCATCGCCATTTCTATTCCAAAAGAGTCAAGGACATATAGGTGCAGTAAGTTGGCAAAGATTCTAAACCAAAAGACTGCTTGGAATCTTCAATCATCTGCCTATCCACCCCTCGACTTTATATAGAGGACAGATAAACCTGGGAGGCAAGGGGGATGGAAACGCATAACTCATCACCATTTCTATTCCAAAAGAGTTGAGGCATATAGGTGCAGTAAGTTGGCAAAGATTCTAAACCAAAAGACTGTTTGGAATCTTTAATCATCTCCCTATCCACCCCTCAACTATATATGCTAGTACTGGTCCTAGATGGTGACAAATTAACAAAGGAAGTTGACTAACTCGTAACCTTTCCCTTAAACTCAACAGTTTTGATGGTCAACTTGGTGATTAATCAGAAATTAGGTAATTAGAAAAGGAAGCCGATAAACACAAAAACCTTTCCCCCTGAAACTCAAGATTTTTGTCGGTTCTAGTTGGTGGCCAATTAACAAAGGATGTGGACTAACTCGTGATTTCCCCTAAAATGACTGGCAAATTCAATAACCGTTACTAGTAACTTCAATTCAGTTTAGAATTCCTTGTAAGTTTTTTGCTTTTTCAGCCAGATGGTGTCTTCCCGACAAACTGGGATGAACTCTTAATGCATCATCCACCCAAAAAAGAACCATGGACTGAGAAATTCCGATGCAAACACCTAGAAGAAGAGACAGACACAGAGCTCCAAGTGAAGCCTATCAAATAGACTCCATTTACCACAATAGAGGAGGTGACTACTACCACAATATATGGAAGATAGGCGAAGATAGATACGGTTACTGAAGAGAGGAAGTTTGTAAACCATCTAAGAGACTACTTCCATTGTTAACAACTTCTAAAGCAAAATGCCACACAATTACTTCACTACCATCACCCAAAAAAAAAAAAAAAAAAAACACCTCTAAGAAGCATCAATTATGGAAGGCTAGAACAAATGAAACTTAAATAACAAAAACAAAAGAATAAACGGAACTAACAAATAACTCTGCATGAAGGTTACCAGTACGTGTGTTTTAATTACATCTCCGGTAACATTTGGGTTTCTTCTAAGAACATTATGTTCACATTAGAATAATGTTGAGCATTACTATTAACCCAGCACCAGTTAGCCACCTAACAAGTATACCAGGACATTGCCTAGAGTTTACAAGTTCTTTAGCAATCTTGTCTTTCAAGAAGAGAGCAACGCACCACTTCATGACTAATACAAGCTACGGAATACGTGCACTAGCACCTGTATTGTGGAATATCACTATCCAATCACCACTTTACAGCCTGTTCGTAGGTTTAAGAAAGACATACCACCTGCGCATTAATAGGTCAGATTTTCCATTTCACAGTGAAATCCTTTTTTTTTTTAATTATAAAGACAGTGAAGGCCTTTTATTGATTATTATACTCCAAGCCACTCCCAACTACAACGTTTGGTATATTGAAACCCATCTAATACCTTAGAGGCTTAGACCAAACCCAACTACAAACTTAGTTATGTTGAAAAAAATACCAAACTCACCAAGGAGTTACGTCTCTACCAGGTGGCCTTTTACCTATGAGAAAAAGCAAAATCCTTCTAAGGCGTCAAATATGCTGATGATGATCTCAAAATTCCTCCAAGCATGTCACCATAACAATACATAAAGACAAGCACACGCGTAGTAAAGGTTGACACTACCTTCCTACGTTCCAGTTTATATGAAACTCTTCCCATTTTCCAAAATGTTGTCTATTTCTCCATAATATTAATATATACAACTTTAAAAAACTGAAACTCATTAAACTATCAAATTTCATTTTTTAAACAACTATCAAGCTGGAGGTGTTCGATCCCCACAGACGGCGTGACACATTTGTCTTTCGGAAACAGCCTCCCTATCTTCCGAGATAGGGGCAAGGTCTGCGTACACTTTACCCTCCCCAGACCCCACATTGTGGGATTTCACTGGGTATGTTGTTGTTATCAAGCTGGAGGTGGACTATCCTATCATACCTGCACCTTTCTACCAATATTATTGGGTAGATGGGACAAATCACTTAACTTTTTCTTTACTCTGCTAGATTCCAACCCTTTGTCTCCCATAATCTTCAATTTAATCGTGCTACCTAAGCTAAATCCTAGGTGCAACTTCTTAAAAATTTAGACTTTGATATAGAACCATCAATCTTTTTTAACTTTACTACTACTACGACTATACTATATAAGTAATATAAACATCCTTGTCTAACCGTTTAATTGCGCTAGCTAGGCTAAATCCTAGGTGCAACTTCTTAAAAATTTAAACTTTCATAGAGAACCATCAATTTATCTTCTTTTTAGCTTTACTACTACTATTACCATATTAAATGAGTCAAATTAACACCATAAACTCCTTGTCTAGCCGTTTAATTCTATCTAGGCTTAATCCTAGGTGCAACTTCTTAAACTTTTATACGATAAAGAACCATCAATTTAACACCTTTTTTAGCTAACTACTATTACTATACTATGTCAGACAAATTAACAATATAAATTCCTTGTGTAGCACTCTAGTTAGGCTAAATCCTAGGTGCAATTCTTAAACTTTGATATAGAACCATTATTTTAACATCTTTTTCAGCTTTACTACAACTACTAGGCAAAATTAACATTAGGAGTATCAATGTATGTGGTTAATACCTTTCCCATCTCCAAGTAGACCGCAGCGCGATTAGTAATGAAGGAAATATCCTCATCATCAAGCTCCATAGCCTTACTATAGTGCTGAATAGCAGTCTCAAAATCCTTCTTTTTATACGCCCCATTACCCGCTTCCTTCTCCTTTTGCGCTTTCGCTTTCCTCTCTCTAATCTCCTTCTCCTCTTCACCCACTTCCATTGGCTCGGGTTCCGGCTCGGGTCTCTTCTCCTCCTTCCTCTGAGGCTCGGTAGAACCTTCCGGGATCTCCTCATCCTCCTCCGGCATCCTAGTTGACAATTTTACCCCTAATAAAACCCCTAACGCTTGCATTACTCTCTGATCCTTCAAGTAAAGGTTCAAATTATTCGGATTCTTTTGAATATCTTTCATCATGTTAACAAAATCAGGTTGTTGCAAATAAGCCCTCGTACTTGCATCGCCTGTCAGTTTAGCCCACATCTCCGGCCCGGAAAACGCATCACCAAACGGGCTCGCGGGACCACCCGGGCCGGGCCGAGATCGGGCTTGGGCCTGGGCCTGTGCTGACTCAGCATCGGCGAGACCGGATTTTAAGGCGTCGTTAGTAGGGTCAATTTGGAGACCTTTTTTGTAAGCTGAAACGGCGTCGCTGTATTGGTGGAGACCAGAATGTGCAGCACCAAGTCGAGAGTAACCTTTAGCCCAATCAGGTTTAAGGTCAACGGTCTTTTGAGCATCGGTCAAAGCGTTGGAGTATTGGGCTAAGGATGCGTAGGCAGCAGATCGGTTAGAGTAAAGGACGTGATTGGTAGGGTTAAGATTGATGGCTTCAGTGAAGTGAGTTACTGCTTCGGTGAAATTGCCTGATGAGAAAGCGGCGTTACCTTTAGCTTTAGCTTCATCAGCCATGGTTTTGTTTGTTGTTTGATTTTAGGGGGAAGTGTTTGGAAGAGTGTTTTTAGGATTTGTTATAAAGAGGGGGTTTTGTAGTGGAGGAGACTAGAGGGTTCTAGTTGTACTAGGTGTTGTTGTTGAGGTTCTAGAAAGTTCGATGAGGATTGGTGCTATTATTGGAATTTTTAGGGTTAAAGTTGGACCCAAGAAAGCGCAGCGGAGCAAGCAAGAAAGAGGAATTCTTTTCCTTTTTTACTCCCCAGTCCCCACTTTCCATTTTTTGCTTGGCATACTCTTTAGCAAATCATTATTATAAATACTACATGTTGAAGCACGGGCCCAATAAGGCTAATATGAGGTGACGATAAACGTAATATTACTTTGACAATATTTTCGTTCGAAGAAGTATGTACACTATATTATTTGGTTTTATTTAATTTTAAAGTTTTTGTTCCGTTAAAATCTTTACATTCTATTGATTTTAACTAAAACTTTAGTGGTATAGTTTAATAAAGTAACATAACGTGGATATTGCTTGATTTTTTAATATGAGAGCCACGCTTTTTTTCTTCTTTTGATATTGTTTTTTTTTTTTTTACAGGAGTTGGAGGTGGACGACGATACCACCTCCAAACTCATGCTTCTATATAAGTTAAAAATAATCTAATGACTGAAATCGAACATACTTTAAAATTTATGCATTCATTAAGAATTTCTTGAAATTTCCAAAACAATATACAACAACCCAGTGAAATCCCACTTCCAAAACAATATATGATAAGTATATATTATGAAGTGTTAAAAACTTAAAAGAAGTAGAAGTCTTTTTCTTAATAATCTTATAATTGCACAAATAACATAACCAATAATGTCGGGCATACGTCCGTGCTCAGTACCGGCATGGGTCATCTAGTATCTAAAGAAGGGGAGATGAATGGGACCATGAAGATGGATCTGCCACTAGATTTAGTGACAGATTTGGGTAGGAGATTTAGGTAGGAGGTTACAGATTCATGTGAATTCAGTAATTTTTACTTAATTTTTGTATTTACATAAATTAAGAAATTCTTCAAAATATTTATAAATATATAATTTTGAATTCGATTATTATTGTGAATTTGTGGTATTAATTTGAGGTTATTGTAAGAATTCATAAACTTCATTGAACCGTCATTAATGACTTTAATTTTAAAAATTGGGACGACAAAGTTGAATACTTGACCGGTGAGGTGCACCTTGCACAATTTTTTGAGGCATCGCAGACCCACCAGGCACCACACCAAATTGTTTTGATTCGCATTGTTACAATCAATGTCCATTGTAAGGTTTGCGTTCCCCACCCAAAGTGACTACATTCTTAATATTTCATTGAAATTTGAACTCAAAATCTCTAATTAACTGAGAGAAATATTTATTATTCCGCTACACCCTTTCATGGTAATTGGCAAAAGAGTGTAAAATGGTGTTTGAAAGGGGTGGTGCTCCCCTCTTGGGGGGGCAAGGGAGCTTCTTTATCCAATTGTGTGCATCAAGTACAAATATTGTTATTACTATCACTACCTCTGCCTCTTGAACTTCCAACAAACACGCGGAAGATTGGCCGCTGAACTTTTCATGTGGAGACATCCAGAGCTATGGAATGGTTTCAAGAAGATCTGGATAAGATCTCTTCAAACAAGAAAACTGTAGACTCAGTAGCTCAATCTTTGGTTTCTTTCTAATAATATACAATAATAAAATAATTATGCCTTTAATTCTAACAAATTGAAATCGGTTATATGAATTTTTATTATTGATGTTGTTCCGACTAATCTTAGTTTAGTGCAATTATTGACTTTCATTTTTTATGGATCTTAACTCCATGCAAGTTGATTGGGAATTCTTGATCATGGAACTAGATAGGAATCTTATTATACCACTTGTAGGATCACACTTGATATGTTGTTGTGTTTTGTTGGATGTTTGCCCCCCACCCCCACCCAAAACACACTCTCTCTCTCTCCATTTGCTTGCATATAATTTCTTAAAGCATTGTTGGATGATCCTCCCCCCCCCCCCCCACACACACACACACACACACTCTCTCTCTCTTAATTACTTGAAGCGTGGAGGAGGGGGTGCATAATTGCATCCGGTGGTTATCTTATTCACTTAGGACCTAAATGTCATGTAAAGATTAGAAGAGTTACCTCCAAGGATTGTGATGAAATAGATAATCAAGGTTTCTGCACCCTTAACCAAATGTCTCGGATTCGAACCGATGAATGAAATTTCTTTTTCGTGGGGAGCACTTTCCTCTATAGTGAGTCTTACGCTTTACCTGAACCTCAATTAGTCGGGACTCCAAAATGGATACCGTCCACCGGGAGGTGAAAAAGAAAAAAAAAATAGAAGAGCCAAAGTTGAGCTGTTTCATCCGGAAATTGGCCTAAAAATCTGCTCGAAAGGAACAGTTACCAATGAAAATCAGAGGGTACTCCAAAAAAGAAAATAGGAGTTGGAAGCAAGCCAATAATGTGCATGTTCCTTTCGTGAAATCTCCGAGTCACATTATATATACCTCATGCCACAATCTTAGAACCACTTAGACTACTAATTTAGTACTACAATTTATGAGATGTATCAGCACCCTTCGTAATGCACATCTATGTTGTGCTGCACAAATCATTTTAATCACCAACGTTGAATGCTACACGAGACGACGAAACGACTATGCTCAATTTAGTTAATATATCTAATAATATTAATCTGATTAAGCTGTATGAGCATGACATTTCTGGATATCATATTCGAAACAGATCGTATTTTTCTTATTAGAGTAACCTTTGCAACTTCAAAATGTTGTAGGGAATTTCAAGCCTTGCTTAGACAAAACACAAGCTCGAGTACTGAATTAGACAAGCCTTGACAAAATCTACAAATATATGGATTTACCTATTTCCATTGGGTGCTGCTAAATAGCAAAACCCACTTCGTCGAAAATGTTAAAACTGGGGCTAGCTCACAACAAAATGACCAGAATACCCTAACTCTCAACAGTCAACCTCTCTCCTTTAATGTAGTGTTATGATTAAAGTGGGTCACACTAAAACATAAATGACAATATTTAAATGAGATGCATACACCTATATTATATGACGGGCCAACCTAACAATATACGCAATTTTATTTATATGGTGGGCCAATCTAAATAATATACACAACTTTATTTATTTTTTATTTCATTATACGATGGGTCAGCCTAAACAATATACACAGATTTATTTATTCATTTTTTCATTATACGGTGGGCTAACCTAAACAATATACAAAGCCTTAATTCTTTTTTCCTTTTTAGAGACATTTACCCCCTAAACCAATTAGTAAGAATTATATACAAGAATAACATATATCTTTTTAAAAGTAACAAATATAGCAAATTGAATAGAAAAAAAATATAAGTACAATAACAAACTCCGATTAAAGCCAATCCTCTCCATTAATTAATGAAATCTATTTTCATTAATACAATTTTACTCATTTACTTTTTTCTCTCACTTCCACAATGATCTCTCTCTCCACCTACTAAAAGGCTTGTCAATCAAGTGTGATAATATATATGCTATTGTTGGTGATTTTATTTAGATAAAGAGCAACTATTTAAAATCATTTCACGATCTCGCATTATAGAAGCAACAATGCTGCCATTTTTATTTGGAATAACCACTACGAGTTTAGTACTAATTTTTCATTAGATTGAATGCTCAAAGTTATAGATGATAGAAGACGGTGAACCAACTTATATTATTCTATTCTAAACTAACTTTTAAATAACCTCTTAAACATAAAACATATATATAAAAATATTAAAATTGATATTATTCACGCGTATATCAAAAGGAATCAAATGAGAACTAACTTTTGCAATCTCATCAAATATTCTTCGTATTTATATCTACTTAGTTAAATTTCCGCAAGTGATATCTTGACTCGCTCTCATACATAAATTACCAATAAGATACTAACATTTCTCTTAATTAGTAAAGTAAATTAGTAATAAAAAACATGTTCCATGAATTGATGAATAAAATGAATAGAAAAAAAAAAGTAATGAATCAATTTCAGATCCTCAGCTGTTATTACTTTCAAAAGGGAATTTGGAGCTCTTATAAAATTAAAATAAAATATTAACGAGGAAAGAAGTGTTATATGTTGAGAAGAACTAATTAGGATGTAATAAAATTGATCTAGAGTTTTTGAAAAATGAAGAAGATGTTTTTATCACTATTATTCATATTCGTACTTAGTTTTCGTGCATCCCATGCCTCATTCCGTAACAAACTATAGAACAATATTTGCCTTTATAATTTGGTGCTTGGAGTTTTAGCATTGCTTCCCATACAATTTCATTAATCAACTGCCAGTATATTTTTAATTTCTCAGCGTCAAAATCTCATCCATTCACACCTTTGATTTAATAGATTTTGACATGAATATATCAATCGAATAATATGATAAACGCTAATTTAACTTGCAACAACAAATTATTTAAATAGATAATTTAAGAATTTGATGTGTAATCGATGAAATGTCTGAAAATGGTATTAGGCTTATTTTATTTTTATTGACGCTAAAAGTGAATGAACGAAATTGACTTGTCTTAAAAAAATTATGGATTAAACAATGTTAATCTAGACAAGTTCGGTAATGTAAAACAACGACGAGAATCGCTAACGATCGTTGCATACACAAGTTCGTAACGTAAAAATCCCACACAAAGCATGAATGTCATTATTTACATTTATGAGAGTGCAACAAACCTATATTTTGCATCGAATTTCCTATTAAATATTGAAAAGTCATTTATTTTACCATTTTGCTCTATCAAAAAATGCAGATAAGTAAATTTCCGTTCCAACAAATGATGAATGCTATTACAGCAAAATTGGTCAAGGTTCGCGTTTAGAACCCTTAGGTCCCGAGTTCGATTTTAGGTGCGCGCATTTAGTCTAAATTATTTTTTTCCCATTTTTTCTTTCACCTACATGATCATCAAACTCAAACAGATCAAGTATCAATGTACTTTATACAATTTTGTCCAAATTTTGTTGCCTACCCTATAATTAATTGCATTCCCTTAGAATGTAATTAAAAGTGAGTTGTCCTTGTTGATCAAGTACATTTGATGCAATGTTGGGAAACTTTTGATATTGGGCTGCATTAGATATTGTTGAATATATGGGTTGTGGTTGTTTGGGCCCAACTTCTTTGAGCAGCCCAATGTCCATGCATTTTTATGTTCATAACAAACATCCCAAAGTTAGGAAGTAGTGTCATATAACTTGTACTCCAAATATTCCTTAAGTCCTATTAACATACGATTATTTAACTAATATATTTTTTAAGAAAATAACACAAAATGTAAAACGAAATATGACGTTGTACTAAAATATTCAACAAAAAAAAAAAGTAATAAGATCGCATAAAAAATGATCATAATCAAAAAAGCATTAAGTCATGCTATAATAAATACGGCTAATTTATAAGACATGGTATTGAGTATTGACTAGTTGTCACACACACACACACACACATAGAGAGAGAGAGAATCGATTGAATTAAATCAAATGTTGTTAATTGTTACTCAATCCTGTATAATAGTTAGCTAAATTGCAGCAATTTAATGTTTCAATTAAAATCAACCATAGTGTTGACTATTTGTTAAATCTACTATTTTTGTTTAAACTAATTGAATTACATCTAAAATTGCTTAATACTACTCAATTATATTTAATCCTTAACTAATTGAGATAATTTCATGTTTCAATTAAAGTCAACTATAGTATTGACTACTTGTTACAACTACTTAAAAAAATTAAATCAAAACTTGTTAATTGTTACTCAGTCCTATATAATACTTAGTTAAATTGAAAGAATTCAAATGTTTCAATTAAAGTCAACCATAGTGTTGACTATTTGTTACATTCACTATTTTTGTTTCTGTTGATTGACTTAGATCTAAACTTGCTAAGTGCAACTAAATTCTATTTAATACTTAACTAATTCAGGTAATTTCATGTTTTAATTAAAGTCAACCACAGTATTGACTACTTGTCATGTATTGTTTTTTTTTTTTAAATTGATTGAATTAAATTAAATGTTGTTAATTGTTACTCAATCCTATGCAATACTTAGCTAAATTGAACGAATTCAGATATTTCAATTAAAGTCAACCATAGTGTTGACTATTTGCTACATTAACTATTGTTGTTTATATTGATTGAATTAGATCTAAACTTGGTAAATGCAACTTAATTATATATACTTAATTAATTGAAATAATTTCATGTTTCAATTAAAATCAACCATATTATTGACTATTTGTCACATATATGTTTTTAAAAATTGATTGAATTAAATCAAATGTTCCTAATTGCTACTCAATCCTATATAATACTTAGCTAGATTGCAGCAATTCAATGTTTTGATTAAAATCAATCATAGTGTTGACTACTTGTTAAATCTACTAATTTTGTTTAAACTAATTGAATTAGATCTAAACTTGCTGAATACTGCTCACTTATATTTAATACTTAATTAATTAATTGAGATACTTTCATGTTTCAATTAAAGTCAACCATAGTATTGACTACATGTTGCATCTACCTTTTTTATTTTAAAAAATGATTAAATTAAATTGAAAGTTGCTAATAGTTACTCAATCTTATATAATACTTAGCTAAATTAAAGGAATCCAATGTTTCAATTAAAGTCAACCATAGTGTTGACTATTTGTTATATCCACTATTTTTGTTTATGTTGATTGAATTAGATCTAAACTTGTTAAATGCAACTCAATTCTATTTAATACTTAACTAATTCAGATAATTTTAATGTTTCAATTAAAGTCAACCATAGTATTGACTACTTTTCACGTATTGTTTTTTTAAAAATTGATTGAATTAAATCAAGTGTCTAATTGTCACTCAACCCTATGTAATACTTAGCTAAATTGAAGGAATTAAAATGTTTCAATTAAAGTCAACCATATTGTTGACTATTTGTTACATTCACTATTGGTGTTTATATTGATTGAATTAAATCTAAACTTGCTAAATGCAACTTAATTCTATTTAATACTTAACTAATTGAGATAATTCTATGTTTCGATTAAAATCAACCATTGTATTGACTACTTGTCACTTTTTTTTTAAATTGATTGAATTCAATCAAACGTTGCTAATTGTTACTCAATCCTATATAATACTTAGCTAAATTGCAACAATTCAATGTTTCAACTAAAAATTATAGTGTTGATTACTTGTTAAATCTATTAATTTTGTTTAAACTAATTGAATTAGATATAAACTTATTGAATACTACTTAGTAATATTTAATACTTAACTAATTGAGATACTTTCATGTTTCAATTAAAGTCAACCATAGTATTGACTACATGTTGCATCTACCTTTTTTAAAAAAAAAAAAATAAATTAAATTGAAAGTTGTTAATAGTTACTCAATCTTATATAATACTTAGCTAAATTAAAGGAATTTAATGTTTCAATTAAAGTCAACTATAGTGTTGACTATTTGTTATATTCGCTATTTTTGTTTAAATTGGATCTAAACTTACTAAATGTTACTCAATTCTGTTTAATACTTAACTAATTAAGATAATTTCATGTTTTAATTAAAATAAACCATAGTATTGACTACTTGTTGCATTTTTTTTAAAAAAAAAATTAATTAAATTAAATCAAAAGCTGCTAATTATTATTCAATCTTATATAACACTTAGCTAAATTGCAGCAATTCAATATTTCAATTAAAATCAACCACAGTGTTGACTTGTTAAATCTACTATTTTGTGTAAACTAATTGAATTAGATCTAAATTTGCTTAATACTACTCAATTATATTTAATACTTAACTAATTGAGATAATTTCATGTTTCAATTAAAGCCAACCATAGTATTGACTCCTTGTTACATCTAGTTAAAAAAATTAAATCAAAAGTTGTTAATTGTTACTCAATCCTATATAATACTTATCTAAATTGAAAGAATTCAAGTGTTTCAATTAAAGTCAACCATCGTGTTGACTATTTGTTACATTCACTATTTTTGTTTATGTTGATTGAATTAGATCTAAACTTGCTAAATGCAACTCAATTCTATTTAATACTTAACTAATTCAGATAATTTCATGTTTCAATTAAAGTCAACTACAGCATTGACTATTTGTCACGTATTGTTTTTTAAAATTGATTGAATTAAATCAAATGTTGCTAATTGTTACTCAATCCCAAGTAATACTTAGCTAAATTGAAGGAATTCAAATGTTTTAATTAAAGTCAACCATAGTGTTGACTATTTGTTACATTCAGTATTAGTGTTTATATTGATTGAATTAGATCTAAACTTGCTAAATGCAACTTAATTCTATTTAATACTTAATTAATTGATATAATTTCATGTTTCAATTAAAATCAACCATGGTATTGACTATTTGTCACATATATTTTTTTTTTAAAAAATTGATTGAATTAAATCAAACGTTGCTAATTGTTATTCAATCCTATATAATACTTAGCTAAATTGCAGCAATTCAATGTTTCAATTAAAATCAATCATATTGTTGACTATTTGCTAAATCTACTATTTTTGTTTAAACTGATTGAATTAGATCTAAACTTGCTGAATATTACTCAATTATATCTAATACCTAACTAATTGAGATACTTTCATGTTTCAATTGAAGTCAACCATAGTATTAACTACATGTTGCATCTACCTTTTAAAAAAAATGATTAAATTAAATTGAAGGTTGCTAGTAGTTACTCAATCTTATATAATACTTAGCTAAATTAAAGAAATTCAATGTTGCAATTAAAGTCAACCATAGAGTTGACTATTTGTTATATCCACCATTTTTATTTAAATTGGTTAAATTATGTCTAAACTTGCTAAATGTTACTCAATTCTATTTAATACTTAACTAATTGAGATAATTTCATGTTTTAATTAAAATCAACCATAGTATTGACTACTTGTTGCATTTTGTTTTTTGAATTAATCGAATTAAATTAAAAGTTGCTAATTATTATTCAATCGTATATAATACTTAGCTAAATTGCAGCAATTCAATGTTTTAATTAAAATCAATTATAGTGTTGACTACTTATTAAATCTACTATTTTTGTTTAAACTAATTGAATTAGATCTAAACTTACTGAATACTACTCAATTATATTTAATACTTAACTAATTGAGATACTTTCATGTTTCAATTAAAGTCAACTATAGTATTGACTATTTGTTACATCTTTTTAAAAATTTATTGAATTAAATCAAAAGATGCTAATTGTTACTCAATCTTGTATAAGACTTAGATAAATTGCACCAATTTAATGTTTCAATTAAAATTAACCATGGGGCTGATTGCTCGTTAAATTTACTATTTTTATTTAAATTGATAGAATTAGATCTAAACTTGGTAAATGCTACTCAATTTTATTTAATATTTAACTAATTGAGATAATTCAACGTTTCAATTAAAGTCAATAATAATATTAACTACTTGATTAAATTAAATAAAAGTTGCTAACTGTTACTTAATCCTATATAGTACTTAGCTAAATTGAAGGAATTCAATGTTTCAATTAAAGTCAACCATAGTGTTGACTACTTGTTAAATCTAATAATTTTGTTTAAATTAATCGAATTAGATCTAAACTTGCTAATTGCTACTGTGATAATTTCATTATTTAGATCCAAGCAACATTCTCTTTCTTTTAGCTGACTTTCTAAGTCGGAAAAGGTCATGGACTGCAATATTACGTTTTTTAGATTTTTTAAGGTGGCCAAAATTGAAACAAAAAATTGCGCGGATTGTCCTTCATTTGGGATGGTCTTTAACTTTTGTCCTTCAAATTGATGGTCTTTAAATTTTGCCCTTCGCCTGACAACCTGAGGTTTTGGGTTTGAACCCCAACTAAGTAAAAAAAAAAAAAAAGATTAATTTTCACAAGACAAATGTTTGGGTTTGCAAGGCAGAAGTTGCAAATTCTGCCCTTGCAAATTAGGGGCAGAATTTGCAACTTCTGCCTTTAAGGCAGAGTTAGCAAGGGCAAAACTTGCAGGAGTTCGAACCTGGGACCTTGATGTTTTAGGCGAAGGGCAAAAGTTAAATACTTTCATTTTGATGGGCAAAATTTAAAGACCACCCCAAAATAAGGGCAGTACTGCTAATTGCCCAAATTGAAATATGTGATGCAAATAGCTGGACACAACAATTTATGTTTTTCTTGTGTAGTTGTAAATAAATAAAAACAGATTTATTATGTTAAAAAATAGTAAACTAACTAAAATAAAGTTATAATAGTTATATTCATATTTTCAAAACAAAACTAAGAAACGGAGAAGCGTATATTTTTAACATGTAAGTTTAGATCTAATTCAATCAATTTAAACAAAAATAGTGTATTTAATAGGTAGTCAACTTTATGGTTGACTTTAAATGAGACATTGAATTGTCTCAATTTAGCTAAGTGAAAACTAATTAGATATAATTGAGAAGCAATTAGTAAGTTTAAATCTAGTTCAGTCACTATTTTGTAAATGTAACTATGGTAACACTATTTTGCATTGAATTTCCTATTAAATATTAAAATGTCATTTGTTCTACCATTTTGCTCTATTCAAAAGATAATACTTAGCTAAATTGAAGGAATTAGATTTAAACTTGATAATTTAACATGTTTTGATTCCATTAAATTCATTTTTTTAAAATGGTATATTTAATAAGTAATCAACACTATGGTAGACTTATTTCTACAAAATCTGGTCATTTCTGTAATTTTCTGTGCAAAATTATGAAAAACAGCAAATCAATGGCTATTTATGCAAAAAAGTGCACTTTTATCATCTTCTTCACCACTTTCATATTGTTCTTCAAAATTGCTTCAAAGCTTTTTGGTAATAAATTCGTCAAATCAAGTCAAATCAACCCCAAGCTCGAAACAAAGCTCCTCTATACCAACTAGAACAATCCGCACTCATCAATTTTTTCAAACAAATAAGAAATCAATTAAATCCACTTGTTAGTTTCTAAGTTTTTCCAAGAACACATATGAAGATCTTCAAGAACACCATGAACTTGAAATTTGTAATTTCTTCAAAATAAGTTCAATTACTCCAAATTTTAGATCTAGCTCTTCCTTAACATAGAGAACAAAACTCAATACAAATTGAAATCAACCAACCCCCAAATTGCTAGTTCTTCAAGTTCTTCAAACCCAACAATGGTGAACTCTTCAAATCAACTTGAAATTCTTCCAAACTTCGGATTCTTTACCTCTTTCACTAGAAAAACAAAGACCAATAGGTTTGAGCCTTCAATTTTGACCTAATCTTCGAAACCCATCAACTTGTTTTCAAGCTTCGAAGGTCAACAATGGTGAAACTATCTAAAACTCCTCTAAATGACTTGAAACTTTAGATCTAGGTAGATTTGACCTCTAGGAACTCAAATCTACACTCCAATTCACACAAATCAAACAACCACACCAATTTTCATTTCTTTTTTGGATTTTTTTGTTGTTGAGATTTTCAAACTATGAACAACCTAGGATTAAAAATTGTAGAAACAATCCTGTAGCCTAACGCTAGGAGGTAACGCTTCTCCTCATTGTTTTACATTAATGATTGGTAATTGTGAGCTCATTTATAACAAGGTTATAACTAATTATAGCTTTTAGTTACCTCAATACTAAAAGTGACTTAATTCGTTATGTTAAAAAATAATGATTTGACACTGCATTAACAAGAAATAGCAATATGGAGTTCAACAAAAAATAATACCGTATGTACATAGCCAATATATAAATGACAGAAATTAATCATTCATTCAAATTATTCCACTCTTCAATATATAACATCCAATAGAAACCAAATACCGTATATATATAGCCAATATATAATACTCTATTTACAAAAAAATTAAAAATACTATCAAACTCCAAAAAAAAAAAAAACTAAAAAACACTTTAGAGCAAATATCATATATAAATATCCAATGTATAACACTCTATTCACAGGAAAAATAAAAACACTTTCAGGTAATTCAATCAGTTTAGCTAAGTATTTGTTAAGATTCAGTAAAAGGTCCGCTAAGTGTTGATTCAATTGGATAAAATTCTTATATAAATATATAAATGTAACTATGGTAACAATATTTTGCATTGAATTTCCTATTGAAAAGTTATTTTTTTTACCATTTTGTTCTATTCAAAATATAATACTTAGTTAAATTGTAGAAATATATTTTGACTTGTTAAAATAACAAGTTTTGATTCCATTACATTCATTTTGTCTAAAATAGTGGATTTAACAAGTAGTCAACACTATGGTTGACTTTGATTGAAACGAACCAATATTTTGCATTGAATTTCCTATTAAATATTGAAAAGTCATTCATTTTACCAATTTTTTCGATCTACCAAAAAATTACGTTGTAAAAATACCAATGGAATGGGTCTTTGTGTATTGTTTATCACATATTTATATCGTATGAATTGGAGTATTATATTTTAGTGGACAAATTTTATTTTGTGGACTATGTGTTGTGAACATAAAGATGCATGGGCATTGGGCTACTCAAAGAAGTTTGGCCCAAACAATCACAACCCATATATTCAGCAGAAGAGGAGAAATGCAGCCCAATATCAAAGTGAAAGAAAAATTGAAAAAAATAAAAAAGACTTTTCACTGTATGCGCGCACCTAGACTCGAACGTGGGACCTAAGGGTTCTGAACGCGGACCTTGACCAATTTTGGTGCAATAACATTCAACAGAAGAGGAGAAATGCAGCCCAATATCAAAGTGAAAGAAAAATTGAAAAAAAAAAACTTTTCACTGTATGCGTGCACCTAGACTCGAACATGGGACCTAGGGGTTCTAAACGAGGACCTTGACCAATTTTGCTGCAATAACATTCGTCATTTCTTGGAAAGAATATTTATTTAGCTGCCTTTTTTAATAGAGTGAAATGGTAAAATAAATGACCTTTCAATATTTAATAGGAAATTCAATGCAAAATATAGGTTTGTTGCACTCTCATAATCAAATTGAAATGTAAATAATGATATTCATGTTTTGTGTGGGTTTTTTACGTTACAAATTTGTGTACACGACAATCGTTAGAATTTCTCGTCGATGTTTTACATTACCGATCGATAATTGTGAGCTCATTTATAACAAGGTTATAACTCATTAGTTCATAGTTGCTTCAACACCAAACGTGACTTGATGCATTATGTTAAGAGATAATGAGTTGCCACTGTATTCAAAGTATTAGATATGTTAATGTGCTATCTTCAAACAAACGAGTATGTGATATGACATTTCGTTCAAAGGCTTAGTGTTTTCTCAATCAAATAGTAATACTAAGTGAGTTTTGGTGTTCAAAAGGATTACAATACATTGATACTTGATTTTCTTGAGTTTGGTGATCATATAAGTGAAACAATAAATGAAAAAAAAAGTTTTAGACTAAATGCGCACACCTAGACTTGAACTCGGGGTCAAAGGGTTCTAAACGCGGACCTTGACCAATTTCGCTGCAATAGCAGTCGACATTTTTTGGAACGGAAAATTACTATCTGCAATTTTTAATAGAGCAAAATGGTTAAAATAAATGACTTTTCAATATTTAATTGGAAATTCAATGCAAAATATTGGTTTGTTACATTTTCATAATCAAATTAGAAGCATTTCATAATAAGGTCATACCTAATTTTAGTTCATAGTTATTTCAACACTAATAGTGACTTGATTCTTTATGTTATTAATAAATAATGATTTGACACTGCATTCACAAGAAATAGCAATATTGAGCTCAACAAAAAATAATACAAAATTAAACAACATGAACAAAAATAAAAAAAATTAAACAACAAAAATTAATCACTCACTCAAATTATTCCACTCTTCAATATATAACGTCCAACGGGAACCAAATACCGTATATATATATAAAAAAATGAAAACATGAAAAAGAATCAGAAAAAGAAGAAAAAATACACTCCAGGTCAAATACCGTATGTATATAGCCAATATATAATAAATTTATGGGAAAAATAAAAACACTTTTAGATACCAAAACAAAAAGAAAAAGAAGAAGAAAATACACTCTAGGCTAAATACCGTACGTATATAGCCAATAAATAACACTTTATTTACAAGAAAAAAAAATCGGATGCCAAAACAAAAAGAAAAAAAGAAAAAGAAAAAAGGAAATAAGCACACCCTAGGCCTACCGTATGCATACACAATAAGTAAACAAAAAGAAAAAGAAGAAAAAAGGAAATACACCCTGGGCCCACCATATGCATACACAATAAGTGAACAAAAAAGAAAGAACAAAAAAAGAAATACACCCTAGGCCTACCTTATGTATACACAATACAGCTAATGTAAAAATAATAATAAAAAAAAGATACATTAATGTCATACCCAATTTTAACCGGGTTAAAGTAGAATACAACATATTGGTGATTCCTATTTTTGTTCATTTGTTTTAAAGAGTCGCCACCTAATTATTTATGGTGAATTAGGGCACCTAAAATTACTTAAAGTATTTATCTAAAGTTGATTTTATTTTAAAGTCTACGAAACGAAATGATTCTAGGTAAGGGTTCAATTAGTTTAAAGGTAAGGTATTAGGCATCCTTTAAGATCCATTAACAATGGTTGACCGACCGGACTTATGTTATTTAATTAAGGCTAAAAATATAGATGTAATATGTAAATATTTAAGAAAATATCTTGTAAGTATTGCTAAAGTTATAGATAGTAATAGAATGTTATTTAAAATAAAACTTGTAGAAAAGTAATAGTTGCATAAAAGAGTTTAGTCACAAATGAGCTAAAAGAAACAAGATGTGTAATGTTTATATGTATTTGGAGAAAATGACTAACAAATTTAAAAGATTTATTTAATAAAGTTTTATAGAAATACTATTAATTCAAATATATATTTCAAGTGTTAGAAAGAAACTAAAGTGGAAGAGTTATCCGTTGAAACTAGTTTGCCTTTCATTTCTTAAAATGAGATAACGTTAGTGTAGAATTTGTGACGTTTTTAACTTCTAAGATAGTAAGCGTAAATTATGATTCCTTTAGCCAAAACATATAGTCATATGATTTTGAAAGTCAACTATTCTAAAAGATAAATATTATAGATACTATAAATAATTTTTGACATAAAAGGGGAATGAAACCCATGAAGCTAATTGTTAGTTTTCTGTTTGAATTAACTACCCATTACTTCTAACACTATCTATGCTAATTCTCCTATAATTCGTCTAAGCTAAGTAGAAAATAAGAATAAGATGAAGTGTTAGTCAAAACAATACAAAGTTAAATACCGTAAAGTAAAATAGGAGTGCAAATATATATATATATATATATATATATATATATATAATGATATGGCGGCTCAGCCTTTTTTTTGGGTTGCTGCTGCTGTTAGCTGCCACTGTGATGGGCCTCGGCCAGAACTCTTTTTGTTTTTTTTTTTTTTTTTTTTTTTTTTTCTGGCTGCGGATGGACTGATATGATGGAGATCATGTTGGGCTTTTAGCCCAACGCCAAGTGCGGAAGGAGATGACGGGTCGTTTGGACTCGTATGCGAGATGTCATGCATAAAAATGAAGGAAAAGAATTAGTGTGTGATCAACAAATAGGACTAAACATGTATAATATGAATTCAAGAGAAGGGGATAAAAAAAAGGGACAGATCAGTGACGTATGTACTATGTATATCTGGGTATATTTCCTTGTTAAAACAGTGGATTTATTTAAAAGGTCAGCAACCGAAGAGTAGTGAACACAGACCAAGCAACGCATCATATTTAGTATTCCTCAGATATGTTGGATCTTTTAGCAATTAGGCAGAAAGAGGAGCTGTCCAATACAGGCTGCTAATACGGGGGCAGAAGATAGCAATTCTGGGCTCCATAAAATACTTACTAAGTGTGGCAATTCATAACTTAATGATTAAAACAGAGAACTGCTATACATTTTTGCAAATGCCCAAGCTAATTCATGTTAGTATGCAGTGTTGACTTCCAATTATAAACTCCTATTTAAAATAGTCCAAGCATTACTCAGGTATACTGAACATAAGAGAGCCAATACAGAAAAAAAAAAGACTTGAACAACTGGTTTACATACTAAAGCAGAAACTAAACTAAAACATAGTTAATCTACAAGAATTCGAAAATAGAATAGAACTGAACTAGACTAGAAAGGGAAACAAAACATGATAGCGACTAAGTTTAGACAGGGACAAGAACTTAAATACCATAACCAACATGATGACACTACACTAAACAAACATCAAATGCCACAGCCAACAGGGTATGACTAACCGAACAAAAAAAGAGAAAAGATAGCAGGAAGAAGCACAACCGCAACGACCAGCACTATCAGTGCAACTGTCCATAACACTTTCGACGAGTGCAGCAATCTTTTAGTTCATTTAGGCTAATATCGGATAACAACTTCATGATTAAGACCCGACTGTACTGTTAATGTATTTCATGCACAAAGGACTCCAGGCATTCATTAACTGCTTTCAACAGAACGCAAAAAATAGCTTTGAGAGGGGTAGAATCAAAGTTAACTACTAACAAACCAGCATCCGAGTATGGAACATTTTAAGGGATTTCTGGACTGGTTGATTAAGTATGAAAAAAAAAAACTGAGATGAGGAGGGGAACGACAGGACGCCACACCGTACACAAATCATTTGCAAATCCCATTTTAACCAACACATAGTACACACAGATTCACGGAAAACTGAAACATGCTTGCTCATTCTTTAACTGGCAGCACTTACTGTAAAAGAAAGAAAGAAAGAAAGACTGAAAACCATACAAGGATTTTTAACTTCATTCTAGGTAAGACACATGTAGCATATAGCATTTTCACAAGATCATTTGTAAATTTAGAAACCAAGAAACTGTTTTAATGGAACATGATGTATGCATATTTAACACTGATGGAGATGAGACAAAGATCAATGATAGGTTCAAATTCTCAAAATTCGACATACAAGTAATGCTGGTAGGTATATAATGCAAGCAAGTTTGTCATAAGCCTTAAATAAGATGGTCATACACTGCAGACATAAAAATCACACTTGGACACAACAGACATGATTGAATTAATCTTTCTGATATTTAATACAATTTCAGAACTCGACTGATGCAAGATAATTCAAGAAACAAGCAACTACCATGATATGAGAGGACCAAGAAAGGTTGTTTGATCTAAAGCTAATGAGACACCAACAGTTGGACAACATCTACAAACACATAATTAAACAATACTCAAACTGAGCAAATCTGCAAACACACCAATGCTTCACTAATTGATTTCATGAAAAAATAACAGGCTGACTAACTACTTAGACATATAGCAAACGACTAAATTAGACGGAATTAGGCAGATATTGTTAGCATTTAGCAACTTCCAGGGGCTCCAAACTTACATATATTGCCAAAAGAACTCATTAAGACTAGCATTAACATCAGCTAACCCAATTGATCCATACAACAATCAACGACCAACAAACTTAACAATAATAATTAATCCTAAAGTAGACTTATTAAGACCAATTGTAGACTAATTTAAACAAACATAACCAAGTATCAAACATGCGAACCTAAATACTAGATTAAAGACATCATGCTAAAGGAGGAAGGTCTACCTTTTTTGTGTGCAATGAACTGAGGCGTCGATGGCATCGAATCTACTCTCTCGTTATGAATAGACCCGAAACTCGATCGAAAATTAAAATGCCTTTTGGTAGTTAAAGTCCCTTTGCCAAACAACGACGAAAGTTAGTCGAATCGAAAGCCTTAACTTTTCGACACTAAATTCATGTTTTTAACACAATGTTTCTGGTTTAGAAAGTTCAAGACCAGATTTGAGAAGAAAAAAAAAAGAAAAACTCAAGACTTTTTGTGAGAGATCATCTTCCTCCCTTCACCCGATCAGTGTATTCTCCCTTTTATAGAAAAGAGAGGGGAGCGTATGAGAGAGAGAGGAGCGGGGACAGAGAGTGGGGGGCAAGGGAAAGTGGAGGTGCAGAGGCGTGGGGGACAAAGAGAGTGGAGGTGCAGAGGCGTGGAGGAGGAGAGAGAGTGAGGTGAGCGGCGTGAGAGGGTAAGGAGAGAGAGAGTGAGGGACGAAGGAGGCGGGTGAGAAAAAAAATGAAACCCTAGGGTTTCATTTTTGTTAAAAGGGGGAGTTGGGCCGGGTCAATAATTCGTTTGGGCTGGACCGGGTAATATTAAACATGGGCTGCTCATTTTGAGTTGGGCTGGCCGAATTTAAACTGATGGCCTTTTCTCCTTCAATTTAATTCCTTTGGGCTTTTAACTTAATAACTAATACAAAATATATTATGTGAAGACAAATAATAATTAGTGTGTATGAAAGTAAAAATTAATTTAACAAGTACGAATCCCCAAATGAGACGAGGGCGAACCGTTTAAAATTTGTGATAAAGTAATTCTAGTAAAAATAATAAAAATGAAGGTAACGGTATTAATAGTAGTAGAAATATAAATAGTAGTGAAAATAAAATATTAAGCTCGTTAATAAATTTAAAAAACCAAGGAAATAAATGGGAATAAAGGAGGGACAAAATTGGGTGTCAACAATTAAAAAAATGAAAAAGAGCATGGGAAACATAGCCATGATTAGCCTATATGAGAGAGAGTTTCATTTTATCAGGAGAGCAGTGATGTAAAAGCACATCACAATAAAATATTTAAAAGCAAAGATTCTCCAAGATTTCCTATGAAATGACTAATACCCCAATTTTTGACGGTTTTGCCCAAAAGTGATTTTGCCAAATAGATTTTTCCATTTCCATTAGGGGACAATTAATCAAATTTGAATAAATACATCTGCAGATACCCAAATTAAATCCGTATATCATTTAAAGGCTGACAACAAATCTAGTACTATGATGTTTTCCTTCTTATAGATTGGGTAGGCCTAAAGTACTTTAAGGAGTACTATATTTAATATCGATATCTCCCGTTCCGTGTAATCTGTGATCCGAACTTCAATAAATATTACTCCAAATATCCTATTTTATGTTGCACATTCAGCTTTAAACACTAAATTTAATGAGAGCATGACAAAAAAAAAGGTACTTTGCCCAACTCTAACTTCAAAATTCATGAGGTGAGAATTCCTAAAAATTATAAGTTGGTCTATTTTATCTTGTAGAATGTAGGACTCCAATACCATTCACACGCTCAGAGGTGAAACATCTACAATGTAAATAATATAATATCGAAGTTAACATGAGATAAATTAAAAATTGAGATAACTTGACTATAAATATCATAATAAAAAGATGAACTTTGGAATCATGAGATAAAGAATCGCTCAAAACCGTATAAAAATTAAGAGAAATGTTGTATAAAAAGTGAAAATCATCAGTATTATACGATATCACTTTTTTCAGATATTTATAGTCTGTCCAAAGAATATTTCTTTGTTAATCTCGAAGCCCAATCAAACAAAATGGGACGGGCGAATAGTACTTTAATTAGGAGTTAAGGGAAAAATCACAATTATGTATGAAGATTAGTGCTCTGAATGAGTCTGAATGTATTATGAGCCCGTTTGGATTGGCTTACAGCTTAAAGCTGTTTGCAGCTTATAAGCTGAAAGCTGCTTTAGATAAACTAAGTCAAATGGGTCCAATTATTTTTTTGAGCTTATTTTAAGCATAAAATGACTTTAAGCTGACCAGCCAAACACTCAAAAAAGCTGAAAACAGCTTATAAGCCAACTTATAAGCCAATCCAAACGGGCTCTATATCAAGCAGCATTTTCCACTCTTAACTCAAGAGTCGTACAACGACAACATAAACCACCACCTGGTACAAAGACACAACCATTGGACCCACAACTCTTCATAGGTGTCACTCTCTGGTTCTGCATGTCTACACACACCGCCACATACATAATATACTCCTCAAATCAACCAAACCACTTCACAAATTTCATACTAAAATTATCAGCTCCTCTGTTTGTTCACTTTCATTTCAATCAACCCTCTTCGAAATTTGAGTTTTTTTTTTTCATGGGGTCCTTTAATTTTGCAGTATGCATGATCTTGATGATGTTGGTTATGGTGGGGGCTATTCCTTTTGAACCCAAGATTGGTAGAAGGATAGGTAGGGCCCACCGGTTGTGGGACCCTTTAATACGATCTCCGGTAGATCGTGATGATGATGAGGTGGAAGAGGATGGTGGCGTGCGGTGGGCGGTTCTCGTTGCTGGTTCGAATGGATATGGAAATTATCGGCATCAGGTATTAAAAGGATGAATATGAACAACCTTCATGCAGATTCTACTGTGGAGCTAAAGAAAATAAAACTAAAAATGAAAAATTGTTTCAATCCCCCTCAATGGGAATTCTAGAAAATAGTACTATTTCTTGAAACCTGAAAGAGTGTGGCAATTTTCGCTTTCCCATATTCGAATTAAGTGTACTTTCACCATTTTGTTCTGATGAGAATGGCTCATTATCTAGAAAACATGTATTAGTCTAGTCTGGTTCTAGTTTGGATGTTAATCAAATTAATATTGTTTGGCCAAGCTTTTGGAAAGGCAAAAGTGCTGAACTTCCTAGAGAAAACATGATTTTAGAGAGTTGAGGGTCTTCAGCCAAGTTTTGAGGAAAAATGAGTAGTAGCCGTGCTGAAAGCACTTTTTAAATGTTTGGTCAAGCACAATTGTGCTGCTCTTTTAGCGTTGGTAAACGTGTTTTTCAAATTGATTAGCCAAGACTCAAATTGCTACTCTTTTAATAGTCCTTCGAACAATACTTATCTTGGCCAAAGAGGTTATAAATCTCTACAAGCTAAAAGTCCCCCTCAAATTAGGAGGGAACAGTACTTAATTACTGATTCTTAAACCTGTAACTATCGTACTTGCAGAAACGATATCTTGTGAATTATTTATATAGTAGCTAACTCTACTTGTTCATGCAAATAGGAATTGCTAGATGTTTCCTTTGGTAGAGATGCAACTGTCATTACTAATCAAGTATTTTCAGTTAGCTAATTGTTTTTTGGTTTTAGTCTGCTAATTGGTTTTGAAGCTAAAGCTATTTGGGGTGACTGCAGGCAGATGTATGTCATGCTTACCAAATCTTGAAAAGAGGGGGGTTGAAAGACGAGAACATAATAGTATTCATGTATGATGACATTGCCAAGAGTGAGTTGAATCCAAGACCTGGAGTCATTATCAATCATCCGAATGGTAGTGATGTCTATGCCAGTGTGCCTAAGGTAATAACCAGATGTTATATCTTATCGTTATATTGTGTATAATGAAGCCATGTTTATTGAAGAAGATAAAGAGACTTTCATAAAAAGGAACTAAAATGAAAAGGAAAACAAAGAAAGTAGGGAGGTTCCAGGTTTAAGTACACAACTAATAAGAAAGGAAAAAGGAAGTTCTTGCATAGCCCTAACATAATATTTCCTCTTGTCCTTTCATGCATAGTGCACATGTACTTTTAACCAAGGTCCAAAATGCAATTTGACAGCTTCCCAAGTGGATCTTCTGTCGTGGTTACGTACTTACGTTCATAACATATTGCCATTTCTCTGTTGAAAAATGTGGTGCCTCAAGTTCCCTTTGAGGTTTCTTTAACAAAACATCGAACCTTAAAGAAGCAAAGCTCTATACTAGGAGAGGCAAATGTTGGCAATTGCTAAGGCAATTATGATAAGCCAGACTTGAAATGCGACCCACAGGGAAGCTAGTACTTTCTCTTATATGAAAAACAAATATGACTTCACAAAAAGATTCTTTAATCGGTACCAGTCTAGGTACAAGTCTAGCAGATAAAGTGAAAATTTTAGACTATTGCCAACTCGAATTGGTTGGATGTGCTTCGTCCATGATTTTAGTTTTTTGATCGAAGGCTGATTCAACTATGAACTCTATTTTGGTGAGAGGAGCAGATTAAAATGTGGAAACACAAAATAGGTGCAGAACTCCGAGAGAAAATTGTGAAGCTTGGTTCTTTACTTTTGCAGTATTCATATTGTGGAGTTGATTAATTTTAGAGTGTATATTTCTCCCTTGTTTTAGCAAGCAATAATCTCACATTTGGTAAGATGATTATGGTAGGACTACACTGGCGAGCACGTCACTGCAGTGAATTTGTATGCCGTGCTTCTGGGTGATAAGAGTGCGGTGAAAGGTGGAAGTGGAAAGGTTGTAGATAGTAAACCGAACGACAGAATATTTTTATATTACTCTGATCATGGTGGTCCAGGGGTGCTCGGTGAGTCTATATCTAGCTTGTATCTTTTTTTCATACAATTTCATGAAGAAATTTTATTTTGAAGCACAGTTACTAACAGTCAATTGGAGAAGATATATTTCTGTTCATGAGTATGTCTCAAAGTTTTATTTTTGTTCCAGGGATGCCGAATATGCCTTTCCTTTATGCCAAAGATTTTATCGAGGTCTTGAAAAAGAAACATGCATCTGGGACCTACAAAGAGATGGTAAAAAGTGCAAAGCTCTATATTAATTTTAATGTTTTTAGGTAATCCATTTGAGGTAGTTCCATTTCCGAAAAGAAATATTTAGGATTTCGTTTGTTGTGCTTTATGTAGGTCCTCTACATCGAAGCTTGTGAGAGCGGTAGTGTCTTTGAGGGGTTAATGCCTGAAAACTTGAACATTTATGTGACAACAGCATCAAACGCGGAAGAAAGTAGTTGGGGTACGTATTGCCCAGGAATGGATCCTCCACCTCCATCAGAATATATCACATGTTTGGGGGACTTATATAGTGTTGCATGGATGGAGGATAGGTAATGCAAAGTAAAGGTTGCTTAATTGATTAGTAGTTAAATGCAGGAAATTGTTGTTGTAAATCTAATCTGTCGACGTGATATAAAAAAATACGTAAAGCTATTTATTTAATGATAATCACTCAATGTTTAACTTTGTTTCCAGTGAGTCTCATAACCTGAAGAAGGAAACAATAAAGCAGCAGTACGAGAAGGTGACAAACCAAAATACGTTATTTGGAGCCTCTAATATATCCTTGCACATCATCATCATCATTGAATGTTATGTTGTCGTTGTAGGTGAGGGAAAGAACTTCCAACTTCAGCAACTATAATGCTGGATCTCATGTTATGGAATATGGAAGCAAAGAAATTAAGCCAGAGAGAGTTTATTTGTACCAAGGATTTGATCCTGCCACTGTGAATCTTCCTGAAAACAAGATTGATTTTGCACGCTTAGAAGTGGTCAACCAGAGGGATGCTGATCTTCTCTTCCTATGGGAAAGAGTAAGTTTGAGCTCGAGTTTCATAACATAATTAATTTTTTCTTTGTATATCCTTTTATAATAATTAAGTAATTTCATTACGCATATCATAGGAGGAGGACAAAAATTGATTGAAGTAGAAATAGTTAGTTGGTCATATAGAGTTGGATGGACTGGTACAAGTTTGTCCTGTGACTACAATGCATTTAGCTTGTGTTCTATCCAATGACCGTTAATGAAGTGAAAGCAGTTGTTTGTATAGTTGCTCACAAATTCCCTGGTCTTTTTATGTAAAGCCAGATTACAAGATGTAGCCTATTCCTTTTTTCTTTAAATTGAACTAGAGCTTAAACTGGAATTTTGAATGCTAGGAATTCACCTGTGAAAGATAGCTCAAATTTAAAAGCACACCCAAAATTAGAACACTGCAAGCAGCCTTTTTATAGTGATGCTTTGTGGGATATCCGTTTCATTTTACTTTAGCTCGGGTTTGAGACGTGTCTTCTTGATCTGTACAGTATAAGAAGCTAGAAGACAATTCATTCGAGAAGGCCAAGCTTCGAAAAGAGATTACCGAGATGATGCTGCATAGGCAACATCTTGATGGGAGCATAGAAGCAATCGGAGTGTTTCTTTTCGGACCAACAAAGGGCTCTTCTGTTCTCAACTCTGTCCGGGAGCCTGGTCTACCTCTTGTCGATGATTGGGAATGCCTAAAATCAACGGTAATCCAAAAATCTGCTCTTACGTGCAACTAACGGTTGTCATATTTTATAACTTGAACTCCTAATATACCAGCTTGATACTGGTTTTTCTTCGCCAGGTTCGTCTTTTCGAGGCACATTGTGGTTCATTGACACAATATGGCATGAAACACATGAGATCATTTGCGAACATTTGTAACAATGGTGTCTCAATAAATGCTATGGAGGAAGCTTTTATGGCTGCTTGCAATGGGCATAGGATAGAGGAGTATAGCGCTGTGAATCGGGGCTTTAGTGCTTGATGGCTCGGGTTGTCTTCTGTTTTTGTTTTAGCATACTACTGAACAAGAGTTGCTTAGCTACAGTATCAGTAAGAAATATGCTTGTATGATAATATTAGAAGGTTCAATGCATACTTTTAGTCCCTATAGTCTCTTCCTTTAAGAGTTTTAAATGTGCCTCAACTCTTGTAAGTACGATAGTCTTTGATGCCAGCTAGTCATATAATAATGTTCTGATCGTGTATGTTGAATTGTCGATTCCTTTGGTTCAAATCAAATTTTACCAGTGTGAAAGGAAATTTGAAGGATTCTTTTAGCGACTTAAAACAATGAAGAGTCAAATTAATGAAATTCGACGATCACATAATTCTTCTTTGTTGATCCAAATTCCTTCAACTTTGTTTTAAAACTGATTAATCCTTGGATCATCAGATAACTTCCGTGTTTTATAGTAGTAAATGTTGATCAATTGCGTTGGGTTTTATAAATCTTTCTTTATCCATTTAAACTCGATTATATGTAAATCATAACACCAAATAAAAATAAACGTGCAAATCAGTTAAACATATATAATAATAATATTGAAAACATGTATAAATGAATATAATAATATTGAAAATTTTCTGACAACTGAACTCCAAATTTTCGATGCGGAGCTTAAATTTATGTGTAAAAAATTATTAAAATTGCAATAAATAGTAGATATGAACCCCTAACTTTAAAAAAATATAATGAATTCAATGCTAAAAATCTTAAGATTGAACCCATAAAATTTAAATCCTAGATCTGCTTCTGATATCACTTCTTTCCTTCTTGTGACCTATTTTGCATTTAACCAAGAAAATGCAGGTCTATCCGCACGACTTCCTTCTATGCAATATTAGATCTATCTCTTCTTATTTTAGCACTTTCAATCATTATAGTTTCACACATACGAATTGGTGCATTCATAGGTCGACACAAAACAAAACATGACGCACTTTCAATCATTATAGTTTCACACGTACGAATTGGTGCATTCATAAGTCGATATAAAACATGAACAAATGATCTCAAGCGACATTCTCTTATTTTATCCTAAATGTGTTAATGCCGTCATAATTTAGTCTCTGTCTCTCAACTCAACGTTGTCAATGATTAACTATGTGGAAAAATGAAGACCAAAACTATCATTTAAGTCTCTGTTAAAAGAAATTGTCATGAGTGTGGTACAGTGAAAATAAATGATCCAACGTGGGTGTGCTAGACTCTCCAATATACCTGTGGTTGATTCTCGTATTATATAACAAGGAGAACACACATTAGTTTGGTAGCCTCCAAGATTAAAGTCAACATCAAATGTGCGAATTAATTTCGATAATTTTAAACTTTAAAATGATGTCTCATCAATTAACTAAAGATTCGAAAGCCTTAAATTAATAATGAAAACAACTTAAGAATATCTGATTCGTCGGGATATGGTCTGATATTCATCATTCGAAGGAAGAATCTTTCTCCATTAATATCATGCTCTAGAAGTGGACTTCCACAATTCCTTCCCTACGCACATGTGACATTCTCCTATGTAAGAAGCCATAATTGAGCAGCTTCAGCTGCCTGTCTCATGGTCTCAATTTTGACATTTTATGTACTGACGTAGACTCTTTTCATTTGTAAGGTGAGGTTATTGAGAGAGTTGCAACTTGCAAGGGACTCACTTTACAATTGCTTATTGGGTACTCAAGTAATTATTAAATTATTTACTTTTGATTTAATATTTTAAAAAAATCTTTGTTGAGCATTGGAAAAAAATATTTTTTAACGAATGTAACTTACATTATTAAAGATATTTTTTAACAAATGGAACTATATTGAATTTATTTTAGCATCTGATAAGTAAATTAAAAAAACTTATTAAAAAATTCTAATGATTTGACATAGTTAAAATTTATCAAATTCATGAAACTAATAGTATTTAAATTGTTAATAAATTTAGACTCATCCTAAAACTCAATAGGGCATCAACTTATAGATAAATAGTTAAAGTAAAAAAGTAGATTCAAGATGTGAAGGTATGTATTGACCATAATTTTAAATGGTAAGTAATAGATTGATGTATAACTTTAGAGCTAGGTATTAAGACAGTATTTGCTTTGAAATTGAAAAAAAAAGTATTTATTAAAATTTAGGTTACCTTTGTGTAAATCACATTATCAACACCATTAGTAGAACAAGATGATTGTGCACTACATTGAACAATTTTCAAACAGAGATTAAAGTTTAAGAATTTCAAAATAACATCTCTTGATTAATACATGTAATATGACATACTTTTCCATATGCAGCACTACTTTTCAATTATTCTCTTCATGTAGTTTTTGCGACATGAAAACTAAAACACATTTTCAGATCAAGTTCTTGAAAAATTCAATTCACCAATAGTGAAGTAGTACTGCAAAAAAGGGGCGAAAAGATGTGTGTCCTTCCCGATCCCCTCATATAACGGAAGGGCCCATTGATTTGTTTAGCACATACCTGCGTTCGAACAGTGAGAGATCAAAATAGGAGGCTCGTACAAGTGGAAAAAGAGTTGCTAAATTTATATTATTCATTATTATATATGTGACGATAGGTTGAACAGAGATATGACTCTGTAGCCCTCTCTAATGAAGATGATGCCTAGGTACTATTGAGTCAACCTGAGCAAGCTAAGTATAAAAGAAGAACAAAAGTGTTAAAGAGACCTCCTGCCCCAATTCTAAACATTCTAAAATCCTTCATCAGGTGTTCTTTAACCAATTTCTAAATGTTGGAGTAGATCGATCCTACAAAGGGTTCTTTTAACCAAAAAACTGCCTATGAGTCACTGGCTCATTCTTTAACGGGTATTTTCGGACCCCATTTAACAACCTACACAAATTTAAACAGAGAAGGTGAAAATGTAGTACATTTTTTACTCAATTAACTTTGTGGAGACAGTCTTGATCGGATAATCGGGCCTTCTGAGACAGCTAACATTGTGCTTAGCAACGGACAAATCCATCTTTACTGAATCCATCACTGAAATAAACTACAGTTATGAATTTTAATTCGTAAATAATAGTACTAGTATTGTTGTAGCTTATTCACCTCTGTTTCAAAATCTGTGATATTTCATACAACAAAAAGGAAAGATTAAAACAAAACAGAGAAGAGATACAACATACAACTATACAAGGACACTTCAATACAAGAAACTGCATTTCATTTGAGAATTGAGCTAGAAGGTTAACAAAAAATTGTACACATAAATCCTTCAAACCGACAATATTTGACATCACTTCAAACTTCTTTTTTTCTCCAAATATAATTTTAAACTAACATAAACTAAACCTCTCCAATTTTCAATGGAGGGTTGTGCCATTGCACGTTACAATTTTTCAACAATAACTCAGCCACAACTCATCATCAGTAATTCTGCCTCCAGCGCAGCTCTCCACCACCACCCGTGGCGGCGATTCTTGATTTAACGTTCTCAAATTCGGATACCCGACACGGTATTTGGATCCGACCCGGATAATTATACCCATACACCATCTCTGCTTCCCTCAACAATTCAGCAAACAAAGGGTGATTAAAGAACATCACTGGCACCACAATCCTACACGTGTCATCTTCCTTCTCACCCACGTACACGGCCAAGTGTCCTTTCGGTACACTCACTTTCTTCGGGTCAACCGGTTCTTGCCCGACCCGGATGTAACCCGAGTTGGGTTTACATAGACCTTTTGCTCCATGCTTTAACATACGTCCAAATTTGAATAACTTTGAAATGGCTTTGGTTGCACAACTTAGCCTCTTGTTTCCAATTCTTCCTTTTGTTCTTCGGTGAAGAAAACAACTGAAAATTCTCACTAGTCTCCTTCCAATTTTAAAACCTCTACTTTTCTTCATCATAGCTTAATTAAACTCGCCAAAAAAAAAAAAAAACTGATTCTTGAAATAAAAAGAAGTAAGCCTACCAGAGCACTTGAAGAACTAGTAAGTGCAACTGTTGAAGGAGATTTAATATTATGAGTTAATGACAGAGCATTTCAATGTATCAATGTGTTGTGTCTATATATATAGATTGGTGGGGGTATGGGATAAAGAAATGGTCGGTACACACGATGAGAAGTGATGAGAATTGTTGGAGTTTGAGATTTATTTATTTAATGTATGGAGAGAAATAAATAGTTGAAGAGAAAAAGGGACAAGGAAGAAGAGTCGTCAGCTGAATAATCGTTATGATGCTTCGTGGCTGTATGGAGTTTCAGGAGCCAGTAATTAAGGACCCATTTGGATTGAGATTTTTTTTAGAAAAATAAAAATCAAGCTTTTATAGGTTATATATTATGTCAATTTTTTTCTAAAATTTCAAGCTTTTCTTTCAAAATCTTGTTTGGTTATATGTTATGTCAATTTTTTTTTCCAAAATTCAAGCTATTTTTATTTCTTTCAAAAACTTGCTTGGTATATTACTATGTTAATTTTTCATCGCAAACTTGAAATAATTGGTCTGGAAAAAAGAAAAATCCACAAATATTTAATATTTTTTCAAGTGAAACGCATATTCACATATGCAACCTTAACTTTCAATACTTTTTTTCAACTTAATTTCACATACTATTTTCAAATACCACTTAGTTTATGTCAAAACGTCTACTAAAAAGGAGGAATCTTTTAAAATTTCTTATAATATTATCATAGAACAAAATAAAAATTAACACGTAAGAGCACTTAATAATTCTAACCACCTTCCTGGAAGGGTATTAGAAGTTTACATAAATATTAATGGTTCTAGTATTAATGTAATTTCTTAATTTTGTAAAGGGTAGATCTCCGTGGAAGTAGCAATTTTGTCCATTTTTTTAATTAACTAAAATTATTTAGCCCACTTATTTTGAAATAGAGAATATTAGCGGGATTCGTTTATACATAATCTTCCGCAACGTAAGGGCATTGACGATATTTCAATATTGGAACTGACAACTATCAATTATTTTTCAAACAAAGCTTTGACTTGACATGGCTTTGGCCGCACAAAGTTACCTCTAAAAAAAAAAGGGAAAATGTTACAAAACACGCTTTAACTTTGGGTGAAATTGTTATAACATATTTCAATTTTGTCGGGCCTATAACCCGCCTGGACTATTTTTTTGTGTATTATTGAGGGTATTATCGGATGATATGGACAAAAAAGTGAACACATAAAGGAGGATTATTTGGAATTCAACATGACAAATAGAGACGAGTCTGTTCAGTTTTAAATCCACCCTTGCGCGCTCAACCAACATGTGTTCACTTGCTTGTCCACGTCACCCGATAATACCCTCAATAATACACAAAAAAAATAGTCCGGGGGGGTCATAGGACCCCCGCAAAGTTGGAGTGTGTTAGAGCAATTTCGGCCAAAGTTAGAGTGTGTTTTTGAACCCTTTTCTCACAGAAAAATAATCCAAGTAAAGGTTGCGCACTGAATGAAGAACATACTTTTTTTTTTCTTTTTCCCAAAAAAGTGGAGAAACTAAAATTTACGTTGTGAATAAAGAGAGATTCCGACGTGTTTTTCCAATTAAAAATAGAGATATTGATAGTATATCATACATATAGCAATAGTAGGAGCTTATAGTTATTCGAATGGGGAGCACATAAAATTAAATGTTCGAGTAATTTACAAGGTGTTGAAAAAAAAAAGTAATTTACAAAGTCGTCATTAAAATGATCAATCATTCCCAATAGATATCTCAATTATAATTATCCAAGATATTATACTTGATCAATGATGAATCAATAAGGTCTTTATATGAATCTTTTACACTCTCGTCCCAGTACAATTGTAAGAAGAAAGAAGGCCAACGCATTAAATTTCAGCGGCAATTTTAACAAAAAGATCATTTACATTTTAAAGGTAATTTACTTATGTGAAAATCTACCTATTGCAAATTACAATCTTTACCGTACAAAGTATTTCAAAATGTTATACTATTTGAAAACAAATTGATTGACTTTTCAAATAATAGAGCTAGTTTTTTTTTTTCCCATGAAGAGATCATTATTCCATATATTCATAAGAAGCTTGAGAATTGTGAACGAATTAATACATTTTTCAAGTGACAAAACCTTGTTCAATAATAGCACTAAGGGGCAGATACAGAGGAGAAGAATGTATGCATTTGATCAAAATTTTGGCCAACCAAAATATTTATATATAAATTACAAAAATTGAGCATCTACATTATAAGAAAAGGGCATAAAAATGTACCAAAAAACTTATTTGGTTGGTAATACACATGGAATGCTGGAGTCTGGACCATAAAAGATTTGAATCTCCCATTCAAAGATTGATCGTAGATGGGGCACTTACAAATGGTCACCACGTGGCCACCAATCTACAAGAACATTAAGATAATATGTTTATCTCATTTTAGCATATTTGAATTATAGTCCCTCAGTTTTTTTTTTTTTTTTGCCTAAAACAATCCAAAAATACTTTTAACATGACGTGCCGTGATAGTATCCGTTTTGGACTAAGCATATACGATTTTCATCAAAAAAACTCACACCATTAAGAATATTCAACACTTTATAAGTAATTTTTTTTTCCGAAACATTAACGCTAATACCAATTTTATATTGTCCGCTTTCAGTCAAACTCGCACGGTCTTTCCCCAAAAGGCCTCATACTATTACTATTATCCAACACTTTATAAGTAATTTTCTTTCTTTTTTTCTTTCTATGTGAGACTTTGTTATTTTTCCTTTTTTGAATAAAAGAATGAAATAAACTTTACTTCCCATCAAAGTTGTGAACTTTAAAATACAAAAAAAAAAAAAAAAAAAAATTGTGACGTTTTGGTGAGGGATGAGGTCAAAATGAAACGAACCTTTTGGACACAATTGTAACCGAACGAAATAAAAGTGGAGAGAATTTAAAAGAGACAATAGGGATTGGGAGTTACTGAACTGATGATGAAGTGATGACCAATGAAATTACATAACTAACTTAGAAAAAGCAGCTAAGGGAAAAGAAACGTGAGACTTTTCAAATCCAACTACTAATTGCAGAAAAAGGCAAAGAAGGACAACTAAAAGAGACAATTAAAGGTACAATTATTGGTAGTACTTACATGTACACTGTGGAAGTGAATGTTGTGTCACCATTCTTGCCTAACCTTTTGTTGCGAAAATAGTGCAGTGGTTAAAATGTTACGTACAATTTAAACCAAAAAAATATACTCCATCTGTTCAATTTATGTGGAACAATTGGAATCTCTAGAGCCAACAGTTTTTTCTTTCATCCAAATTTCTTTATATGTCTTTCAAATATTTTAAGTTGTTAATTATTGTGATTTATAGTATTTTTTACGTAGTTTGCAAATACTTCCTCTGTCTCAATTTATGTGGTACTTTTGGTTTCCTGATATTCAAACTGCATGAACTTTGACTAATATTTTAAGATGTATTTTTTCACCAAATTGATATGAGAAAAGTTGCAAATTATAGTACTTTTCATGTAGTTTTCAAATATATAAATTTTAATCTTAAAATATTAAATTAATCTAATTCAATTTATCTTCAAAGTTTAGTCAAATTGACTCTCGGAAAATGAAAAGTACCACATAAATTGGGAGGGAGTATATAAGTTTTATGTCAAAAAAATTAAAGCTTCTATGTCAGCACGGTCAAAGTTCAGAAATTTGAATCTCAAAATTTTAACTGTGCCACATAAATTAGAATAGAGGGAGTATATAGAGTTCATAATGGTGACCTTAATATCTTGATTCTTTAATATTAAAAAAAGAAGAAGAAGGTATAATTCAACCTCAAGTTAACTCTTGATGTGATGATTACCTAAAATCATACAATGAGGCCAAATATCCACATTCCACCCCATTTGTGGGAACTCAACATCCCATATGCCCACAATTGGACATTTGAAGCATTATAAGACGTGCGCCCTACATTGGATAAAACATTAGAAATGGAATGGGCATGACTCTGGGAGAATCGGACTTTGAACCTTTATTCAACCCCAAAACTAGCTCATTCCGCGAGAATTGACCAAAACAAGACCAAATATCCACATCCTGCCACATGTCTGAACTCAACACCTATCTCCCACCATGTGAACAGCCATTAATTTAAGATTTTCGCACTTAAAAATTACACTTGTGTCGTGTTTGTTCACTAAATTGTGATTCGTAATCACATTGGGCAGGCCTTGTTTCAATTTACCAAAACCAAGAAAGGACTTTAAACTAATCTTATAGAAAACACATTAATTGATGTCCTGTGAAGCAACTTCATAACGACAAATTGCCAGAGCACACGAACAACAATAGACAGTTGGGTTCAGCATAAAATTCGGCAATTTGTCTTGTCACCACCATGCGCCGATCTGTAAATTACTTCATATGTCAGTTGTCATCCCACACAATTTTATCTTCATTCAATATGAGCTGAGGAATATTTGAATATCTTGATTTTCCAACACGATCGCCACCAACTTATTGCCAATTAACAACGCTATGATAGCCAGTTTAGATTTTGGATCCTTGTTAGTAGTTCTCACTAATTATATCCTACTATAGATATGTATTAAAAAAATGCCTGCAGCCAGGGGCGGAGCCAGCTTAGTATTTGCGGGTTCGGCCGAACCCAGTAACTTTAGTTGAAATTCTGCATTTGTCTTGAAAAATTTATTGAATATGTATAATTAATTGTTACGTTAAAACCCAGTAACTTAAACGAATTAGAATCCTGAACCGACAAGTTTCAAATCCTGGCTCTGCCTCTGCCTGCAGCAATGTCTCCTTGTGATAACTAATACGCTAGGTTCCTCGAAGGTTACGTCTTTATTAGATAAGATATACTCCCTTCGTCCCAAAAAGATTGTCTTAGTTTGACTTGACACGGAGTTTAAGAAATAAATGAAGACTTCTAAAATGTGTGGTCCAAAACAAGTCTTACATATTTGTGTGGCTGTAAATCATCTCATAAAGTTAAATTGTTTCTAAATATAAAAAATGTGCCTATTTTTTCGAAACAAATTAATAAGAAACGTAAGACAATCTTTTTGGGACGGAGAAAGTACTAATTACTATAATCAGTTAGTAATGTTTAGCGAAAGACAAGTTTCATTTCGAGACAAATTAGCGACTTGTATATTGCCGGACAAACTGTAACTTAGGCAAATGTTAGTAATATAGTACCATATATTATATACTCTCGACATTAATATAAATTCTGCACGAACACCTCGAACAATGTCTGCTTGTAGGTTTGTGAAAAAATTCATTTATATAAATCACAAATAAGACAACAAACAGTAAAACAAATAGGCAAGTGTTATATAGTTTGAAATATTAGAGTAATAATATTTTAAATTACTTGGGTACTATAGTTGAAATAGTATGGGTATTCTAACAGGTACCATTAGTGAAATATTACCAATAGGTACCATTTGTTCAGAACAAGGATACAACCTTTCAGAACAAGTGTCTATTTCAACTACTTATTTTCTCTATAAATAGAGAAGTAATTACTCCATGACTGTCCATGTCAGTCACTTGTTGTATCCCAAAGGAGCTAACCTCATAGACAGACAATCACTCTTTTGACACAGTGATAGTATCACGCCACAAGCCTTTCCTTTCTATTCTTTTCATCAATTTCTAACAGCAAGTACAACCACAAGGAAGAAGTTTTGAAGTTTTTGTGCAGACAAATTAATTAGGAAGTGCTTTTGTTAGAAATATTTCGGCTTGTAAAAGTAATTATAGGGCTCTGGGACATAAAACTCATTTGGTCCGGCGTGACCCTATATTTTGTTATGATGCCTAGTAAGCTTGGCAATTGATCCGGTTTTACTGGTTTGAACCGGTAAAACGGGTGGAACCGGTTACGGTCAACCGTCTATTTTTTTACCGGTCCGGGTTTGTATTTTAGGGACCGGATAACCGGTTAAACCGGAACCGGACCGGTTAAACCGGTCAAAAATGTTTTTTTTTTTTAAAGTAGCCGTTGCAGAAATGGGCTGGACCGTTGGCCAACGGTCTATTTGCAAAAATGGTCGTTGGCAACGGTTCCAAACTCCCCTTTTGGCCCCCCAACCCCCCCAAACTTTTTTTTTTTAACACTTTAACCTATCCCCCACCCCTATATAAACCCCTCTCCATTTTAATCCACACCAATTCACTCTTCTCTTTCTCTCAATTTCTCTCAATTATAGTTACTTTGCAATAATTAGCCACTTTAAATTTCTGTCAATTAAATATTATAAAGTTTTATTCTAGTTTCAATTATTAATTTTGCAATTATAAAAAAAAATTGTTGGTGGAATTGGTGATTTTGCAACAATTCAAAGTAGCTCCAAAGCTTTGGTGGATTTGCAATTCTAGCCGCCTTCACTTTGTTGGAAATTAGTCCGGCAATTTGGTACCTTCGTTCCAACTCTATCTTTATTTTCCGCTATTTAATTTACGCAATTTAATTTGTTGCAATTTATTTTCTTGTGATTTATTTGAGTGTGATTTAAATTCATTCTATTTAATAATGGCGAAGAGATTTAGACGTGGTGCCGGTAGTAGTGGTATTGTTAAGGTTGGGTTTAATAAGGAAACATTTGTGAACGAAACACCTAATTTAGGTAATGTTGTTGGTGGAAATAATCCACTTTTAGATCATGAGGTAATGCAATAACATTAGACCGGCACTTTTAATGAAATTGATGATGATGAAACACAAGCCCTGCACAATCACATACACAAGATAAACCGCCAAGAACTCGTAAGCCAACCGCTAAAATTTGGAAATTTATGACTAAGAATAAGGAAAGACAAACAACTACATGCAATATATGTAGATAAGAATTTATTTTTAAGCAACAAACTAGTAAGGATGGTGGAACGGGTATACTAACGAATCATATGAAAGGTAAACATACACTACAAAAAAAACAGCGTTGACGTATTCCGTCACTAATCAGCATATATCTGTTGCTAAACATGTGTTGCGACGGATTAGCGACGGAATGTCGTCTGTTACGATTTTGCGCGTTGCTAACCTATTGGCGACGGAAAAATGAAATCCGTAGCAAACTTAGCGACAGAGTAGCGACGTATGAAATCCGTTCCACATTATAGCAACGGATTATTTTGTTGCTATTTTTATGAATTCCGTGACTAATTTCATATTTTATTTCGTCATTTTAGTAAATTAGCGACGAAAACCATTGTCGCTAATCCGTCGCAAAATATTTGAATTATTTGTGCCTGCATTTAGCGACAATACAATGTTTGTCGCAGTCTGTAGCCTACTGTTTTCCCTCTAGCAACGACCAAAATCCGTCGCAAATCTGTCACAAATATTTTTCTTCCGATTTTTTTTATTTTAAATACACCTGTTGAAACATACTAAATACAAAGTAATAAATACCCTTAAAAATAACTGACATTCACATAAAATAATATTTATAAAAAAGATTCAAAATAGATAGCGGAATCCTAATCGTTAAGTCCAAAACACCGACAACACCAAGCTATCAACTACCAAAAGAACCCACACATCCATCAAGTATTGTTAGTGCATAATTTTGTTCTTTCCAACAAAAAGCTGATAACTTTGTGCTTGAGATCCAAGACCATATATTCTTCTCTTCCTTGTTCCCCCAGCAGCTTCATAATATGCTTCACATTGATCACTATCAGACTGAGACTGTGATTATTCCCGTAATATTTCTTGATATCTTTCCTGTAATAAGTAGTGAAATTAAAACATCAAGAATACTAACCATTCAATTTTACCAAATAAAAAGAGAAATGAATTCCAAAGATAAGGGAGCAGATATTTATCCATTTTTCGTTGGAATGGAAGTCTCATGATGACCAACAAAAAAGAGTTTCATACAACTTGGATATAAATGATCATATACAATGTCTCTAAACACTGTCTATAAACTGTACGAGTTTATACATAAAACACATCTCTGCGTTTATTTGTCTACTGCAGCGTGAATAATTTTACTTAAGTCAAAAAGAAAAGCTAGTTGGTCCCTTCATAAGACACAAATGATGAACTTATGGTCCACACGTCTACCAAAACGAAAAGGACATCCCCTAGCCACAAACTTTTTGACAATATATCACCTCAATTTGCTCTTTAGCAAAAGCAAATAGTTAAAGGGAACTTGTTATTGAGCACCTCTAGAGATTAAGAAGCAGCAAAATAAGTACTAGAGTGCAAGCTACTTGTAATACACCAAAATTATTTAATTTACACAAATGATGGTAAAGAAAATTATGCAATGAATCTATTTTAATTTGTTATAACTTATAACAGGCTATATGTTTCATCTTCAGCTTACTTATCCCATTGTAAAGCTTCTTTTAGCATCGAATGTATATAGAAATTAAACTCCAACAAATTTAAGGAAAAAAAAACTCCTACAACCCTGATCACGCAACTTCTTTTATTTCTTTTCGGGGATATTAATATAAATACCCGGTCAAATTTACTGTTTATTTTTCTTAATTGGTATACATAAATTAGACACAGTTATATACATATTAGTCCAAGTGCATGTTGCATGAATTTGTCTCCACCGACTTGATCCAACTGAGTTGAATTGGCAAAAACCAAGCAACCATTTAATCTCAATTCATTACCGATCATAGAAGCCAACTGTAGGTAATGGCCAAGCAGCAAAACAACTAAATGTAAAGGCAGGAGTCATTAAAATTCAGAACTGCACAGCCATTACACCTTAGTTCTCAAAATAGAAACCAAGTGCAGCACTATGTTCTCAGTGCAACAACACTCAAAATTATCTCAAGGTTGTCTCAACAATGAATTTAAAAGTGCCACAAAAGCCTTTAAAACAGTAAACCTTGACAAGGAGATGTAACAGCATAGCATCCTTGATCCTAACAGTGTTTTATACAACAGAATGTGGCAACTATTGCCTGCCCATTTAACACTGATAAGGCTCCAATTGCAGTAACGGTTAAGCAAAAATATGCAGTAATAGCTTACCTGAAGTTCAGCAGCCAAATGATCCAAAATGCAGCAGTTTCTTACCAACAAACCCAACTCCAAATGTGGCTCGAAAAACCAACAGCAGGCAGCAGTCACTCCATTTCAAGTTTAGCAGCAAATTAGGGATTTCGATAAGCCCCCAAGTTATGCAAAACAAATAAAGGGTGAAGAATGAGCATCCAAAGTTCATATCTTCAATCTTCATCACATTAACTTAAAAGAATACTCAGTAGTCATTCATAAAAAATAAAAATAAAACTATCAAAGAGCCAAGACATCAAACAAATTAGCATGCCAAGCAATAAACTTGAAAGGACAAGACAGTTAAGGGGGTTACCACCTTCTTAATCCAACGCCGCGCAAGATCCAAAGGTTTTACAACCTCGGCAGGGCAGGCTATTAGAGGGGCTAAACCAAATCCCAAAGCTTGCCTTGGCCTTCAGCCATCATGAAAAAAAGTGCAGTCAAGGGAACTACTAACCAGCAAGCAAGTTTTAGAAATCCTTTCATGAGTGAACACACAGGAGATAATTATTAGGACAAAAGGTAAAAGAAAATTACCAATCATGATGCCCACTATTCCACTCCAATATTAAAATAGAAGCTTAGTGCTAGATTTCAAAAGTTTCAATCGACACTTTTAAAAATGGAAGATCTAATTTATTTATTTGAAATCATTTCTATATACACTAGTTGGCTGGCTAGTTGCTAAGATCTAATTTATTTGAAGAGAAATAGAACATATAGCAACATGCTTTACACTTCAGTGATTCCGAGTTATTCTATGCCTTCAAAAGTGATAAAGTTAAAGGCTGGATATGGGCTATTGCAAAATGTGAAGCATTATTTACTCTCTGGATCAATAATTTTGCGAAATCTTTGAATCTTTCCTCAATGGGCAACTTATATGACAAGACTATTTACACCATAACAAAAGAGATTAAGTTCAGCAAATTAATAAAATAAAAACTAGTCTATATGTTGTCACGCCAGCAGTTTAGAACACCAAATGTGGAAGATCAAAAACTTCAGTACTTAAGACCATTAAATCACCGCCATTCAAAGCTTACACCTAGTCCAAGAGATTTGTTCAGATTCCAACCGTTGCATGCATGCCTATCACCTATATGCGATGCCTCTATATCTTTTTTTTTTTCGATCTCAGGTGTATAAACAATAGGGTAAACCTCATGCTATCATGCTAGCAACAAATAGCAAATTTGAGCCATTTTGTTGCTACATACTAATGCAAATTGCTACTGTACTTGTTGCCATTTTTAGGCCGAACGCCACTGTGTTTTTGGCTATTTGTTGCTGCATGTTTGGGGCAAAAAACTGCTGCACTTGGTTGGGAACCTATGCCACATCCAGGAAGTTTTTGCAATAGTTTGGGAGCCAAATTGCTTCTAAATCTTGGGCTAAGCCTTTGCTGCTTTTGGACCAGATTTGAGGCCAAACAGTTCTGCCCTTAAGGCAAGCTGCTGCTGCATTTCCAAGATAGAATCATGTCGGCAGCTGTAGCATGAGATGCATATAATCTTTTCAATCTAGGAATCAAAGGAAAATAATACATTTTCTTGTAAGGGACCAATTTCCTATTACGAGAGCCGACACGACGCTTATACCTCTGGTTACCACAGAATTTACAAGATGTAAGGTGTTCATTATCACCCCAATACAACATACATCCTGAATCACAACAATCAATTTTTTCAACTGGCAAACCCAAACTACGCACTAGTTTCTTAGTCTGATAATAATTATCAAACACTTTGTTATCTTCAGGTAAAGCGTCTTTGTTACATTTTTTACATGGACATCTAACCTTGTTACCGCTCATGTAATTTCGTTGAGAAAGTGCAAATTGGATAAAATTATCTACACCGGTTACAAAGCTAGAGTTTATACCCCCTCGGCCATCCAACCTATCGTACATCCAATCACGCTCTAGATTATTCATGTTCCTATTAATGTTGACATAAACAAAACAATCAAATTAATGTTCTGTCTTCATATCATTAATACAATCGAATGACCTCTAAATGGAAGAACAAGCTGAAATAACTTAGTGAAACAGAACATATCATTCACCTTTTAGTTAAAAAAAAATGACAAACTGAAACAAAACTGAAACTGAAACAAAAAAAATCGAGTAAGAAACCCAGTTCACTAACACTGATTTCAAATCACAGAATATAAAGAATGTTGAGTTCTTCAAGCTTTTTCTCGACATGCAACGAATTAAAACAAACTTTAACCACCAAATAATATTATCCTACAAGGTTTAGTACAAACAAAGGTCGAATTTCCATTTTCATCAGATTTTGGCCCAAATAGAGATTCCCAACACTTAACCTTCAAATAAATTATAAACCCAACAGTTTTCAAGACACCCACCTTCGATTTTAGCCAAAAAAAACACTTAAAGACACTCTGTCCTTTAGATAATAAGCAAAAAAACACAGATTTCTTAATTTCTATTTTAGGTTTAATGTCAGAAAACACAAAGAAGGAGATAAAGAAGAAAGAAACTGCCCATAAAACATAGAAAAATCAAAACATACCTTTCCTTTACATAAAAGATGCAGCAGAAGAAGAGAAAAACACAATAGAAACCCTAGATTCACATTATTTTGATCTCTGTTGTGCGCTCTCTCTCTCTCTCTCTCTATGTTAGCAATTTCGCATACTCTCTCTCTATATCTGTGTTGGGAGTGTTTTGAAGTGAAATGAACTGAAATGTTTACTCTAGATTTTATATTCCGTCGCTAAATAATACATTGATTTCTTTTACTGATTAATATTGCGACAAATATTTCCGTTGCTGCAAATATATATTTTTTTCGAGAAAAATTAAAAGGCCTAGCGACGGAGTATTCGTTGCTGAATCCGTCGCTACATAAAAATAAAATTTGTTGCGCCTCTTCTGTCGCTAAATCTGTAGTGAAATTTAAGGCGCCAAAATTTCGCGCTAATCATTAGTGACGAAACTCAATTTTCGTTGCTAATCCGTCGCTATATAATGAGATAAAATTTTAGTTGCTTTTCTCGTGACAAAATGAGTAATCCGTAGCTAATCCGTCGTTAATTAGCGACAGAATATGGGCTGTCGCTAATATTCCGTCACTGAACGCTGGTTTTTTAGTAGTGATAAGGATGTTTGGGGAGAGCAAACGGGTTCAAATCTGGGGGGTATTCAAATGACAATAGACCCACGAACCGATAAAATTTTTAAGTATGACAAGAAAAAAGAGCGTGTAGAAATAGCTAAAATGGTTGCTTTTGATGCTCTACCATTTTCCTTTCCTTTGGGTTTGGGGTTTGTTACTTATATTCAACGTTGTTATAATCCGTTATTTGAGGGTATTCCTAGAAGTACTTGTAGAGCGGATGTTATAGATTTGTATAAAAAAATATAGATTTTATTTGAGTCATGTATTTAATTCTTTAAATTGTAGTGTTTCTCTTATCGCCGATTTGGGTCTTAGTCTTAACAAGTTAGACTTTTTTGCTATTATATGTCATTGGGTTGATGATAATTGGGTGATGCAAAAAAGAATTATAACTTTTTTATATGATGAAGGGAAAGGTCGTCACGATAGAAAATTTTTAGCGGATTCAATGTCTACTATTATGAGATTTTTTAACATTTATAGAAAAACACTGTGTTTTGCTTTAGATAATGCTTCTAATAATACAAAGACGGTTGGTCTTTTAAAAAGGGAATTAAACCGTCCGCTAAAATATATTTTTCATGTGAGATGTAGTTGTCACATTTTAAATTTGATTGTTAGAGATGGTCTTGAGTATTTTGAAGATTCTATTCAAAAAGTTAGAAATGCGGTTGCTTTTCTTTTTTGTAATGTTAATAAGGCAAAAATGAGAGATTTTAAGAATTCTTGTGTGCAAAATGGTCTTAGACCTAGGAAAATTCAAGTAGAAGTTGACACTAGGTGGAACTACACTTACATTATGTTACAATAAGCATATGATTATAGGATTCCCATACAACAAGTTCACAACTATTTTAATACGGATAATGATGGTTGGTTAAATATTACCGATTGGGAAGATGTTAAAGAGTGTATTGAACCGTTACAAATTTTTTATAATGCAACTCTTGTTTTTTCTAGATAATTCTATCCCACGATAACCGGAATTTTAGCCTACTTAGCGGAAATGACTAGAGTTTTACATGAGTATAAAGATAAATCTGGTTATCAAGCGGCTATCTTTAATATGACAACAAAATTTAAGAAGTATTTTTTTCCCATCCCAGCTTTATTTATATTGGGTTCTCTTTTAAATCCTTGTTTAAAAGTGTCTTATACTAGAGCATTGGTTGGTCAAATTTATAGCTATTTAGAAATTGACGCGGAAGTTGAACCATCTTTAGAACAAGCTGAGCTCGCAATTGATGATGAGTTTAAAAAAGTTTTTATGCATTATTCTGCTTTGGAAGAAAGTGCTACACCCGTTGCTCCACACCCTACTACTTCTCAAAGTAGCAAAAAGGGCTTGTCGGGTTTGTCGAATTTAAAAGTTTTACATTCACATCCAGCTCCTTCTCATAATGCAAATTTTGATGAATATCGCCTTTATTTGATTCAGCCAAATATGGATATCAAGGAACTAGATGATTTGGACGTCTTAGCATGGTGGAAGAGATACAAGGCAAGTCATCCGGTACTTTCAAGAATGGCTCGAGATATCCTTACGGTTCAAATATCAACCGTGGCTTCGGAGAGTGCATTTAGCCAAGGAAGAAAACAAATTGGAGACCATAGACACTCATTATCTGGATTTAGCTTGCAAATACTAGTGTGCATTCGCGATTGGATTAGATCGGAGCGACGCAACCAAAACCAAGAAGCAGTGGAAGGCGAAGAGGAAGAGATTGAAGATTTGATAGCAAGTGGAGTGGATCAAATGGAAGACTTTGAAGATATCTCCATGACCAAATATGATATAGCGGATATTAGCCAAATGATTGACACTTTTTTATTTTATTATTCTACTATTTCTTTACAACTTATGTATTATTTGCAAGTTAAAAAAAACTACAACTTGCAAATAAATGTTATTCATGAATAAATAAAATGTATGGCTCATTGAGCTTTCTTTTATTTACTTGTGTTCATATTTTTACTTATATTAAGTTAGGAATATAGCTAAAATATACTAAGAATATACTTATAATATACATCTACTTAAATTAAAAACTAGAAAGTTATATACTTGAAAAATAACTAAAATATAGTAAGAATATACTTATAATATAAATATACTTAAGTTATAATACATATATGATATAACTTAAACATATATAAGTATACATAGTATACATATAACTTAAACATATATAAGTTATATAAGTATATATAGTATACATATAACTTAAATATACATGTTTAAGTTATATAACCTAAGTATATTGATATTATAAGTATATTCTTAGTATATTTTAGGTATATGTAGTATAACTTAAGCATATAACTTAATATATATATATATATATATATATATATATATATGTTGTTAGTTAGTAAATATATAAACTTTACTTATAAACTTATATAACATATATAAATATACCTATAATATACTAATAAACATTATAATATATATATACTATACAAAAAACAAAAACAAAAAGGATTTTTTAATGTTTTGGATCGGCCAGTTCCGGTTTCCATAGTTGGAACCGGTAAACCGGAATCAGTGGCCGGTTCCGATTTTAGACCGGAAACCAGCCGGTTTTATAAGTGGTTACCGGTCCAGTTCCGGTTGAACCGGTTGCCAGGCTTATGTCATTACAAGAAAGAATGAAAAAAGAGGCCGCTTATTTGAGGCTTTTTTCCCACTCTGCCGCGAGACCATCGAAAAACATGCTCCATAGGAAGCCCAAAGAAGCAAAATTGGTCTATATACTTATTGCGGTTGAGCTCATAATTTTGTTAAAACTTACAATATTGAGAAGTTTACATCGAAATGAATAATTTTTGTTTCGAGATGTTTCTTGATATATAGACAGTTTCAGGGGCAGATAGAGTTCAAATAATAATAGAGATCGAGTTCATTGATTAATGCGTGCGACAGTTCTTGATTCCGCTGATTTAGGGAGTTTTTGGTGTCGACAAGAATGAGATTCGACAAACAGACAAGTCTATATCATTAAGTTCTGCCAATTTGCTAATTTGTCTTCACCATTCCATGCAGTTTTGTAGGGCACTTAGGCTGAAGTCATAAACTTTTACGTACTAGGTAACAATAGCACATTGCCATTGTTTCCACTTAAAATCGAGGATGTTTCGAGGACTCATGATCAAATATGATGCTTGTTTGATGGACGTGATTAAGAAATACAGTTATGTCTTTGCTATTAATTATAGTTTCTGGCACGATGGTAAACACTTAATTCCGTCAAGAGATTAGAGCTAAGGTCATGAGTTCGATGTGTAGAAACAACATGATGTGTGTGGCAAGTGCTGGGAGTTGTTAGATTACAAATACATCTTGCCTATGACAAGACCCAGGTGATAGATCGGGGATAATTTGGCTTGGTTGAATATGTTTAGTAGGCTTGATTAAGAAATAAAGTTGTGCTCGACTATTGATTTTAAAGTCAAGCACTAATGGTAAGTGATTGACCATCACAATTAATTAAGATGCATGGTCATTCATAAAAGTTGAAGGAACAGATTTCAGTACATATACCTTTACGATAGATGCATCTACTGGACCAACACGTCAAAGTGAAATTATCCAGTAAACACATCTTTGGAGCCGTTTGGACATGCAATTTGAATTTCTTAAGTTGCAATTTTTTTTGTAAACATAAAAACCTCACAAGTTGTGAAAATCATCAAAATTTTCCCAATTCTTTTACAATCTTACCAAATGAGTAAATTATAGTTCATAATAAAATTAATACGCTACTAGAAGACCTTTCTAAAAAATACAACATCAATTGATCAAACTTTAGTTCAATAAAAAGGAAAATTTAACATGAAAAATAATGTAACTACTCTTTAATATAATCCTCCCACATGGTACGAACAATATATTTACCAACTTATGGTTGGTAAATATGATTGGTAAATATATCTACCAACTTATGGGTCTTTTTTTACAAAATATAAACGTATAGGTCAAATTTTACATTTATATTTTTTTAAATCATGATTTCAAATCCCAAATCATACCTTTTTAGATGATTTAAAATTTTACATGAAATGAAATCGCATGTCCAAACGTCTACTCAGAATAAAATTGTGATATCATCAAGTGAAATTCTCTTCATATTAGTCCTAGCCCCTAGCTACTTACCTATAATTACATTTAAGGATTTAAATTAAATGCTCAAAGGTGAAGACGAAGACGAAAGGTGTTGAGTCACAACAATTTAGTCAATTATGGCATCAATATCGCGGGCGTGACTTAAACATGTCATTATATCACGTCAACGTATTTTGATATGGACATATTTACCAGTTTAGATATTCAATAAGTCGAAAGGTCAAACACCAAAATAAAGTCAAATGTATTTGACCATTCCATTTTACATTTCATAGATGTGTTCTGTGAGAACAATTATGGCCTTTCTCTGGTGGTCCAATAACATGGAAGATTTCAAAGTAAGCAAGTAGAACTAAGGAAGTAACTCAAAGTGGGGCTGGTCAACAAATGTGTTCGGCTAAAAGTTGCACGAAAAATTCTACGAATTGAAGAGTGTCCATATCTAGACTAGAAAACCGCATTGCATTTTCGAATTGGGCTAGAAGGTTAACATTAATTTATACAAATATATATATTTTTTTTTCAAGTATAGCGCAGAAGCAAGAACTACATTAACATAAACTAAAACGTCCCCATGCAACAGCTCATCTCTCTACGGCAGTTTCCACCACCGCCCGTGGCGGCGATTCTTGATTTAACGTTCTCAAATTGGGATACCCGACACGGTATTTGGATCCGACCCGGATAATTATACCCATACACCAGCTCTGCTTCTCTCAACAATTCAGCAAACAATGGGTGATTAAAGAACATTACAGGCACCACAATTCTACACGTGTCATCTTTCTTTTCACCCACGTATACAGCCAAGTGCCCCTTTGGTACACTCACTTGCTTCGACTCAACCGGTTCTTGCCCGACCCGGATGTAACCCGAATTAGGTTTTCCATAACAGAGTCCTTTTGCTCCTTGCTTTAACATACGTCCCAATTTGCAAAGCTTTGAAATTGCTCTACTAAAAACTCTTCCTTTTCTTACTATCCTCCGCCCAAGCCTGAAACCTCTCACTTTCTTCATAACTCAAAATTTGCAAAACTCTCTAAAAAGGGATTATTTGTATTTTGAAGTGAAGGGTTAATCTCAGAGCATTTCAATAATTAGTAGAATGCTACTTATTCAAGAAGAGTTTGGTTCTTGCTATGAGAATTTGAAACGGGTGCAGCTTATAAAAGTTGGAGGTACTATTTATTTCTGTTGACCGTCTATCATATAGAGTGAAACAAAAAAGAAGATATAGGAAGCAATTAAGAGAAATTCTTGGATTGGCAAAAAACTATAAATGAGTTTTCCTTTGTAGAATGTGGATAGCCGTGGCAAGTCAAATATGGTTTGAACAATATAATGGCTGTGTGTATATATATATAGAGAAGATTAATGAGGGGTGGCGGAGTTAGATGAGAGAGGTCAAAGGAAATACTAGTCGGCACACACGATGAGTGGATGAGAAGGGATCAAAACAGGTTGACCATTGAGATTTAAATGGTAGATCTCCGTGAATGCAGCTATCGTGGCAAAATCTTAATGGGCAATCTTTTAACATTAATTATACTGAATACCTCTAAGATATGATTAATTTTAGATATAACCCTTATATTTTAAAATCATATACTTACAACTCTCTATATTATGGAAATTCTACTCCCTTATTTACTTATTAAGTAATTCGCCTTCATTTCTTATTTATGAGTTTTGAAAGGTACATATACTTGATTTTAAAATTTAAGGTATCTATTCAAAATTTTATTATACTAAATGGGAGTTTAGTATAATTAACCTTTTTTTCGAGGAAAATTTTGAAGAAAGAATGTTCGTTGGGCAATTCTTTTATACGTTATCTGAACTTTGGCCACGGAAGAAAAAAAATCTAAACCTTGGCCACTTAAGGCCAATTTTCTCAGTGTACGACCTATTCAAAAGTTGTCATCGCCTTGTAACTTGTGCGACGACTTAGACTTGAAATAAATTAGACATAATCTCACCATGTTAAGCGGATTGGTTTCAAATAATTACTGTAAATGATAAAAACAACGAGAAATAAATACGAATTGAGTTATGCTATTTTCAGATTTCATTAATCATATCACTCTAATTAATAAGGTCATCTTGAGTCGAGAAAAACTTCTTGTGCCTTACTTTCACACTTCAATTGTCATTTTGAATAATTAATTAAGACTTTCCTTAGCATTTTAATTAATTAAAAGTTTCCAACAAAAAGATTTTTAAGGGGGAAGAAAAGAGAATCTGCATTATAACAAAAGGGAATAACATTATGTACCTGAATATTGAGTTGGTAATACATATGGAAATATGCTGGAGTTTGGACGATAAAAGATTTGAATCTCCGATACAAGATTTTTCACAGATGGAAAAGGGGGAAGGGGTTGTGTTGGTTGGCCGGGGGGGGGGGGGGGGGGGCGCTCTCACAGTTAGTCACCACGTGGCCACCAAGCTACATGAACAATAAAAAAATGTTTCTCTCAGTTTTGGCATAAGTGCTTTAGGTCCCCAAAATTAATTTGTTTTTTTTAGTCTGACGTAGAACTTTTTCTTTTTCTTCTTTTTGGAATTAAGGGAAAAAACGAGTAAACTTTATCTCACTATCAAATTTGTGACATTTTGGTGAAGGATTGGGGTCAAAATGAAAACAACCTTTCCGGCACAAACTTGATCAAAATATTTCTCAATTGGATTTCTACTCTCTTCCTGTAATTAATTGAAAAAAAAAAAAACTTGTCTAATTTAGTTCTTCAGGTTTGTGATTTTCACATTGAATTTTAAAATTGAAAAATTCCAAAGATAACCAAGATAAGTCTTACTTCCAAACTCAAGAGGTGATGGGATCAAGATTGACTTGAATTTAGTTTTTTTTTTTTTATATATATATATAGTTATTTGTTATTCGGTATCTATTGACCCCACTAATTTAAATTCGCGTTGTTATGACTCATAAAAGCAGAAAACATTTTCTATCAGGGTTTCTCCATTCTAAAATACAAAGCCGAGACCCATGATTAAAGGCAAAAAGATCTCATCCATTTCACCATATCCTTGATGGTTGACTTGAATTTAGTTGACCAGCATATAACAAAAAGGGTTGAAATCCCCTCCAATTAGATTTCCTCCAAAAAACATAAATCAATAGGGTGTTAGATGGTTACCATTTGTACAATAAATATTCAATCGTCTTGATTTATTTTACTCCTACATAAAGACTAATTGTAGTTGAGATGTGGACCAATGATTGGTGGAAAATAAGATTCTTTAGTCTGTGATGACGAAGATGTAATTAGCTAGGAAGTTTCATTCGTGTCGTGTTTGTTCACTAAGTTGTGATTAGTAATCAGATTAAGCTGGTCCTCCTTGTCTTTATTTACCGAAACCCAGATAGATTATGAATCTTAATCTTAAAAAGAAATTATTGATGTCCTATTAAGCAACTTCATTACGACAAATTGCCAGTTTGCACACGAGCTAAAATAGACAGTTAGGTTTAGCACAAAATACGCCAACACCATGCAGCCATATGCTATCTTCAGTGATTCCACACAATTTTGTCTTCATTCTACAATTAGGAATATTAGTGTTTAATTATTTAGATATTCCAACACACGAGGGGTTTTGGATTCATCTGCACACTAATTTTCTATTAATCCTTGTCTTTTTGACTATAAAAGGCCTGTAACTTTAACTTTGTGATAACTCTTAGGTAGATTCCTCGAAAGGTAACTTGTTTAGATAAGATTTTCATTAAGTACTAGTGATGTTTAGCGATCACCTTGTTCCATGCATTAGACTACAAATAATCAACTTGTATTAGTGTATATACCTGGAGATTCGTATAGTATTGACAAATGCTAAAATTTATGACTTTATGGTACGTATTGTGTACTATCAACTAATATATCAATGGTGCACGAACATATTAGAACAACGTAATTTATTTATGTACATTGCGCCAAGAAATTTGCGTCTATCAAAATTACTGAAATCCCAAAGACTTGGATTTGTATTTCAGTTACCAAAATTAAAGATTTGTATTTCAATGTTAACTATGAAACTAAGGTTTTTTTCGTAAATCAAATTTCACTTCCGTTACCTATTAATTAATTAAGTTCTGTGCATAGATGTTATAAAAATATTTACACTGTCACATAAATGTAAATACTAATTACAAATAACTCTATTTAATAAGCATTGATGAATTACCTAGAATAAATATAGCTAACATGCTATAACAGTTTAAATTACACGGGTAAGAGAATCGTTACATGCATATAACTTAAGTCCGTATTAAGGAGCCTAATTAATCTTAAAATACTGTTAATTTCATAAAAATGGGCTTGAACTTGGAATCTCATCTTTATCCCCTTGCGATTAGGCTGATTATTTCATAAAGATGATATGATAAATTGAACGGTCGTTAATATGCCAATTTGTCTCCCCTCTTCCATGCAATGTCAATCTATATATCAGCTGACCTTACTTACCACCCTAAAGTAGTAAAGTGATTCTTAATACTTATCGTGTAATATTCAAGTGAAAATTGAAGAAGACGAGAAAGGTACAATTTTATTTGATTATCTGCTACGTAATATCCTTAATAACTCTCATGTACCACAAGAATTTCCAATTATTTAATCCCTGAATTATGAAATAGATTCATTAAAGAATAATGTATTTTTCTACTTTTCTCCAGTGTTTTTTTATTGAGTATATATAGTGTAGGTAGACCAACCTTTTGGTAGCAATGCTTTTGGCGAAGAATTTAACCATCTATTAATAGAACTCTTCATGTGATCTTTAAGTTTTGTTTGCTTCCGAATTATTCATTGTACGAGATATTTCTTACTTATTGTCTTCGCTTGTATGATTAATTGTTACGTCTCAAACTTTTGTTTCACTTCTGCACAACTAAAGAACACTAGAAATGTGTAACAATTCCATAGCTTTTGTTAAATGAATTGGTTTTTTCTCCTAAACCATAGGCAAAGAAGAGGCTCTTTATAGTAAGCAGGCGTGATATTTGAAAACATTAAATCTTCGTACATGATGTGCATGTCAAAAGTCATCGAACATTAGCTTGGCATTCAATCCTTAAAAGTGAAACTTTATTACATTATCCTGGAGAATTATCATGGAGTCTTACTTTTATTAAGTTCAAAATACATGATAATGACATGGACTTTAAAAATCATGACAATATTCTAAAATTTTCACTTGCTTAAGTTCGAAATTTATGAAAGTAGGACACTATTATGGTGTCTCGGTATTAAAAGTGGCTACTTTTCTAATACTAGCTATTTTTCAACAACCGGTCCGGAAAGTGGCTAGCCATACAATTTGTACTTGAAATCTTGATAGTGCCTTTTAGGTAATGAGCCCATTATCGACAGTTGCTATGGACCCGTTAGCCCAACGTGCCCTTTCCCGTTGCATTTGCACTAACTCAGCCACAGCTCACCACTTGTGCCTCCAGCTTCGCTATCACTGTTAACTATTTTCTCACTGAAAAATATTTTATGGCTATTTTTCATTGAATGCCAATGAAAAAAATTTAAATAGTAATATTTTCACACAGAAAATTAGGAAGTTTTTCATCGCTTTCTGTTTCAGCATACGTTTTTCCAGTGAGCTGGATCGACAGGAATAAAGTGAGAAAATTATAGTATTCTATAAAACAAATTTTTCACTGGATGTGGGTGGAAAAAACTTGTGTTTCTAGTAGTAGTGTATCCACGGCAGATTCTATTTTCCACCACCAACCGTGGCAGCGATTCTTGATAAAATATTCTCAAATTCGGTTATCCGACATGGTATTTGGATCCCACCCGAATGGTTATACCCATACACCATCTCTGCCTCCTTCAACAATTCAGCAAACAAAGGGTGATTAAAGTATATCACAGGCACCACAACTCTACACGTGTCATCTTCCTTCTCTCCAACGTACACAGCCAAATGTCCCTTTGGTACACTCACTTTCTTATTCGGTTCTTGCCCGACCCGGAAGTAACCCGAGTTGGTTTTCCCAAAACAGAGTTGTTTTGCTCCCTGTTTCAGGAGTTGTAAACATTTGCACATCTTCGAAACTGTTTTGCTGGCACAACCTTGTGATGTCACCAGTCTCCTGCTAAGTTTGAAACCTCTCGCTTTCTTCATATCTCAAAATTTTATCTAGCAAAATAAATTTGTTTTAAATAATGGGTTAATTAGTCACAGAGAAGTAGAAAGCGACATTAATTTTGAAGGGGGAACTTGGTTCTGGTGTCACAATTTGAAATGGTGTAGTTTATACACGTTGTAGGTACTGTTTTGAAGTAAATGGAGAAGATAAAGGAACAATAAAGAGAAGTATATGGAATTGGAATCAAGAAAAGAAGTGAACAATTGAGTGGCTACTGGCTAGTTGCTTTTATGAGTGATGTGGCAAGTTATCGAACATATATGGTACGTGGAAGAATATATGATTGGTAAGTAGTAAATATATATATACGGGGAATGAGGGAAATGGTCGGCACATACGATAGAAGTGATCAGAGTTTGTTTGAGAAACAAGTAAATATTTGAGGGACAAGGCAAAAAGGTGATCAGCTGAATAGTCGCTATGATGCTTCACTGCTATATGGAGATTAAGAGGTCACTAATTCCAAAACAAAAGTAATTGAAATAAAAAAAAAGGAATTTGGAGTAACATATTTCAACTTCACCCTGTTAGGAAGATTCATTTTGATGTTAACTCATAAAGGTAAGTTCAATTTATAAGTGTGATAACTTAGTTATTGAATTGTGCACTTTATATGCTTACTGATTTACTGTGATAAAAGATTTGAAAGAACAAAAGAGAATTCCATTCATTGAACTTTGTAATAAAGGGGAATAGGAATACACCAAAATACTGTGTTGGTAACACACGTGGAATGCTGGAGTTTGGACCATAAAAGATTTGACTCCCTCCATACAAAATATCTTACGCGGTGTACTTCCAATTAAACAGAGACATTTGGCCACCAATCCAAAACAACATTAGATAAATGTTTATCTCGTTTTGGAATGAGGAAAGAAATTGAATTAGCTTTATTTCACCATCGAAATGAAACCAACATTTTTGGACAAAACATAACTAAAAGAAAGTGGAGATAATATAGAAGAGTAATTTTGGCTAAGTGAAGTGATGACTGATGAAAGAGTAATTTTTGTTTTTAGGAAAGAGAAATGTGAGACTTCTCAATATTCAACTAATAATTGCCGAAGTAAGTCCAAAAAGAAAAACGTATATAAAGAAACCAAAAGGTACAAATATTTTTGGTACTAAATACAATTATTGGTAAATGGTAGTAATACATAGACGTATGTTTTGGTAGTGAATATTTATTTTTCTTGCTTTGAACATTTATTACTCGAAAGTTCATATGTACGACTAATTCGAATTTGAAACCTTTAATTAAAAAAATAATTTTTATTTCACCAAATCATTTGAAAGACGATAGGTAATGTTTTTCTCCAATAGTAGTAACTGCAGGATTAATTATGTATTTATGTTAAAACAAAACCTTGAGCTACCTTTTTGGGGGTTGTTATTTTGAGACGTCTATGAGAAATTAAGTGAAGTATAATTGTTCCAACTCTGAATAAAGGATAAGGGTCCACTAGCTTAATTATCAATAATCAGATTAAGCTGGTCTTTCTTGGATCTATTTGCCAAAACATAGATAGATTATGAATCTTAATAATTAAAATATTAAAAAAAATGATTGATGTCCTATCCTATAATTTGAAGCGACTTCGTTACGACAAATTGCCAGTGTGCTCACGAGCTAAAACACACGGTTGGTGTTTCGCTTGGAATACGCAAACTTGTCTTGCCACCACCATGCAGCCAATCTTCACTGTCATTCCAAAATCCAAATAAAGTTTTAAGTTATATATATATTGTTCTTATAAATACTCGAATTGCAATCTGTTTCAATTGAGCACCTAAACGTATAATAAAGTGTTTCTATAAAACATATCAGCTCAAATTTTGGATTGAAGTCATGTTCACTAATTAAGCTAATACATGTATAATTAACAATTAAATCAAACTAACGTTGCTCTTAGCTAGGTTCCACGAAGGTAACTTGATTATATTAAGGTTAATTACGTTTAATGTTTAGTGACAGGCGACAACCCTTTTGACATTAGGCGACAAAAAAACAACTCGTATATAGCAGGACAAATCTGTAGTAGAAGACAAATCTTATTGTCTATATATATAGTACCATTATGTACTATCAACTGTATATTATATCGTGCACTAACATATTCAAAAACTATTAGAAACAAAGAAGATAGTAGAAATTTTGTTGTATTTTCCTTAATTTCAGATCTGTACAAAGCTATGTATTTATAGACTAGCTAAGAGCATCTAAAAATATCCAATAGGATAATGTACTATGTACTACTACACCTGTCCCTATACTATATGCTATTGTCTAACAAATCAAATGAATTATTTACAAGTGTCTACTAGAAATAAAATGTAAATACAAAATACTATATAGGTTGTGTACAACTACTATTTTGTTGTTTTCCTATCTGATAGACTTGGGCTGTTATCTTCATCTGATACACTTGGGCCTGGTACTGTGTTGTTGAGATTCGGCCCAAATATTGTAATGTTGGTCCATTGTAAATCTGCTGAGAGTTGGCCCAAATGCATTATGACCCAAATGTGTATTAGGCCCAGAACTATATAAAGAAAACGATCCCTAATTCTTCAAACCAAATCCCTAATTTGTTTCAGACACAAAGTACAACAAACTCAGATTCGTTGCTCGTCTTCTTTCATCGTCTCTCTTCCTTTCCTTCTTTCTTCTTCTCTTTTCCTCGTCATTTCATCTTCTTCATTTCTGTGTAAATGTTGATCATTAATATCAATACCCCCCCTCAAGTTGGAGGGGAAAGAAACGACTCTCAACTTGCCCAAAACAGATCGATGCGATACCCCAGATAGGGGTTTGGTGAAGAAATCTGCAAGCTGAGCTTTGGATGGAACGAAAGTGAGTGAAATCAACCCAGAAAGGAACTGTTGCCTCACAAAATGGCAGTCTAGATCGACGTGCTTGGTTCTTTCGTGGAAAACAGGGTTCCGGGCTATATGAAGGGCTGCTTGACTGTTGGAGTGGACGGGAACTGGTAAAGGTGTCGAAACTGACAGATCGGTAAGGAAACGAGTCAACTAAGTGATTTCTGCGGTTACTCGGCGCATGGAACGGTATTCCGCCTTAGCAGATGAGAGGGAAACAGAGTCTTGCTTTTTCGACTTCCATGAAATGGGTGAACCGCCCAAACTTATAAAAATACCACTGACGGAACAACGGGAGTCTGGGCACGAAGCCCAGTCGGCATGGCAAAAAGCAAGTAGATCAAAAGATGGTTTGGAATTCATGAAAAGACTTTGATTGGGGTTGTCTTTAAGGTATCGAAGGACTCTAAAGGCTGTAGAGTAGTGAGCAAGATGGTGTTTTTGCATATACTGGCTAACTATCAGCACAGGAAAAGATAGATCTGGACGCGTATGGGTAAGATAGTTGACTTTTCCCACTAGACGTCGGTACGATGTGGGATCATCTAGTAGGGGTCCAGAATCAAGCCCTAATTTGATAGAAGGGTCCAAAGGGGAAGATACTTTGGCAAGGTGGGAGCAGTCGAATTCCGAAAGCAACTCACAGGTAAACTTTCGTTGACTCATAATCAATCCATGTTGTTCTCTTAATATTTCAATACCAAGGAAATAGTGTATATTCCCTAGATCTTTGATGCAAAACTTTGAATTTAGAAACTGTTTGAGTGTTGCAATTTCTTGTGAATGATTGCCAGTGATCACAATGTCATCGACATAAATTGCAATTAGAGTAACATACCCATCTGAAGTCTTGAAAAATAATGAGTAATCGTTTAATGAAGAAGAGTACCCTTTGAAACTAAGAGCACCTGCAAGCCGAGCATACCATTGCCGTGAAGCTTGCTTCAAACCATAGAGGGACTTTCTGAGTTTACAAACATGGTGTGGACTTGGGGAAGGCAGTCCTTTGGGAAACCTCATGTAGACTTCTTCCTGTAAGTCCCCATGTAAAAAGGCATTATTGACGTCTAATTGAAAAATAGGCCAGTTCTTCTTAACTGTTATTGCAATAAGACATCTAATGGTGGTCATTTTAATAACTGGGGAAAAAGTCTCATTATAGTCGATTCCCTCCTTTTAAATGTCACCTCTAACAACAAGCCTGGCCTTCAACCTTTCAACAGTACCATCTGATAGATGTTTAACTTTACAAACCCATTCGCAAGGTAGGGCCTTCTTTCCCGGTGGTAAAACAACTATGTCCCAAGTCTTATTGTTTTCTAAGGCTTCAATTTCCTTGTCCATAGATAATTTCCATCCAGGATGATTAGCAGCTTGAAAATAACTTGTAGGTTCTGAAATCTGAGAAATGGAGGTGAGAATATGTTGGTTGTGTGAGGACAAGGCTGAGAAAGAAAAAGTAGGAGGTTGTACTGGTGTGGTAAAATAGGCCCTAGAAACATTGGTGAGAATAATGCCATCACATACATAGTTGTAACACCTCGTATCTTAGAACTCATGTTAGACTCGTAACGTTAGAGTTTTAGAGAAACATTTGAAAATTTGTACGTATTACGAAAGTGGTTGACCAGCCTACTTCGGGCACCCGTAACTCCTTGATTAGTTGATAATTTGAGAAAACTTAAAACATGAAAGTTTTATCCCTTTGGAATATATTTCCAACGGTATCTTATGGAGCTCAAACGGAGCCCTGTGCTAAGAGTTATTCCTGTTTTACTATCACTATTTGGAGCAGAATTTTCAGATTTTGGGTTACGTTTTTAGCCTTTTCCTACTCGAATTGGGACTCCTTATTTTATTATTGTATGAAGTAAAAACGTCCCTAACACTATTCTAAACCCTAAGAGACTATTCTTTTTCTCTCTACCTCCATCCCTAAAGAACCTAGACGTTTCAATCTTGCAAGAAACTCATTCTTGCAATCAAGAAAAATAAAAATAAAACCTTCAAGAATTTAGTTTGGCAATCTAGTTTCCTAAGGTTTCCTCCAAGGTAAATATTTTAATCAAGAACCTTTGTATTCTACAAGATTTATCATTGATAAATACTAGAATAAATCCATCCATCCCGTTACCCTATAAAAATCAAGAGTTGTAAAAAGTTGGAGAAAACTCTAGTATTTTTCTGTTGAGTTTCATTCCGACCAGCCATATTAATTTGGTGCTTCCCGATAATCTAACCGTTGGATCAAGCCCAAATTTTAACTGAGTGTTCATAACACATAAGTATAAAATATGAACGGTGAAGATTGGATTTGGAGGTCGGACCAGTACCCTTTGAGCCACGAACAGTAGCTACGAAGATCAGCGAAAATCCTCTCAAGGTTTTCAAATTCAAAGCTTTTGGAATTCTTCTTCAAAGATTCAGACTTTTCTTCAAGTTTTGGAGCGATTAAGGTATGTAGAGTTACTATCTACGTGTGGGAACATCATTGTTCTTCCCCACGCCTCCTAATCCATAAAGTATGAAACTTTACAAAACTAGGGTTTCTATTTTATACTATGCTCATGATAACCCTAGGTCCATGTCCATGATAATATTATGTATGAATTGCTATGATTCTATCATTGTGTTCTTAATAACTCCATATGATTATTGAGAATCAGTCCGTAATCCATGAAAACCCATATCTCGTATTCCATGGGTTCTTGCATGCATCATTTTTAAATAAAAATGATTATTTCATGAATATCCTACAATTTCTACAAGTTTTCATGCAACTATATTATATAATTACTTTCATGCTATGATACAAGATACATACATACTAAATACAAGTTATCTCATGAAACCATGTTTACAAGTTATTTCATGAAACCATGTTTACAAGTTATTTCGTGAAATCATGATTACAAGACAAGTACAAGTTTATTCACGAAAATCATGGGCTTCTTAGCCAATTATATTATGTTCATGTTTTTAGGAGTTGCACGAATTACCGAGAAGGCTCAGATAGCCTGAAACTATGTAGCCACCATAGGACAAGGATCGCTCCGTCCAGTTAGGACGATACCTTAATTTTATACTGAATGGATCCATCAGGCACGTTACCACCTTATACCCTGGCAAGGTATAGGGGCTCTGCTGGTCCGGCGAGGTACCAGACTCCACGTACCCACGTGGTGATATCACATGTCGGTTTATGAGATGCTCTCCCTACTTATCATGTTTTACTTATGTTATATATATATATATATATATATATATGTACCTATGCTCATGCTCATGTTCATGGCCAGGTTTTCAGTTTCAGTTCTTATCATGTTATTCCATGTCCCATGTTATTTCTTTCAGTTTCTTTACATACCAGTACATTCAATGTGCTGACGTCCCCTTTTATTGCCCGGGGGCTTGCATTTCACGATGCAGGTATTGATTGACAGGACAGCAGATTTGCTCGTTAGGACATTGCTCGTATCAGCTTTTGGTGAGCCCCATCTCATTCGAGGTTGTGTCTTTACTTCTATGTATGTCAGTTATGCATTTAAGGTATGCCGAGGGCCTTGTCCCGGTGAACAGTTTAGCAGACAGATTTGTGTCAGAGGTTTCATAGACTAGTCAATTGTCATGTTCAGTTGAGTTGGCCTTAATGGCTGCATTACCATAATTCCGCATTCATGATATAATAATAATAATAATAATATTTTCAGACTTATGATTATTGAATTCCATGTTTTCACAATTCCTGCATGTTTACTTTATATTCCGCATCAGTTCATGTCCCATGTAGATTCAGCAAGTCATGTGGTTCGCTTGGTCACATGCAGCAAGGCACCGAGTGCCGTGTTACGCCCAGGCCATGGTTCGAGGCGTGACAATAGTCATTTAAGTAACTAGGCATCTTAGTAACTCTCACAGGTCTTCTAGGTTGAGAAGTGGAAGAAACAATAGGGATAGGAGAAGAAGTTCCTGTAGTATTGGTGGAAAGAGATGTAGGAGAGGGAGATGTAGGATCAGTAGGATTAAAAGGTGAGGTGGAAGATGTGGGGCTGATAGGTGGTCTAGGTGGAATGAGGGAGCTATTTTCAGTGCTGTTTTGTGGACTAGAGGTGTCATACCCCATTTTAACCCGGAGAGTTAAAGTAGAAGTACGACATATTGGAGATTCCTATGTTTTGTTTGTGTTTTAAGGAGTCGCCACCTAATTATTTACGGTGAATTAGGACACCTAAAGTTGATTAAAGTAATTATCTAAAGTTGATATTATTGTAAAGTCTACGAAACCAAAAGATTCTAGGTAAGGGTTCAATTAGTCTAAAGGGAAGGTATTAGACATCCTTTAAGACGCATTAACAATGGTTAACCGACCGGACTTATGTTAATTAATTAGGCTAGGAAAATATACAAATATTGTATTTTCATATTTTAAGAAAATAGCTTGCAAATATGATTAAAGTTATAAACGGAAAATAGATATATACTATTAAAATAAAACTTGTAGGAAAAATAATAATTTGCGTAAAGATTTTAGTTATAAGTGGACTAAAGAAAGTACGGGATTGAGCCATGTTTGAAATATATTTGAAACAACTCAATGATTAGATACCAATTGATTTTAGCAACTAAAATATAGTGAGTGACTAGATAAAATAGATAAATGGCTAGTGTAAATTTGGAAATAACTTTATAACTATTCCCAATGTTTCTTTTCCAATCTGATCTCGGTATATTATTAACGGTTAATTTACGGTATATTAAAAGGTTTATTAATTTATCCTTTTCAATATTCCTAAGTCATATGCACGCAGCACATATACATATATAATGTGGCGTGCCCAGGTTAGGTCTAGGTAGGATTTTATTCCTTCTTTGGGATTAACAGCCTTCTTACAGCTATAATATGAACTAAAGTATTCCTATATTATACCGAAATAATATCCAACTAGCCTATCTATCAAAAGAAAGTTCTCCTAGAGTCACTAAAGAGATCAAAATATTTTCACTATTACCGAAGCAATATCCCAATTAGGCCACTAAACGGGTTTAACATCAACAGTCTTAAACCAAACACATGAGAAAATGAGCAATTGATCAATCCTAATGCAATTGGCGTCTTTAAGCTCCCCTCTTTTAATTCTGCCGGATGTTTTCGAGAGGGAGTGAATCCAATGCGGAATAAATGAGGGTCCTGAACCTAGAGGCAATATCAGATCTCAAAAAAGGAGACTTCCTGTGGCAACGAAAGTCTTTGACGAAGACCCCAATTGCTCCCAAAGTGTACATGTGAAAAAAAACAAAGATAAAGAATTAGGAACATTCATGATTATTAAATAAAGCAAGACGCATATGATATAAAATCCAGAAAAGGCCAGTGACTTGAGAGATTACTTAACAGTAAACCATTTGAGGTAATCATCAGAGAATACGGGTGCCAAAAACAACTCAGTGTTTTATAGAAAAATAAGCTTATAGACTGAATTTAAGGAAAACTAACAAGTTGGGATGTTTTCAATTTTAAAACACGATATGAAGGACAACTTGACATGCCACTGCCAGAAAAAAAAAAAAAAAAGAATCTGAATCATGCTAATTCACAAAGCCTTGGAACATAACACGCAAGAGACAACCTTTTGAGTGTCAAACGTTAAAGGATTCCAGACTAGTCTGTTAAGCAAAGAGGAAACTGGAAAGGAAATGAATCATTTCATACCCATGTAAAGCGAAACACTCAAAAAATTCAATCAACTAACTGAACTGCATTTTAACCGAAACAGAACCAAAGCCAAAGACTTAAGACATCAAAAAATACAGGAACAAAACTGAAAATGACAGGATGGGATCAAAACATTCACTAAAGAGTGAAACATTACATTTTTTTGACATGCTTAAACTGATAAAAGAGCACTCGGGCATTTAAGCACAAACAAACAGAGCTGAACTATCATACACTTAAAACAAAACTCAGAACCAATCATATACTGCATCTAGACATTTTCTACTACCTGAATCCATACGAGCTAACCAGATCATCGTATGTAGTAAATTGTATTGAACTTGTGTTAGATTATCTGTTATAACAAACCACAGTAGTTCATTTCACAACACGGAAAACACAAAAAAAAAAGATTCTGATGCCTTAACTGAATTTTGGCTACAATCCTTCTAATGCAATAACAGTCTACAAAAAAAAACACCTTAAGGACATTTTGGATTCAAAACTCAGTTTACAAGAAAAGGATTTCTTAGTTGAAGATAAAAATTGAAAGTTCAGAACTCAGGTTCAACAGCAGGTCAAGAGAAAAAGAATGCAGTGTTCCCTAAGGAATGAAGGTTCATTGATTCAAAACATAAAACAAACTAGAGGTTGTTCTTAAGCTAACTAAGTGAGACATGATATCGTGCCTGTTATCTACTTGAAGAAAATCACTTTTAGAGATGACAAGATGATATATATTCAAGACAAGCATATAAGACTTTCGCAGCATAAACAGAGTTCAAGTAGGACAACTTATCAAAGCATTAGGATCATTTTCAGTTATTGAGGAAAATTTATCATCGATCGCAATTTCTTGTATAGATTCAAACACACAGGTTCAGTTTTTCACATGAGAGGATGGATATTACGCTAAGGGATATAAACGAGCGATCTAAACGTACCAGATTAGAAATAAACTAAACTAAACTAATCTAACTACATAAATTTACCCAGAACAGAGCTGAACGCAGAAAACAAGATAAAGATCAGATCAAATCAACAAACCACATCGACATAGGACATAATCATTTCATTATATCCAAATTCGAGTAAACTAATTATATATCAGAATGTATCACTCAGGACAAATAGAGCAAAAGAGGGACAGTATTGACCTGCTTTAATTATATACATGATATACTTAAGATATACACAACCCAGTGTGTATATCGGACGTATAGCGAATATATACCTTCGCCTTATCTTAATAGTTCATTGTATACCATATGTATATTTAGTTCTAAATGGGTTCTGAGTTCTGGGAAATCAGTCCAGACATCCGAATTACGGTATATATTTCCAAATTCATCTCGGCGATTAACGTTCTATCCTAACAGCACCCAAACATCAACAAATAACGCGACAACAAAGAAAATCGCATAATCAGCAAACGTATAGCGGTATGCGCCAAATTTTAGCCAAACAGAAGTTAAAAAAAAATAAGCATGACAAATGTATCGAGATTTACCTCGTTTTTGCGCAGTGAAGTGGGTGCCGACGTCGTCGAATCTACGCTCGATCTTCAAGTAACAAGCCGAAAGAGTAAGACGACTTAATTTTCAAATGAGTATTCCCAAGTATAACGATTGAAATATGTAAACTAATTATGAATGGTTAAAGTGGCTGCCAGAGAATGGAAACAGAACAGAATTCAAACGAATTCTAGATTTAGAGTAGTAATAAAAGGGTATAAAATGTTGAATGCCGTCCCCCTTTCTGAAAAATGCTCGGTTCTCTTCCCCCCTAATTTTATATACCCAACTTCGAAATAATAACAGAGCAAACAGAATAAATATTTGGAATTTCAAATTGATGTCAAGAAAACCATGGGATCTTTCGGGTCCCCCCCTTTTTCAACGACTCAAGAACAACAATTTATAGGGTTTAAGAGAAGGGAAAGAGGAGCGTAGGAGAGAGGGGAACGTGGGACAGAGTGGGATGGAGAGACAGAGGCGTGGGGGACAAAGGTGAGTGGAGAGGAACGTGGGCGTGGGGGACAACAGTGGAGATGGCAGAGGCGGGTGAGAAGAGAGAATGTGAGGGAGACGATGTGGAGAGAGAGAGGTGAGGGATGAAGAGAAGGGAGAGAGGAGGCGGAAGATGAGGGAAAGAGAAAGAGGAAAGGAATTTGGGTAAAAGAAGGTGAAGGAGTGGACCGGGTCGGGTCGGTTTCGGTTAATGGGCTGGTCCGTTTGGGCTGGCCCATTAATTTAAATATGGGCTGAAATAAATGTGAGTTGGGTATAAAAATGCGGGTTGTTTGTTTGGGTAGGAAATAGTATTGTATTTGTATTTCGGGTCATGAATTTGGCTATAAATTATTGTTCCTTCCTCCGCTATTTAATTATTTTTTGGGCTTCTAATTTAATAACTGGTATGTAATATATATTATGTAAAGACAATAAATAATTAATTTGTAAAAAATAAATATTTTGCAAAATGTTGTCTTGTAATTAATTTAACGAATCCAAATCCAAAAAAATGAAATGATGACGAATCATCTAAAATTTGTAGTAAAGTAATACTTGTAATGTTAAAAATAAAAGTAGCGATATTAATAGTAGTAGCAATAAAATATTGTAAAAAATAAAGTGTTTAGCTCGTCAATGAATTTAGACGCCCGAGTGAATAAAAAAATGAAATAAAGGAGGGACAAAATTGGGTGTCAACAAGAGGTAGAGTCAAGTGTTGGTAAATCATCAAGTATCCTGTAGTGATGAGAAAGAGGAAAGATAGTTGATGGATTTGATGAAGCAGTAGCAAAAGGAAAAGACTCCTCCTCAAATTTCACATCTCTGGATACAATGATTTTCTTGGTTTCCAAATCCAAACACTTATAACCTTTTTTATTATCCGAGTACCCTAGAAAAACACAAGACTTAGCTCTAGGTTCAAATTTTCCCCTGTTGCAAGGTAAAGTAGACACATAAACCAAACAGCCAAACACTCTTAAGTCTTTCATACTCAGGTTTTCTTTGAAACAGAACCTCAAAAGGGGTTTTCCCATGTAGAACCTTGGAAGGTATTCTATTGATCAAATAAGTGGCTGTTAACAAACATTCTCCCCAATATTTCACAGGAACATGAGACCGAAAAAATAATCCCCTGGCCACTTCTAATAAATGCCTGTGTTTTCTCTATACAACTCCATTTTGTTGTGGAGTAGAGACACAGGAAGTCTGATGAATTATTCCTTTAGAAGCTAGATAATCAGAATTCATTGTGCTTTTTCCCAACTCAAAAGCATTGTCAGACCTTATTATTTTAACCTTAAGATCAAATTGTCTTTCCACCATAGATATAAAATTTTGTAGAACTGGAAAGGCATTACTTTTAGTCTTCAATAAATGAGTCCAAGTTGCTCTACTATAATCATCAACAACAGTGAGGAAATACTTGAAACCTTCATGTGTGGGTTCTTTATAGGGACCCCAAGTATCAATGTGGATTAGTTCAAAAATCCTTTTGGATTTGATATGACTAGTAGTAAAAGATAACCTAGACTGCCTTCCCATGGGACAAACATCACAAGTGCATGTAGAATTTGAAGGAAACTTGAAAGAACTAATGTATTTCATTGCATGAAAAGGCAAATGCCCCAATCTTTTGTGCAAAGATTTACATTAGAGTTTGATTGAATAGAAAAAAAAACTGCAACAGACTGAGGAGTAGCCTCTGAAACTACTACATGTTTGTTTTCCTTAAAATAAAAACTCCTAGTTGTACTATTAGGTTGGAGAAGAAAGAGTCCATCCCTTGATTCACCAAAAACTTGTGGCCTCTTCATAAAAGGGGCCTGCAAAAGACATCCAGTAGGAGTGAATAAGAGGATTGATTGAAATTGTTTAACAAATTTATCAACTGACATTAAACTGTATTTAAAAGAAGGAACATATAGGACATTTTCTAGAACAACATCGTGAAAAATAGACACACTTCCTTTATGAGTAATGTTTATTTTAGAAGAATTTGGTAAAATGATGAACATAGGATCAGAGAGAGGAGTCAATAAACTAAAAACTTTAGGATTGAAGCACATGTGCTCAGAAGCTCCTGAATCTATGATCCAGTAACTAGAATTTTTAGAAGCTAGATAGGTAAGAGAGAGTGTATAAGTTATACCAGTAGCAGCATTTATGTTTCCTGTTCCTTCAGGTGCTATTCCAAAAGTTGAACCTTCTCCCATTTTCTTTCCTCTGTAGTACTGAATAGCCTGATTGTATTGCTCTTTGGTTAGTTGATTCATGTTGTTTCCCATATTACTTCTCATGTTTGTGTCTTGAGTCATCATCTCTATTTCTTCAATTGAAACTGAATTACTTCTTGCTTTAGATTGGTTCTTCTTTACTTTGCTGTTTGTGAATTTAAAATTAGAAGGAACCCAATCAATTTGTAACAACCTTGCCTGGTATGATTAGTTTTCTTGCAGTAGGTACAGAACAGGTTGTTTTGTTTGGGTTTTTGTGATTTGTTTTCCCAAACCCCTTGACTAGATGGTTTGTTTCTCTGGGCTGCATAGACATGATTGGTGACATGGTTCTGATTTTCTGCATAAACTTGGTTAGTTCCATATGCTTGTTTTCCTGCCATGAAAGATACAGTGCCAGTAGATACATTAGCATTAATGTATAATTCTCTTTGGTTCTCTTCCTGCAAAAGTAATGAGTAGGCATGGTTGAGATTGGGCAAAGGCTTAATCATGAGGATACTACTCCTAGCTGGACCATAGGTTTCATTTAGCCCCATGAGGAAGTTAATCAATTTCTCATCTTCTAGAGATTTAGTTAGCTTTTCCTTTCCCCCATAGATGCAGTTGCAACTGCATTTGTTGTCTGTGTTTAATGAATCTAGCTCATCCCAAAGCCTTTTGATTTTGGTGAAGTATCCTGCCACATCTGTGTTTCCCTGAACAATGTCACTTAACTCTTTTTGCAAATGAAAAAGTTTAGCACTATTTGACTGTCCAAATCTTTGTTCCAGATCTGTGTAAAGATCTCTAGCAGCCTTAGAGTAAATGATGTTATCTGCTATGTCCTTTGATAGAGAATTAAGTAACCATGAAGTTACCATATCATTGCATCTACTCCATGCTTGATAATCTGGTGCATCTACATTTGGCATTTTGCAGGTACCATTTATAAAGCCAAGTTTATTCTTGGCAGAAAGAGCAATAAGGATGGTCTTTCTCCATCCTTGGAAACCTCTACCGTCAAAGATAAAATTCACCAAACTCATACCTGGTGAATCAGAAGAATGGATATAGAGTGGGTTACTAGGGTCAATCTGGTTAACATTTCCAGTTTGTGCAACTGCAACATTTCTAGTGTTGTCTCCCATAGCTTAAGAGAGTATGAAGGAAACAAAGAAGTGAGATTTTGAAAGAAGGAAAATGATTCGGATCACAAGAGTTTCACTGCTCTGATACCATATTAGAAACAAAGAAGATAGTAGAAATTTTGTTGTATTTTCCTTAATTTCAGATCTGTACAAGGCTATGTATTTATAGACTAGCTAAGAGCATAAAAAATATCCAATAGGATAATGTACTATGTACTACTACACCTGTCCCTATACTATATGCTATTGTCTAACAAATCAAATGAATTATTTACAAGTGTCTACTAGAAATAAAATGTAAATACAAAATACTATACAGGCTATGTACAACTACTATTTTGTTGTTTTCCTATCTGACTTGGGCTGTTATCTTCATCTGATACACTTGGGCCTGGTACTGTGTTGTTGAGATTTGGCCCAAATATTGTAATGTTGGTCCATTGTAAATTTGCTGAGAGTTGGCCCAAATGCATTGTGACCCAAATGTGTATTAGGCCCAGAATTATATAAAGAAAACGATCCCTAATTTGCTCGTCTTCTTTCATCGTCTCTTTTCCTTTCCTTCTTTTTTCTTCTCTTTTCCTCGTCATTTCATCTTCTTCATTTCTGTGTAAATGTTGATCATTAATATCAATAAAAACATTGTAAAAATTGTGTTTATATAAGAGATCATTATGTGGAAGAGTTAATTTGATGATTAAGGTTTAAATAAGAAACAAAGGCTTCGGTATCAAAATTGAGTCAAGATTTGATGTGTATGAGTTTTAAGCTTGCGACGACTCACATCTTGTTATAGTAATTGAGTTCGCAACTAAATATTTATATATGTGCTTAATACTGTAGCTCTGCCCTGCCTATTACCCATAGGTCGTTTTTAGAAAAATACAATTTGAGATATCAAATAGGACTAACGCGAATTAGTAGGGGAATTTTTTATAGAGATAGCTTCGGGTGAACATAACGAATTGAGAATTCCTTGATTAATGTGTTAAGACTTAAGAGGGTTTCCACTGATTTATTGTTGTGTACTATCAAGAATGGGATTAGACAGGCTGACCAGTTGATTTTATTAAATTGGTCAATTTCTCAATTTGTCTTCTCCCTTCCATGCAATTTTGTAGGCATATTTTGATTCACTCCCAATGTTTTTACATATCAGCTTGGTGAAGTGATTATCTACGTACTTATTTAATCATCAAGTGAAAATTTAAGAACACGACAAAAATACATTCGGATTATCTGCTATCTTTATCTCTCATGTACTACAAAATCTTTCTAATATTTTAAGTGAATTATGAAACAAATTCATAAAAATATAATATCTTTTTCTACGTTTTGTTCCAATATCTTTTATTGGGTATAATATAGGTATACAACTTTCGTTTCAATGTTTTTGGCAAAGAATTTAGGTATCAATATAGGACACATCATGTGATCCCTAAGTTTTTTGTTTCCAACTTAATTCATTGTACCAGCAACTTTCTGGGATATACAAAATTATGGTGCAACGTAAAGAAAGCATAATTACTTATAGTATGATAATTACTTGATTTTCTAATTGTTTTATTCTATTTATGGCTATTTTATAACCATTATAATATTATTAGACGTAGTTTTTCCAGCTTTGACTATTTTGATTGGGGCAGGTACCAATCAATCATCAATTCTCCACTAGGAATTTAGTTTGCATAATTGCTTCGATCGATTACTATAAAGTGTAAGCTATTGACTTTAAAAAGATAATCAAGATAATGGCTTGAATTTATGGTGATTGATCAAAATGAATTTAAACAATTTATTACTCATTAATCAAGCTCATTTAGGCGAAGTTCTTAGAGTAACTTGTCAATCTGTTTTTGTTTCATGAAATAATGTGGCAAGTGATGCTGTCAAGAAACCGAAGGAGATATTCATACAGTTATTTTTGACATCAGAAGAAGAAAAATTTGTGTAAAATTTACTGGAAATTTGGACTATATCAATCTAAAAGGATATTATGTACCAAATTATGTATACTTTTATATTAAATAAAATATATAGAATTGTAATTAATCAAATGTTTCAAGCTCCAAATATATATATCACTAATCGTTATTGAAGCATAACGAAATTTTGATTTACACCAAAAATTTGATGGGAAGGATTAATACTAAATAATGGGAAAAAATCTTTAAAATCTTGTTAGAATCCTTCACATTTATCATCGTTATTTGTTGTATTAACTGGTCCTTGGGCTTGAGAAGTCTAACTTCAATACCTAAAGAAAGGGCCTTGTCTTGCAATCCAATTTCACCCATACTAGCCCCTTGGGATAACCATGGGCCTTGGTGGTGAATAACTATTCGGGAAAAGTCACGCAAATACAAGATTTAAAAAAGGAATTTTCAAACTACTTTCAAAATATTACATTTATACAATTTATTCTAATCTTTTAACTTTGTAGTATATATGGGAACTTACATAAACAGCTACCTTTTATAAGTTCCTAACAATATATAGCTACAAGTTTGCAATTTACAAACCGTAGCTACCTTTTATGCGGTTTCGGTTGTATTTTCGTATTTTTAAATACAACGAAATGCATGTATCATAAAACACAGAGTGGACTAAATCTTTTAAAAACACGAAGGAGTTTCGGCTGTATTTCCGTGATTTTAAATACAGCGAAATACATATATCATAAAAATAGAGTGGAGTAAATCTTTTAAACACGAAGGAGTTTCAGTCGTATTTTCGTGTTTTTAAATAAAGAGAAATACATGTATTATAAAAATAGAGTGAGTAAATCATTTAAATACACAAAGGAGTTGTGTATTTAATTATATTTATATACTGATAATCCTTTTATTTTGGCTGTATTTAAATGTATTCTAGTTCAGATCAGTAAAGTCGCCGCCTGACGTTGCATCAGTTGAATGTATTCGACTGTATTTGGATGTATTTACACTAAAAAAAATGACGTAAATGAAGAATACAGTCAAATCTGGTCATATCTCCGCAAAAATATAAAATACACTGTCTTTAAAAAGCTACACTGTTCAGTTGTATCCAACCTTCACTGTATTTGAATGTATTTCAACAAAATTTCATATACACTGTGTAGATACAAGAAAATAAAATACACTTTGATTTGAAATACAAAAAAATAATAAGCTCAGATCTGAGCCGGCATGCCGGAAAATGACTAGATCTGAGCCGACACGCTGGTGCTCTAAGGGTGCTCTAACTTTCAATTTCATGTCCTCTCCCTTCCATATTCATTTCCTCAAGCTCCTAGAAATACAATTTTTCAAGCTTTGCTTTTATGTACATATTCAAAGTCTTCTGATTTGCAGTACGCCTCAGTATTTCATATTTGTAATTTTTTACTTAAGCTTTCAGATTATTTATTTATTTATTATTATTATTATTATTATTATTATTATTATTATTATTATTATTATTTCTAAGCATGTGTTACCACTTCTTCACTTAAGCTTTGCTTTTATATACATATTCAAAGTCTTCTGATCTGCACTACGCCTCAGTATTTCGTATTTGTAGTTTTTTACTTAAGCTTTTCAGATTTTTTCTTTTATTTCTAAGCATGTGTTACCACTTTGTCACACTATTTTTGTTTCTAAGGGCAAAATACTATGGTATATTCAAATTGATAAGTGTAATTGAAAAGATGGAAATAAAATATTTGTGGGTGTATTATATACTATATATAATATAACAATATCAAGTATATGGTATATTCAAATTGGTAAATGTAATTGAAAAGAAGATAATAAACTATTTGTGGGTATAATAGTAGGAATTAATATATTTAAGTTTGTATGTTATATATAGTATATAACAATAATAATACATGTTGTATAATATATTTGTAGTACACAGTATTAGAATATATCTTATAGAAGATAGAGCGTATGAGCAAATTCTACTTAATGGAATTTTTCTAGGGTTTGGTGATAATGTTTCCTTATTGATAGGTAGTTGTAGGGACAGATTACTTAAATTTAGGAAAAAAATATAACCTATCAATTTTAATTACCTTATTTATAGGAAAATTACCATATCTAAAGATTTTCTGCTTTACTCATTTATTGGGTATATATGGTAGATTCTGTAAATTAGAAAATAGTTGTAGATTACATAATTTAATACTTGTTGGCTAGTAATTGTGTAAGTTCCCCCCAACAATTAAATCCCAAATTGCCAGGCAGTTTCCATTTTTTTTTTCAAATATAAAAATTGTTTAGAGTGTTTGGGACTAGTGAATGTATTAAAGTGAAATACATAACTAAATAAATTAAATGATGAAGGGTGCCATAATCAGAACAGTTGACTCCTACATTTTGAAAATGATCCTACCAAATTCCACTTCCACACCTCATAATCACTTTATTCATCAATCATTATCGGATTTTACTTGCAATTTATGTCTAATTATGTCAACAAATGATCCATTTTCTAGTATAACAACGATCAAAAAGTTTAGCTAAGACGTTGTCTGTTTAATAAATTTAATTAAATAAGTCACAATCCCTACCAAATAAATTCTTAAAGTTCGACTTAATGCTTCTCCCATCTTTGTTCGTGCTACATTGATGGACATCAATATCATATGTCACAATAAGTTTATATTTCTGATCTTTTTGAGGTAATTCTATATAAACTTGATAAAGAAAAAGTCACAAATACTATTTCATATTTAATGTAACATGCACGCATTATTTGAACTGGCAATTTTGATTACTTTATTATAGAAGCTCTCCTTTCTTGATTTTAAGCAGTTTCACGCTTTATTACTTTTTTTTTTGTTGTTATCTCATGCTTTATCACTTTGGTTGTTACTAGTTTGTTACTTTCGAATGATATCCTCTAGCATCTTTTATCATGCAAAACAGGAGCAAAACATTCTTTAAGAGAGAATTGCTAATAATGAATACATCATTTTGTTCCAATAACTTATACGAGCACTTTAACCGATAGCACATTAACTAACCTTTGCAACAAGCCAACCCTTTTATTAATTTTTCAGAAACGTCTTTCTTTTCTTTTGTTCTTTTTCTCTGTTTTAGAAAAAATGTCAGTTCTTTTGTTCTAATTTAGCATTATATAATTCTACATTTTTGTCTTTCAAGAAAAAAAAGAAGCATAAATTTATGTAAGACAATTAGTTCTAAATCATGGAAATATAGTCTAACAAAAGGAAAATTCAATTAATTTTGCAGCATATGTTATAGCAATACATGTTTTTCGTTAATGTCGTTTTTTTTTTTCTTTTTCTTATGTGACATATGAAATCCTAAAAAACATACTCCATTTCAATATGTTGATTCGCGTGGTTTGATCGACCGGGCATCTGAATATAATCCCTCCATTCCATAGTAAGTGACTTTTTAGGCTTATGCACACCCCTTAAGAAAGTGTTTCTCTTAGAAAATTAGGAGTATTTTTACTAATTTACCCTTAATTAAATGCCTAGAAAAAGAAAAGCTTAATGATTCTTGATTATGTAAATAAGAGTCATTTTGGAAGAAGAAGACCAATTTCTTCTTGAAATCCTGAAGCACCACTTATTTGAAACAAAATGAAAAGCCTAAAAAGTCACTTATTATGGAATGGAGGGAGTAACAAATTAAGAACGCACGATCTTAAAAAAATTGTTGTCTTAAATATGATAAATCACAATAATCCATGTGGGGTTTTAAAATTGCAAAACGCCATTTGGTTTAGGATCTTAGTTTGAGGGGTATTTTTAGACCAATGGACGGATGGAGGGTATTTGTGAGCCACTCCCCATACATTAGGGGTACTTTTGTCCCCTTTCCGAAGGTAATGAGAAATTTAATGTTAAATTATGTTTAAATATAAAAAAATACTAATCTTTTTTAAACGAAGGAATAAAAAATAATGTCAACAGACTCGAGACTTCTCTCGTCCCATCAAATTTGACACCTTAGCCTATTAGCCTCACTAGCTAGAGACTCTTATTCCAGATTATTGATTTAACATAAAGTGTTTCCTCGGATCAAGAAAATGATTCCAGATTTGGAGTTGGGTGAAGAAGGATTTTTTTTTTCTTAAAGAAAACTAATATACTTTTTTAAACTAATGTAGCCACGTTGTTGGGATAGAATGGAAAGTGATTGCAATGATTCCAAGTTCCACTCATCTGACTCTTTATTTGTTCTCATTTCATAATCCTATAATTATTACCATAAGTTGCATTATTATACTGACGGAGACATATAACCGAAACCAGCATAAGAGAGAATTCTGAATTTGAAGTATGAATTTTTATAACAGTCTTGGGTTGATATATAATAATATAGTTGAGTTCACAATTAGATATTAATTTATAGATATCTAATAGATTACAGTACATAAACATGATATACATATTTTATATCCCATTAACTCACATGTCATACACTGCATACGCCCCGGCATCATATCTTATGTATTCGAGAATCCGTTTATCTAGTTATTCTAACATTCTTGTATATTAGCTTATGAAAATATAATTTGTCTAATTCGCTTAAATTTGGGGGTTAATTGACTCGCTCATTTACTTAACTCATTTAATTTTGACGTGACTCATTTTAGCAGATCTAAAGATTGAGCTGGCTTGGGCTAAGTTTGTAGAAATAATGTTAAGACAAAAAGAGACTAAATTGCAAGAACCAAACCAGTTAAAAAAGCCAATCGGCCAAAAGAAACATCTTTTGACACAAAAGAAAGCAAGGATTGTCTCTTGGCGTGAGATGTCTCTGTTGTTTTTCTAGAATACCAAAAAAAGAAATAGTCACGTGACAAAGCATATAAAATTGGAAACTAGTTAAATTGGAAACTAGTTAAATGATGGTGTTTATGAGAGGTGAGACAATGATATATATAATTAGGCAAATGTCTTATGAACACTTTGTAAACCCTCGTACCTTTGACGAAAGTTTTGACCATGATCCTAGATTTAGATAATCAGATAAAGAATGTGGGAATTGGAATTTCCCTGTTCAGTTGTGAGATGGTGGTTTACGCCCATGAACAGTGGCCGTATTTCAGTTTACGGGCCGTAAACCAAGTCATAAACTGGTACCAAGGATTTCTGAGCATTCTGGAATTTGGCAGTTGGATGCTATATGGTTAAATACGGACCGTATTTCAGTTTACGACTCGTATTTCAAAATGTATTCTGAATTTGGGAAAACTTCCTTTACGAAAGTTGTAGATATTTGAAATACCTTTCCAACGATATATTATGGGGGTCAAACGGACATCTGTGCAAAGAGTTATGGCCATTTTACTGAAGAGAAGCAGTGCAGTCCGTATTGCAAAATACGGCCAGTATTTTGCTGGACGTAAAGTGCAATTTTCCAGAACACTATATATTCGTCCATATCAGTTCAAGTCATTATTTTTCATTCCTTCAAACCCTAGAACGACCTCCTATTCTCTTCCATCATCAAGAACATCAAGGTAAGCCCACTCTAATTATTCAAACTCAATTCTAACGTATATCCTTGTAATCTAAACAAGAAATCATTATTCCTAATCTAGGGTTTTCAAGAAAGCCCATCTCAAGGTTCAAGAATTCAAGATTTTGGAAATCTTCTTCAAAGCTCAAGTCTTTAATTCAAGTTTTGGAGCAATTAAGGTATGTAGAACTTCCATCCACATGTGGGAATCTCTACGTTCTTCCCCATGCTCCGTTTCTTGATATCCATGAAGTTCAAACCCTAGGGCATTAAACCCAACATATTGGTAGCCCGTATTTATGTACATGAATTTTGTATCTATATTCGTTATTGTATTTCTAATCTTCCATTACAGTTATTAGGAACCCTAGCTTAATCCATGAATCATGAATTCTTCCTCATGTGTTCTCATTATGTTTATACGAAACTTTATGATTTTATGTAGCAAGTTACAAGCATGTTTTCAAGTCAATTATATATATATAATTATGAACTATTGTTATTACTCATGAATCAAGAACATGTTTGCAAGACTATGACAAGTTATCTCATGAAACCATATTACAAGATATTTCATGAAACCATGTTACAAGTTATTTCGTGAAATCATGATTACAAGTTATTTCACGAAAATCATGGGCTTCTTAGCCAACTATATTATGTTCATATTTTGGGAATTGCTTAGTTAACCGAGAAGGCTCAGATAGCCTGAAACTACGTAGCCACCGTAGGATAAGGGTTGTCAGCAAGGAGGCAACACCTTCATTATGCAGTTTGGATCCTTACATGCTTATTATTACTTAAATCTCATATCCCTGGCAAGGTTGTGAGTGTTCTGCTGGTAGGACGCAAGTACCAGACCATGTTGTCGGTTATACTATAGCATTCCCCACGTTCCAAGCAGTTTTTACATACATGTATTTCCATTGATTTACTGTTTTCAGACTTTACTCACGTTTCATGCTCATGTCCAAGTTACATTCAGTTTCAGTCCATGTCCTATACCTATGTTGTGTCATGTTCTTCATTTCAGCAGGTTTTACATACTAGTACTATTCACGATGTACTAACGTCCCCTTTTATTGCCCGGGGGCCTGCATTTCACGATGCAGGTACTGATATACAGGACGACATATCTGCTCAGTAAGACAGCATTCGTATCAGCTTATTGGTGAGCCCCATCTCATTCGGGGTTTAGTCAACTTTTGTTTTATGATTAGTTATGCATCTAAGGTATGCTGGGGGCCTTGTCCCAGCGAGTATGTTTTCCAGTCAGACTCATGATAGAGGTTTCATAGACTAGACAAGTCAGTTATGTTATGTCAGACATTCAAAGTCGTATAGTCATTTTTGGCTCATTCATGTTATTTCCGCACTCATGTTTAAACAAGTATTTTTATTAAGTATTATGACTTATTACGTTTTATAAAAGCTCATCATGCATTCACGTTATATTCCGCTCATGTTATGTCTCATGATGATTCAGCAAGCCATGTGGTTCGCTCGGTCACATGCAGTAAGGCACCGAGTGCCGTGTTTTGCCCAGGTCATGGTTCGGGGCATGACACACTTGTCGGCTCCTTAATTAATTTTAGTTACTGTCAGAGGCAGAACGAGTTCATCTAGTTTAATTAATAAGTACTTAATTACTTTGCATATGTTGCATCATTTTTTTTTTTCATTTTCACAATGAATTCGAGCTTAATATAAATGTTAATATGTCTTCAGAAAGTTCTTAACTATGCATCTATATATGTTGACTCGAACACACGGCTGTGAATGCATAAGCATCAAGTAGAATTTGCCAAGTACAACTTCGACCTAAAAGAAAGGCGTTGTTTGTTGCGGGAACAAAGTCCCATATTAACAGTTAATAAAAAAGTTATAGCGAATGAATACTTTTAGTAGTGTAAGCCTTTTTGAAAAATTGTGCAAGTTTGAAATAAAAGTGGACAATATCAATGTTAGGAGCTAAAAGTAGTGCTTACTGGCCACATTTGGTATTGTTTTTAAGAAATAGCCATTTTCCTGGATACTATGAGTTGGCGACTAGATGCGATTAGTTGACTACTAGTCAACTTGACTTGGTACTCACGGGTCAGATTAGTAATAGAATATAATGAATTAAAATACCTTGCAGTGATCGAGTACAAATACCAACCAAATGATTAATTTAATTTGAAAAATCTTTAACTATTTTAGTGTTTCTATTACCCTTTAAAAATTGCTAGTAACTTTACTTGAATGCTGTATATATATAATAGTACCAGATAAGAGATTACAGTTGATACACAACATCATTAGGTCAAAAGTTTGAAGCATGAAATTGACCGGAGAAAAAAAAAAAACAGCAATGTGTATCCTCGCTATTCACCACAAATATACAGTCAATTTCATGATGTAGAACAAAATATATTTACTTGACAATATTTCTTGAATTTAGTGTAGGCAGGGGCGGAGCCAAGTGGTGGCTAGGGTGTTCACCCGAACCCCCTTCGGCGAAAAATTACCATGTATACACAAGGTTAAAATCATTTTTTATGTACAAATAGTATATGTTGAATCCCCTTGGCTTCCTCATTTCTTACTCTTTTATATTTTTGAACCCCCTTAGTTGAAATCCTGGCTCCGCCACTGAGTGTAGGTGGGCTTTCAGTGTACCATTATTATGGGCAATACTTACAAGTTTGAAATTCTTGTGCATAAAAAGAAAATTAATATACTTAAAAGAACCATAATGAATACTTATTATTTGATTTTTTAATTTTATTTTCATGTTTGATTAGTGTTCGCACGCAACGAAATATAAGAAGTTGGATTGCAAAGGTTATAAATGAAATATTTTATTGCCAAGAATGGGAACGGAATGACTAAGTCTTAGATTTCATCCTATATATGTTCAATTATTTCTTGAACAGTATATGGGGCCATAATAACTTTTTTTTCCGCGGATTGCCCTTCATTTGGGGTGATCTTTAATTTTTGCCCTTTAAATTGGTGGTCTTTAAGTGTTACTCTTCGCCTAACACCCTGAAATTGTTGGTTCGAACTCCAACTCAGTAAAAAAAAAATTCGCAAGGCAGAATTTTTCGTGAGGCAGAGGTTGCAAAATTCTGCCTATTTGGGCCTTAAGGCACCATTTCTGCCCATGCAAATTCTGCCTGAAGGGTAGAATTTAAAGACCACCATTTTGAGGGGTAAAAATTAAAGACCACCTCCAGCGAAGGGCAATCCTGCAAATTGCCCGCATAATAACATATAAAATGGAGTTTGTAGCATATTTTAAAACGTACAGGAAAACATGGTCCTAAGTATGGTTACCGTGTGTTATGTTAAAGTTTCTTCTACTTTTTTGTAATCAAACTAAGTAGCTTATGTTGGAATAATTCGGTCCAAAGATGCTTTTAATATCATATCATATTATTCAGTGTAAAACTGCGACGGACTGACCACTTTTTGGTCTATATTTATTGTTCAACCACCATTTAAAATGTAATTGAAAAATAGTCAGTTTTCAATTATAAAAATCTTTTTGCCTTTATCTTTTTATTTGAAAGCGGCAGAGATCCGCTTCTTCATCGTCTTTGTTATTTTTGAACATCTGGACATTATCCCGAAGCTTAAAACTTTTAAAGCTGAAACACCAATATATGTGCTAATTAAAGCTTGAAATTCATGTATGTGATTTCCATCACAATATTCTCGATGCGTACCATTATGAAATTACTCCTTTATAATTTTCTTTGTATATCTGAATCAAAAGTACCTATTATTTTCTTCAGGTACAACCTATTAGAAAATTACTTTTTTTTTTCTTCAGGTACAACCTATGAAATTACCCCAAAAGGAAACTTATAAAAGTGAAACTTGAAGTAGGCTAAATGTGAATGTTGTGAAGTAGGGTTGACAAATTGGCGTTTTGTATTAAACTTGTGTGGGTCAAAATTACTGGTATTAATAAATGAATCATTGCCCAATTATGTCCAAAAATTAATTCAGTTGAGATGAATTTCGTCAAGATAGGCTAAACATTGAGTCATAGCCAAACTCTCCCAACTCTTGCTAAGTTATAATTTCTTTATAACTTGTTTAATTACCAAATAAACTGATAATTTTTTTCGTCTTTAATACTATTTATATAACAACATACATAGTATGATCCCATGTGGTGGGGTCTGGATACAAAATAATTATTTTAATATTTTGATAAAGTCTCATGGATCAATTTGAATTACACACTTACCCCAAATGAACCCAACTATTAGATAAATTGCATTTGAGCGGATCATCAAGATGAGCTGAATTAATAAATAGACGGGTTAAACCAGCCTAAGTTTAGGTTGACTGAATGAATTATATTTTTATGAATTAATTTTACCAGTGTGAAACATCCTTTTTGTGTTATAACCAAATTTCTTGTAACTGCTTATAACATACTTTTTTCCCCAAATTCCCAAGGGAAATGGCCAATTAATAGCCGAAAGCTGGTAGAGAGTCGTCTTTCTTGATGTATGCCATTGGTCCTAAAATAATTATAAGACGAGAAAATTCGTAGAATATATATTGTGTTTGGAAACGTATAATGTACTTGTGTCTCCACATTGCCTCAGCTTTACTCCATAGTATGTCCTTACCCTTTGCAGGTAACTAACCCACATTTCCAAAAGCCAACTCCTTTTTTCTACTTTTTGACTTCTCAATCTTCAATTATATTTGTCATCATGATTATATATATATAGTAGATAGATACATATAGTTCAAGTTAAAACTTTTAACTGTGGGCAAGTCCTTTTTATGATTTACAATGACCTCTTATCTATGTAATTTTATTTGCCGATGATCATACTCTCTGGTTCCAATTTATGTGAAAGTATTTAATTAGGTGCAGTATTTAAAAATGAAAGGAAAAGTTTTGAAATATATGATCTAAAATAAGTTATAGATATTTATATGGCCATAACCGTTTCTTTAAGGATAAAATATAAAGTTTAAAGTCAAATTGTTCCTAAATATTGAAAGACGTAATTCTTTTTGGGACTGATTACAAGGGAAAGAGTGTCACGTAAATTGGGATGAAGAAAGTAATAAACTTTCGGTTGTTTTACAAAAATATCTATTCATCGGCCACCCCTTAGATCTCGTCTATTTTTTCAACTTAAAAATTGTGTAAGTATAGCCCTTAGGATTGAAAAAATGTTAGACTGAACATTTAACATCATCAAAATTTCAGATCGTGATGTAACGTTTTCTCATAATACATTTTGTTTGCATAGAAGAGATCCTTACACTGTAATTTAAAATATCTTTAAGTTGTAACAAATAAATAAAAAGGGGGTCATATATTTATTAAACAATTATCCCAAAAAGGATTTGTGTAAACTTTTTTATGAGCCCGTTTGGATTGACTTATAAGTTGCTTATAAGCTGTTTTCAGTTTTTTTGAGTGTTTGGCTGGCCAGCTTAAAGTCATTTTGTGCTTAAAATAAGCTCAAAAAAATAATTTGGCTAATTTGATTTAGCTTATCTAAAGCAGCTTATAAGCCAAAAAAAATAAAATTAGACTACTCTAACTTATTTTTTTTTAGCTTGCAGCTTATAGGCATAAGCCCATCCAAACAGGCTCTATGTCGAAAAGAGTAAGGGTGAAGTCTTTTCTTCTTTGCAATTTCTTTTTGGAGCATTTGTACTTTTCCTCCCTCTTCCTAGTTGAAACGTGGGGAGCCAAAACAATAATGTGTCTACTTCTGCAATCATTACAGATGGCTCTACTAGCTCTACCATTTTAGCCCATCGCTTTCCTAATTAAGATTTTTATTAACTTAAGTTATTTCTAATCCAATTATGCGCATTACATCATTATTTCTACCAAGATATATAACATTGATGATTGAAAATTAAGGTGCGCAATAACAGTGTTTAAAAAAAGAAAAGTAATTATAAGTTCATTGTTTTAGATAAATTTGCACAAGTAATCCTCTGTTTCTCAATTATATCATTCTCGTTAGTTAGTTTGAAGCATGCCTTAAAGTTTAAATCCCTTCCTTTCCACCTTGAGAAGTGTCGCTTAAATAGAGGCTGATACTTTGAAGAAACAAAGCAAAAAAGAAAAGGGAACTAACTAGTATTTTCACCATAATACTTGACAGGGATAATAAAATTAGTCAATGAAAATATGATCGTTTTACTCCAGCCCATTTGAATGTGGGCTAATATGGGCTTAGTATGTGGCCCAAATTAGCCCATGAGAGATCTTCTTAAAATATTTGAATATAGGAGTATTTGTTTGTTTGATATGTTGTATATTATTTTAATAAAGAAGAGAATAAAAGTTTTATTAGTTTTATTTGGCAACTAAACAAATTTTTAAACAATAAATTAATTAATTAAAACTTTCTAAGAGTTGAATGAGTTGAGATGTGACCAATTATTTAGTTCATCTTAACCTAATCTATCTCCATTTAACGAACTTTTAGGTATGGTTGAGTAATTATCATACTTATTAATTCAGCCTAAACCGCTCATTCAGTGTGCTGCTTTGGTACCCCGTATACAAATGAGATTTCAATTGGTACATTTCAGCCCATGATATCATTTCACTCTTCACTCTGTGTCTCTTTTACATCATACACCTAGCTAATTATTTTATGCTCCTCAAATGATTTGCTGCTACATATATATATTTAGCTTGTGTTGAAAAATAGAGTTTCATGATAGCACCAAAAAATGAAAGAGCCAAAATTTTCTTCTCACTTTTCAATGCGTTATGATATAATTTACATTATCAAATTCATTTTTCAATCTTCATGGTGCCAAAGTTACATGACTACGTATACATACAATGATAAAAATCAAGAATGATTACAGTAAGACTAAATTAGCTCTTTTGTGAAATGCACTTATCATCTTTTTGCTGCATGAAGCACATAAACTTGTCAAAATGGTGTTACTGTAGAACACCGTGACATAAATACAATGATGTTCCATTATTTTACTACTGCATGTACGTGTGGTCAATTAAGACAATTACATAGTTAATAACAATTGGCACAATTTGTTGTACTTTAAACTTAATTAATTAAAAGGCTTAAAAAGTAAAACAAAAAGGGATTCTTTAAAGGGCTTAAATTATAGTGCAGCTTGCTTACAAAAGTAAAAAGAAAAAATATATCAAAAGGCAGGATGTACGTGGTATCGTTAAAGTAAAACTCATGTACGTGGTATCCACTGGTAGTTTTATTCTTTTGGTCAAAGGAGTTTTTATTACATGGAGAGAAAGGGCATGGTGAAAATCAAACAGATGAACTTGTTACTATTGTGTGAAAGACACAAATTGGTATATTACCGTAATCCGATTAGTTTTGGTGATTATTTGTAGTTTACTTGTGCAGTTCAAATAAACTCAGCTAAAAGACTTGATATGAGAAGCGCTGGTTGACGCTTTCAATGCAACTATATTAACTTAAAAGAGTTAGGATGACAAAACTACTTCATGAAAATATGACTTGTTTATTCTGTTTAAAATTGAGCGGGTTGATGATCCTGTATTTATTAATTTAGTTCATTTTGACTTATCCAATTCAGTCGATTTAAAAATTGCGTTGATTTGTGACTCATAGAAAACCTTGTCAATTAATTTCAAAAGACCCTCTTTTTATATGTTATATATATAGCCGTAATAAAAAAATAATAAAAAAATTAAAAGTATGTAAAAGTTGCGCGGGTGGACATTGATCCGTTATTTATCTCATCCTGACACAGCTCATCTCAACCTATATAACATTTGGACGGATTAAAGACACACTCATTTATTAATTCAATTCATTTTAATCCGCTCATTTGACACTCATAAATATGGTCTAAGAAAAAAAAATGAAAAAGGGCAGAGAGAGAACATTAGAGGTGTAGAAGTTAAACCTGGGAATGAGCTGCCACATAAGCATGGTAGGTGGGCCTGAGACCATCGTATAACGTCAGTAACTTTTGCTTCACTTCTATACTAACTTTGATATAAACCTTAGTTTAACTGAGATTCATGACCAAAGAATACTACTATACTAGAAAACTGCAAGAAAAAGGTTCTTTCTTTAATTATATGAATGAAATGGCGTTCTCTGCACAACCATAGGCGGAGAACAGGCCCTTTGCTCAGCAAAAGTGAAGGGTTGGATTACCTAATCGGCACGCACAAGCACTTGTCAATACATGACATAATACTCCCTCCGTCTCAAATTGTTTGATACTTTTCGCTTTTTTTAGAGTTAAATGAGTTGTTCTTTAACAGTAATTTTTTCATGTTTTTTAAATATTTTAAATTATTAATCATGGTGACTTATAGTACTTTTTACATAGTTTTCAAATATGTAAATTTTATTTCGACAAATTTAAAGATTCTATGTTCAAACACACGGTCAAAATTAAAAAGTTCAACTCTCGAAAAGCGAAAAGTGTCAAATAATTTGGGACGAAGAGAGTAATATGTACACTTGTCACAAAGTTAATAGACAGATTGAGGCATAGTTATAGTAAATCAAGTTATTTATACTAATAGTATAAAATAATTACACTTTCAATGCAATTAACATGTTATAACAGTTAGTACTCTATTTTTCATAATACCGTAGCAGACAAAGAATTACCCCTTGTTGTAGATCAATTTAAGTTGATATACAAAAATTAGAGGCGGATCTATATTTTGAATTTATGAATCTTAATTTGTAGAAAGAATATTTATTGAGTTTGAGATAAATTATTTATACCTATTAAGTAAATTTTCTAACACAATTCCAGAATTTTGCCTAAAGTACATAACCGCCGAACCTACGACTAAAACTCTAGCTTCTCTCATAATAAAAACAATATATTACAAGTACATAAAACTTAAGTTCTTAATCAATTAAGTACCATTATATATAAGTAATGAAAGGACTGCAACCAAATAGACGCACTATCAGAAAATCACTAATTTTTTATGACCGTTTCGATAGAATTTGGCTCATCGATAAGTAATTTTCGACGTAATAGCCATCAGAAACATCATCAACGAGCTAACTTCTCAACGAAATCCATCAATTTTTTTTTTTTTTTTGTCAGAACGTAAAATTCAAAACTCGGTAATACTACGATTGAAATGGTAGTGGTAGAATTGTTGCCACTATTGAAGTGTTATAGTGAGAGTAGTTAAAGATTTGGTGTTAAGAAGATAAGGTTGGTGGGTCAGTGTTCCACAAAAACAAAGCCAGGTTTGCGAGCTTAATGATCAAGGATTAACCCACGCCGAGCCATTAGTAGCCACCACGTATTACATATTACAGATACAGCCATCATTCCGTTACAACGGGACCCACTCTCCACCGTTACAGGCACGGACCCCTTTGCCCACCTATTGGCTAGCCCTAAAGTTGTTTCAGCCTACCTGGATTTATAATTGTATTTATTTTAAAAATATACTAGTACACACTCCGTCTCATTTTATATGAGGCTATTTGACTGAACATGAAGTTTAAGAAGGAAAAAAAAGACGTTAGAAACTTGTGGTCTAAAATGAGTTATATATATTTGTGTGACTATAAATCATTTCATTAAAGGTTAAATGATAAATTTGATGTTAAATTGTTAACCCTCCGTTCAATTTATATAGCACCATTTGACTAGACACTGAGTTTAAGAACGAAAGGAAAACTTTTAAATTTGTGGTCCGAAATAAGCCTTAGATATATGTGTGACCGTAAATCATCTCATAAAGTGAAATTGTTTTCTAAAAATAGAAGGTTACATTCTTTTTAGGACATACTAAAGAAAAAAATGTGTCACATAAATTGAGACAGAGAAAATATTAAAATGCGACATTCTTTTTTTAACTAATTAAAAATTAATGTAAATTGAGATAAGAGGTATCTGAATTGTTTCTTCTTTATATTATTATTAGGAGAAGAGTCATTTTCGAAGTGTATTGGGTCGGTCTGTAGGGTATGGCCCTTTGTGTTAAAAAGAAATATTATTAAATTGTAGACCCAACCAACCAGAGGCCGCGTGAAGTTGCTGCTGAATGGTGAGTATTTCACGTTTTTGCATTTTATAATGTCGAATTCCTTTTTACAGTACTCCCTTTTCCCAAAAAGATTGTCCTCCTTTTATTTTTAGTCTGTTTAAAAAAAATTGTTTTTCTTTTATATTTAAAAATAATTTAACTTTATGAGATTATTTACAGTCACACAAATATCTAAAACTTATTTTGGACCACACATTTCAAAAGTCTTCATTTATTTCTTAAATTTCATGCTAAGTCAAAAGAGGATAATCTTTTTGGGACGGAGAGAGTACTTTTTGCACTCTTTTTATTTTTATATGCATATATATTTTTTAGAAATAATTTAACTTTATGAAATGATTTACAGCCATACAAATATCTAAGACTTATTTTGGACCACACATTTCAAAAGTCTTAATTTATTTCTTAAATTTCGTGGAGGACAATCTTTTTGGGATGGAGAGAATAACTTTTTGCGCTTTTTTTATTTTTATATGCATATATATTTTTTAAGATTGTTTGTTGTTTAATTATAGTGGCACAGAAAAAGTACGGTGTATTGTAAATTTGTAATTCAGAAAGGTATTTTTTTTAAGTTAAGATTAGTTCACCTTTTGGTTATGTTTAGCATGGATAAACAATCCAGAGCCCGTAATGGGAGACAATTACAAATGCTAGCTTTCTGTTGTGTGCACTAACTCAAAAATTAACGATTTAGCCTAAAATATTTAGGCTATATCTATTGATAATGTATTTTTTTTTTACATTGATAGTGCATTTTAACATGTTATAGAATATCACTTTCCATTTTTAATGCTTAACAATTGATGTTTGTATAACGAATTACCTTAAAAAATTAAGTTATCTGATGATATATGTCTTTTTTTACACCGTTAATAGAACTTATACTAAAAGTTACTCCTACATCCTTAAGCAACTATTTGTTTCAAAAAGGAGGAAACCACTTAAATAAATTAAGCAAAGAAAAATATCATTTCAACTAGGTACTACAGTAACAAGAAATTTATACAGAAGAAGACAGTAAATTTTCTAGTCCTTTCAAATGATTACAATTGTAGAAAAGGAAAAGAGAAACTCCAATGTCATTACCAAAGTTGTCGCATACGCACAGGTAGAGTTGCTGCATTGTACCATACATTTTTGTCAAAAAAACATTAAAAATTCAAAGGGTACAATATACTTATTTTACATAATAATGATACCAGTAATTCATGTAATATAATCTAGACTTCTCAGAGTACTAATAGAGATAAAATTAAATGGAGTGTAATTTATATATGCCTGGAAACTTAACTATTCTCACGAAAGTGAATTTGAAACAGTAAGATAGCTGGAGAAACCGTAGTCACAAAAGACAACTATTTATTCTTTTCGAGAGATCTACACAAACATACTTAGATGTAATTATGAGTAGAGACTCTAAGTGGTCAAATTATTCTATTCCTAATTTAATACAGAGAAAGCAGAGGAAATAACGAGCAAAATGTTACTCCATTAGTTTCAGTTTGCACTATTAATATTGAGATGGAAAGAATTGATATTAGACCTAATTCAATCTCAAAAGCTAACTCAAAGGAACGAGAATTGCTCAAGCAATATAAAGAGGTCACATTCATATTTCACAACCGATGGGAATTCCAACACCCTCTCTCACGCTCAGGCCAGCCAACTGGAGGGTGAACTGTGGGGCCCAACATCGGGGTCTGGCTCTAATACCATGTAATCAATGGATCTTAGGAGTAACTCAACCCCGCAACAGCTAACTCATAGAGATAAGGATTGTCCAAGCCATATAAAGCGGTCAAATTTCTATCCCACAACTAATGTGAGAATTCTTGCGGAAAGTCAAAAAGAATTTTATCATAATTTTTTTATAATGTCAAATCACCCAAAAGATATTTGAAGTGTTATTACAATTAAAAGTGGAGCCAAAATTTAAATTTTATAGCAGTATCAGGTGTTGATAATTGAGTTTATATTATTTAGTAAATCTTTTAACACAAATACATGATTTGAACTAAAGTTAATGGATTCGAATGAACTGCTGGTAACCTTCTAGCTTCATCAATCATTAAAATATGAAATTTATAAATCTTAAAAATAAAACAATTACCTCCTGTAACATATAAAATGACGTATAAAAATTCTTTACACACTAAGTAGTTATATAACTCGAACTCTCGATTAATGATTATGTCACCAACAAAACAATTTTATAAGCTAACAGATAAGTTAAACAAATACAATCTCTTTTTGGTCGGGTGTGTTGTCTTATGGTTTTTGGATGATGCTGCCCTTTAAGAAGGACTAGCTAGTATATGCCCTCATTTTTCAGACGTTCATTCTCTCCTTCCCTCTCTTTGATCAAAGAAAACTACAAAAAGAGTGAAACTACATTTTTTATACTAAAACAAAAAAAATAATAATTTTGGTCTCCATCAAAAACAGGTGGAGTGGTGGTGGTGGAGAACCTGTGTGCTTCACCCTCAGCCACCATTTTTTCCGCCTCCTAAATCTTTTACAATGATCTTTATCTTCTTCCTCAAGAGATAAGGTGATAGAAAATATATACTACTCATATAGTAGTTGTTTTTATTAAAAAAATAAAGAATGGTTTATCATATATAGGTACTTGGATAGAGGGAGTACATTCTTGTTTGCATATTTTTTTGAAACCCTATTCTCTCTAGCTCCTCATTTTTTTTCCTCTTCAGGAAGAAAAAGCTTTTTTTTGCTTATCTCTTTTTCTTCTTCATCTACTCTCCTTTTCATACATATATACTTGGGATCTGATCATTCTTTTTGAGAGGACCATGAGACAGGTTTTGTGAAAGTCAATAGTTCGATTCCCGAGGCATATTGGTTCTCTTTTTGTCTGATTTCAAAAGTTGAATGAGAGTGAGAGCCAGAAACAAATTTATTCTATCTTTTTACACAGTGACTTTGAATATTGATCTGAATATTATTGAAGCCTTGAAAGAAGCAGATCCGTGGAACAACTCTACTGGATCATTATCAAAGGTTGCCATGCTATTTAATTTTCTTCTTCTTCTTTGATCACTTTTTTTAATTTTACTTTAATTAATTGGATGAAGAATTAAAGTTTTTCATGGTCTTGTAATTGTGTCTTAAGGATATTTACAACTTCTTCATGTTTTATTCAGATATTTATTCAATACCTACACCTTATTTCCTTGAAGGATAAGTATACTAGCAATGTAACCCTTCTACTAGTTCTCTCTCATTTTTTTGGGTCAAAATAATAGAATTACAAATATAGTGGAATTAAAACATTACAAGTAGCAGTGCTAATTTTTCTAGCAAATATAGATTTAGAAGTATCCAAAAACAAGCTCGCTTCATTCCTTCCATACCCAAATTGTTTGCAACGGTGTTAATTTTCCTCAAGGTGTGCCTGATCTCCGACTTCTTCTTCTTCTTTTTGGCATTATCAAGTCAAATTTATTAGAAGTGTGAAACAAATGTCCAGTAATAGACAAATTCTTAATTAACGATGTATATGCATTTTTGCTGGGATATTAATAAGATTATTATCTTCTAACTAGTTTAAGAAAGTTTGGGTTTTACGTTCGGTATAGTTAAACAACGTATAGGTATTGACATTTTTTTGATTACACATTATTTTACTTTATGAGTGGAGGAAACATTATACTTATTGTACTTGTGTCATTCAGGTTTCATGCCTCAGCCTAAAGCAAACTTGAGTAGTAGGTTTTTTTAGCCACATCTTCAAGTGTGATTAGGGCTCTCATGCTTTTATGCCCACAAAGTTGACAAAACAAAATTCGACACACATCATTTACTTTTAGTGTTTGTTTCAACATATATACCTTTGTTTCAACATATATACCTGCTTTGAATTCGGGTAATTTTTGTATCATAAATTCATGGTTAATTATGATTAAACTATTGTTGGATTTGCTTTTCTCTTTGATTCATTAGGGTTTGAATTGCGGTGTTACATAAGACTATCGGAAAATAGTGTGTATAGTCATGTTAAAATCTTGTCTCAGTTTTCTGATATTTTATCACAGTTGATTGCTTTTCTTCTTCAATGTTACTAGTTTAAGGCAGGAAAATTAAAATCCAATATATTTACTATATGATGGTACTAATTTTTAAACTTTAATCATCATATTTTTCCATTTTGATTACAATAAATCATGCTTAATTTACTTTTGATTTTGTATTTTGGTCTGAAATGTGTGAAAACAAAATACTGAACTTATAGTATATCCACTTCATCCATCATATAATTTTTTCTCTGTATTTGGTTTCCTCAATTCTCCATTCTCTTCCCTAACATTTTTCTTCTCTCATATGGAGTACAAGAAACGTATAAAGAATTTTATGTTTGAATTTTCAAACTAATTAGGCCTGAACATCTAAATCTCCCTCCCTTGATTCTCTATGATATTTACAAACGAACCCTCATGATTGATTTGTGTGAATACTTCTAGGAAAATCCTTATTTATGAGTAGTTATTGTAGAATCCTACGCATGACATTGTCTAATTTAAGTTAATCAACAATTTTTCAGCTGAAAACGAAGAGGAACAAATAAACTGTCCAAAATGCTACTTAGATTAATGTTCAAATAAACAATTTGACATTTTTAAGAAAAAGTCTTAGATGTTTGTTAAGATTTATTTTCTTAGATGTTTGTTAAGATTTATTTTCGTTTGTTTACTTGTTATTTAACCACTTACACGGATTAAAAGTATGATAATATATGTATCCGTTTTTCTTTTTTGCTTTAAGAAAAATGTTGAACTGTTCTCTAATTTCGTTACATTTATATCTTCTTGAAAGCGGTACTATTTTACAAAGTTATTATGATCTTAAAAGCTAATAATTCTTTGATCACTGGAATACAGGTCTTGATTTTGGCGATCGACAAAAGACATGAATTCATTTACACATGTTCCTCCTGGTTTTAGATTCCACCCCACGGATGAAGAATTAGTTGATTATTACCTCAGGAAAAAGATTGCTTCTAAAAGAATTGACCTTGATGTCATTAAGGAAATTGACCTTTATAAAATCGAGCCATGGGATCTTCAAGGTATAGATTTGATTGATAAAATAAGCATTTATCTATTATAACCCCAGGAAAAAATTCGTCTACTTACTATGGTTTTGTTTGTTTATTTTTAAGAACTGTGCAAAATTATAGGAAGTGAGGAGCAGAATGAATGGTACTTCTTTAGTCATAAAGACAAGAAGTATCCAACTGGAACTCGAACAAATAGAGCTACAAAAGCAGGATTTTGGAAAGCTACTGGAAGAGATAAGGCTATTTATCGTAAGCACCTTTTGATTGGAATGAGAAAGACTTTGGTATTTTACAAAGGTCGAGCACCAAATGGACAAAAATCGGATTGGATAATGCATGAGTACAGACTTGAAACCAATGAGAATGGGAATACTCCTCAGGCAAGCCTTCTTACCTAAAATACTTGTTAAATTAATAATATGAAACATAAGGCAGGTTAATAGTTGTAATGATTAAATCGTATTGATAGTATACTAATTCTTTGGATCGTTAGTATACATAAGTTAAACTCAATCCTAATTATGCATGCCATCAAAACTATCTCAAATCATTCTTTGACTTATGTATTCCTAGATTAATTGCATAAACGTGTTGCGACCAATGCTTATAGAAAACGAAGGAGTGTTTTAATTCTTGCCAAATTCAGATGAAGTAAAGGAAGAAGAAGCTAAGGATTCATCATCTACTATATATACATAACAAATAAACTTGATCTTGTATGTACACTGTAATATCCTGGCAAAGGGCCGAGTTCGGCGGCCCCTACCTCTGCTGGCCCTGTCCTAGAATTTAAGTTATATACAGTAACAATATAACTTAAATTCTAGGACAGGGCTGCCATGTTTTTTTTTTTATACAGTAACAAAATAAATAATTTTACTTTTTCACAATTTAATTTGACGAACTATTACGTTGTTTTCCAGGTTATCCTATCATGTTTGATATGGAAATCGGTGGAAAGTTACTTAGGTTGTCGTTATAGGTGAACTAGCCTAACAATATAGACAATTATTTACACTGTGAATGCACAAACATAAACTCTCTATATGTCCTAACATTATTCAAATTGCAGGAAGAAGGATGGGCAGTGTGTAGAGTATTCAAGAAAAAATTAGCGACAACAATGAGGGGAGAAGGACATCATCAACACGAGTCACTATGTTGGTATAACGATGACCAATTAGTGTCTAATTTCATGCCTGATTTCGACTCTCCACGCCGTAATTTTCCAAATCCATATAATCCTCCAGTATACCAACATCCAAATCCTCATTATTCCAGCAATATTATGCAGCAGCCACATAATGATGCATTTCTCCAACTCCCTCAACTAGAGTCTCCAAAAATCCCTCAATCCTATGGAAACAATATTATCAACCAAATTATAGCACAGCCCAACTCCTCAATTTACAATAACAATTATGATCAAGCAGTGGATCAAGTGACCGATTGGCGAGTACTCGATAAATTTGTTGCATCTCAACTTAGTCAACAAGATGGTTGCAGCAACATGGACAATGCTGCTTGCTCCAGTTCCCCAGCTTCTGAACAAATGAGCCTGATTCATCAAAATGATACCAAGGGGACAGAAATGGCTTCATCAGATATTGGCTCATTATCTGCTTCGAGCTCACAAGTTGATCTATGGAAGTAATGCTATATATATATATATATATATGTCTATGGTAATCATGAAAATATATGATGATGGGATTTGATATACTTTGCGCTGATCAGTTTGTAAATAATAAAACTCAAATGATGATGTATTATTGGTCTAAAAATCTGTACTGATCTATAAGACTTATTTAATGGGCAAAAGAAACTATAGAGAACCTCTAATACGCACATATATATTTGGATTTCCAATAGTGCAGCTCTCACATTGCTGAGTTCTGCTTTTTCTTTAAAAACAAGTTAGAATATTTCCCAATTTGTGCATGTCATATAATTTTCTTTGTATTTTTCCAATTTATCGGATGTCCCCGAAAGATCACATTGTTCTACTTGTGATATCACCCGGTCTTGAGCGGTATAAAGAAACATTAGGGTGATACTATTTTCCGCCATTATTTCAACAATTTGGATGAATATTTCCAGCAGATGTAAAACTTGGGGTTGTAATATCATTTAATGTAATATTCTTTGATTTTCATAATTTTTCGTAACCTGATGGTTGAAATTTATTAAACTGAATGCAAATTAAACAAACAAAAAAGCCTTCCGACTAAGCCTGTAGTTTATGGGTTCAACTGAATCCAACATTTTGTGTGTTTGTGTGTGTAAATTATCACTGAATTTCAACAAATTTTAAGTTTTTGAGGCATAGTTTCAAAATGTAATGGATTCACTAGTAAGAACCGATTGGACTTAAATCTTGATTTCGCTTATGACCTCAGCTCTCATTATTTCATCGAATTTCTAGATCCTAACTTGAAATATCTAACAATTCAAAAGTGTCCATCGGGGACATCCCATAAACTTGGGAGAATGCAATACTATTGTTAGTGTCAACTAAAGAGAAGCATTTAATTTGACAGCTTTTTTATTCATTTAGTGATTAATGGAATCGTCCGTCGTGTAAAAGATAACAATGTATGTGTCTGTGCTTTTGTGTGGTACTATTCGCAAACATAGATTATAGGAAGTCTATTAGATAAAATTGGTGTTCCCCTATGGCCCTATCTAGAATGTATAGTAACGTTGGCGTGAGAAAGTTCCCAGTGTACAAAAAAAAAAAAAAAATTGAAAAGTTCCTAGCCACCGAAGAAGTCTCATAGCAAATTTAAAGTACCACTGTGCTAGTCAAATATGATTTTCTTCCATTCCCAGTTTTATTTTATATGATACACTATTCATTTTAGTATGTTCCAAAAATACTGATGCACTTCTAAATTTTGAAACAATTGTCTTTACATTTTTTTTTTTGTACTCTTAATGAGAAGCTATTATAACCACACACAAATGGCATGACATGTTAAGATCACAAATTTCAAAAATTTTATAGCCACATAATTTAATATTATGAAATATTTAAGACCACACATTTCAAAAAAAAAATATTTTTTCTTAAACTCTATATAGTCTTAAACCTTAAATTGAAACGAAGGGAGCAATAAACCAAATAAATTATCAATGTAAAGGGATGTAAATGTAAGGTCATGAATTATGCAAAGAATAGCCTTCTCATGGAAGTTAGTAGCTAAATGCATGGTTAATTCCACTTTAATAAGAAGCAAAGCTGCTTATACTTCCAAATTACGACAAAGACTTTAAATAATTGCAAATGTGCTCTCTAAAAACCTCATTCTTTGTAAATGAGGTCATTACGCAATTCAGTATGTTATCAAAGAAATAATTTTTTTAGGTCCAGACTTCATTGCCACCCATTATTAAAAAAAATAAAAATCCATGCTAAGAAAAAGATTACCGCATGCTCGAAGTTTCCAACCGCAAGCATAATTAAAACGCAGCAGATAAAACAAAATACATAACTTATTACCAAACTAAAGTGTATGAACAATTTACTGCTGTGATTTCTTAAGTATAAAAAAAAATCCCTAAGAAACCTTGTCTAGTCCTATATTTAGCATTAACACTTGAGAAAGTCATCCAAAAGATACCTACTTCAAAAGAATTGAACCAAAAAACACTCAACCTTCTGTTTGCCCTGCCTTGAAGTTCAAGTCTATCTTATTTGGTGTAAGAAATATTTACATCATCAGGTTTACCTTTATCTATTGCAACAAGTAATTTATCTTTTTTTTAGATTACAAATCTCATATTTTAATGAGGTCGCTTACCACTAGATATCTTTTGGATGACCCAAGTGTAGAAGAATTCATACATTGACAGAGTATATAATTTAAACTAAATCATAAATAAATTAAACAAAAGAATGAAGCTAACAGAATTAAACTTAAAGCTTAAATTCCCAGCAAGTCATCACTTCAAGATTCATAATTCAGCTCACCTTAATTTCCCTTTGAATATTGGAAGCCATTTTGCTGCTACAAGCTCAATGCATATTCCGAACTAGCTAGGAGCTAAAAATATGGCTTTTTAGGTGAATATCTCAAGATAGACGTAGAGCAGTTTTGTAATACTCTAGGTTATAAGGTGGAAGAAGATGGTCGTTATAATAAGTCATATATGTGGGCAGAAGTGTACGAGTTTTATATGTGCAATCCAAATTTCAGTTGGTGTTAAATACTTAAAGAAGACGAAATAAGAATAGTACTACTAAAGAAGAACACAGAATTTCATAACATAATTATGCAATAAGAAGCAGAAACTTAAGAGTGTTTGTTTTACTTTTTGAGCCAGTTATTAAACTTAACAATCATGGTTTTTACTTTGATTTGGTTGAAATTGAACTCAAATAAGACAGTCCCTTTCAAGCAATGCGAATTTTACAGCAGACATCATTATTGAGCGTGCTTTGTTGGTTTCATAATTAACCATTTACCAGTGCACTCACATTGAGAAGGAGGGTATTGGGATCGGAGGAAATGGAGTATATTAACAAAAATAATGACCACTTCAATTTCTTTTGTTTTCACTTCTGAAGTAATCCCTCCGTTCACTTTTTACTTGTACACTATGGACTTTACACACTTCTTAAAAAATAATAAATGAAGTGCACATTTTACCATGGTACCCATATTAATTGATGTATAATTGCATTGGATTTGGAAAATAATTTGGAATAAGTAATTAATGCTAAGGGCAAAACAGGACAAAAATTATTTTTCTCTTGATATGCGAAAGTGGACAAGTAAAAATGAAAATCTATTTATGGAATAGTGGACAAGTAAAAGTGAACGGAGGGAGTTCTAGAGTGTGATGTAGGTTTGGTAGCTCCTTCATAAAGGGATTTAACTTATATAAACTGGTTGCAGAAAGAATTTTACACTATCAGTATATATTAACCTGCTTTAGCATGTAATTTGTCTTATTTTTCTGGCTACCAATCTCACTTCTTTTGGATGGTTAAGTGTACCTTGTATATCATTTATAAAAGACATGATATTGTAATTTTTTAAAGTAGTCATCTCTTTACTTTTGTTTGTGCTTCCACGGGGCTTTCTTTCTGTTTTCAAATTAAACAGGAGATAAGCACTATTTTCCTTGCTTCATTGGCACTGAATTCCCACCATTTCTTGTGTTTGGGAGAGACTGAAGAATAGACTAAAACCTAATGGAAATTAGAAGTAATTGCAGGTCATGTGTGAGTCTATCATTAGGGTTTATTATCATTTAGTTTTTGCACTCTAATTGTGTGTGTGTTTTTTTTTTTTTGGAGATATCACTCTACTTGTGTTGTTTTGAGGGCTAAGGAATATAATAAGATTAGCATTGACCCAATTATTTAAAACCCATGTGATGGCCCATCATTGGTCTTCATCTTTTCCCACCCTAAATACCAGACCATCACTGTCCCAAAAGAAGAAATTTGTCCCTCATTCTAATATCTATGTACTCTCTAAAGGAATGCAACTGGTTTCTTTCTGTTAATTACAATTATAATATAACATACAATTAGTGCTTATCATGTGCTTATTTGATGCATTCATAGGATCTTGTAACACTTTCTTTGGCTCGCATTTCTTTTCTATAATCCCGTAAATTTAAATCATGTCCTATCCTAGAACATAAAGTTCTCAAAATTTCCTATTTTTAGACATTTTCTAAGTTAAGATAAAATCTGATTCAATTTTTTCAATGTTTCTGAAAAAAGAGAAAGAATTATAGTTAGCGAGAGAGGAGTTTGATCTCTTTATAAAGTTTGTATATGGCCGTGGTAAGAGTGGACGACAGGTTGGGGGTCAAGCTATGACCCATTATTTTGTCAATCTTAACCCAGTCTATTTTTAGCTTAAGTAACTTTTGAGCAGGTTAATCGTCCACCTATTTATTAATTCAGTCCATTTTAATTTATCGAAATTCGGTTCAATCCACACATTTAACCTCCTTAGTCTGAATGTAATAATCAACATGACCAAAGATTAGCACATCCAATGACAAATTTTCTCGGAGTTCAGGGCGTGACATTGTAAAACAGAACTTCATCTTGCCATGACTGTTTACACAATCGTAGTGTTGTTCTTAATATCAAACTTAATTACAGTTCATCCATCTTATACTATTCATAGGTATTGTTGCCTTTGTTCTAAGCCTTTTGTATTCATTCAACCTTGATTGAGCCGAATGGACCATTCATTTTGCCTCGTGAAGACAAAAAATAGAGGCAGTCAAAATGATGAGCAAGTGATGGCAAGGGAACATCAATTTTCCACATGGTGATTGTTGCTCCACTTTAACATTCCTTTAATTTGACAATAGGCATGCTAATGTACTAAGCCAGCAAAGAATTAAGTAAAGGACAAGCAATTCATTTGATCTTTTTTTCAATCATTGATCAACACTTGACCAACAACCTGAGAATAAAAGACCACCCTCTATCTATCTTGCTAGGACCTTCCATAAATACCACCACACCCGTATCGGATCTTCCAAAATGTGCGTACTTTTGAAATATTCAACACGCACCTGGCGACATATTTGAAGAGTCTAACCTATGCCCGTCGACAAATTAGAAGAATCCGAGCTATGTCTTTCGACATTTTTGAAGAGTCCGAACAACGTAACCTTCTATGACAAGTAATGACTATTGGTCAAAGTGAATAGTTCATGAAAATATTTCCTAGTGGAGAAGATAAGGAGGAATAATCTGAAGCCTGAAGACAAGAGTGCAAGCTGAACAATCATTACTTCCGGAATGATATTATGTATGTCACATTCTTTTGTAGGATTTCATGTTCATTTTCATCCATACAATTGGGACCACATCCACTTAATTAAGGTAACATGCTCAATATTCTTCCAATTCCTCTGCCCTAACACAGGATATCAAAATAACAAACAGAACATCTGTTTTTGCTGTATCTTATGTCTGCCAGAAAAACTAAGGTTGTTAAATACAAATATGTCATCAACATTTTTGATGTTTCAAGTATTTGTATCCAAGATGTAGCCTATGTTTTCCGGCTGAATCAAACTATGCTCGCATAACATGAAGGAAATTTAAACCTCCAGAGAACTCTTTACTTTCAGCAAATAATTTATGTACATGAACATATTTTCAGTTTGCATCGCAGAGACCAGTAGCTGGATCACAAAATCCATCTCGATCGAGCAACTTCTGAGGTGGAGCGCTAAGCAGAGGAGAAGATGGACTTCCATACGCATTTCGTCTGCTGTTTCCACAGCCTAGACTTTTTCTGGTGCTAACCCCTGTCACCGGGTTAGTCCCACTAGCATACTTGCATAGTGCCTGAAAATATGCATGACATATTCAGCACATGTGGGACAGAAGCAATAATAACTAACAGCGAGACGATGTGAAGCAAATAACAAAACAAACTCCTGCTTAGATAACAAGAAAACACAAGAGTTGGACACTAATGTGATCACATTAAACAGAAGCACAAGTAGCATTTTGTGCCTTGTTGAAAATTTTCTCTCTCCGATACATTGATAGCAACAGGAGAAATCAGAAAGTTGTTCTGAAGTGAGTTTTCTCTGGCATATTTCTTTGGAGAGAAGCCAAGAATACGTTGGTTATCTTTTACACAATTATACATATAGAGGGATACTTACACTTAATAGATTCGCTAAAACTTGCACTTCATAGCCACACTAAAACATGATCACATTTCAAAGTATATAGCTGATGTAATTCAGCCTCTAATGCCCTTGCTCCTGGCCTAAGCCTAATCACCTTCTTATTTCAGATGGAATTGCTAGTATTTGGAATGAATACATTCTTTTGAACATCCATTGTTAGATATATTTAACATCAAGAATAGCAGTAATTAAACCGGTATCTATCACCTTGAACTTTAGATAATCACGTCTTCCTACGAGATACTAGAAACTAATGAGCACCATAGCCGAGCAGAAAGATAGTGCAATTCCAACATCCTAGAAACTACATTCGTGGAACTAACTGTGAAAAAGAAGTTTAGTTCATTTCAGGATTATCCTACATAATATTAGACAATCCTGAAACATGGTCGGTGTGCTTATTCGAGAATTTAGCTCAAAAATTGTGGTTTCCACTGTCCAGGAACTTGAAAAACTCTTAGATATTTGCCAATGCCCCAACAATCGACAAGCTTTCAACGGACAACTTTTAACCAGGGATTTTCCTCGGCCTGATCTTTCAGCTAAATCTTATCTTTCGATTAGTACTGAGTGGCTGAAAATCGATCTGAGAATATTTGGTCGATAAAGAAGGGGAAATAGGTGGGTCAGGGGTCATGAATAAGCACCAATTAAGACATATTTTTCTGATAGCAGTTACATCTGAAGCGGCTACCACGATTACCTGTTTCTGCAGGAGGTCTATAACTGCATCACTGAAATCAGCACCTTCAATGATGGCACCCCCAAGGTCACTCCGAGTCAGAACAGATCGAACAAGAACAGCATTAGTGAGATTAGCATCATTAAGTACCTGCATTAAGGAAAGAACAAAGTTATCTTCACATTCTGAAAGTGAATTCACTTCACAAGGATGTTTAGCCAGTGTAATTGTCATGACTAAAGGTCGACTTGGACTTAAAATCATAAACTACAATGTGCATACCATCCGATCCATCAACGTGTCGCTCAAATCTGCCCCTGTAGTAACAAAGCAAACAGGAATTAGCAAATGTTATAAGTAGTATTAATAGATTTGCATCAATTGAATCGAATTCAGCACTCAATCATCAAGACAGGTAATTTAATATATTAAAAAAAAATCCTAAAATGTTGAATCGAACAACTGAATCTAATGGCATGAAAGTACTGGGGACTTTACAGCCTAATTATTTCATAAATCACTCATGAGTAAAAGCTTAAGAAACTTGCCCAACCAGAATACATTAGGGTGTGAATAAATATACCATTAGTTTTTCAGAAATCATCTTCCACTTATTTTATTTTATTTTATTTACTTTCTCAAAAGTGGTTCATTTAGCATTGACGCATTTGCTTGTCTCACTTAACAAGAAAATCACAAGGAAAATAAAGAGTTGCTGTTATTCAGTTGTTTATGACGAAATTTATGGGTGAAAATCATTTTCGCCCCCTAACCTTGCTTTAAAAATCAAACTCCCCCCTCAACTTTGAACAATAGTCATTCTCCCCCCTTTAACCTATTTTACCCTTATATTATCAACTTGTCATTTTTCTTTTATTTCTTCATGATATTTTTTATCATCTTAATCTATGTAACTAATTTTCTATAAGAAAATAAATATTATTTTCGAGACGGAAAAAGAAAAGTAAGAAATTCTAATCGAGTATATAACTTAATGTCGTTCTATTATAAAATAAACGAGAAGAATAAGATTTTTTTTTATTAATAATAACCAAAACTCTAATATTTGTATTAATACAAATAAAAATAACAAGTAATAATAACTTTATAAATATATTTCAATGCAAGTAACACAAACTAATTAATAAAAATAGAGGTATATTATTTAAAAACATTCCAATAACAACCAATACTCGTTTATATATTGACAATAGAGAATAAGAGAGGAGTGAAACTTATAATCTGCATATACATATATATGTCAAAATAACAGGTAATATGTATGTACGTGTGTGTGTACATGCATGTATATTCAAATATCAATCATAGTAACATTAGATTTTGTGATAAATTCATAAAAGGAGTATTCTACTTATATATGAACTTAAATAAAAATTTATAAATACCTAAGTTAAAAAATATAAATTTTATATAATATAAAATGGTATTACATAGATGGAGGATTGAAAATGTCAAGGGTAAAATAGATATTGCATAGGATAAAAGGGGGAAAATGTCTATTGTTCATAATTGAGGGGGGAGTTTGATTTTCAAAGCAAAATTTGGGAGGGGGGGGGGGGGGGGTGAAAATGATTTTCTCCCCGAAATTTATTGGCAGAAGAGGAAGAGTTTTTCCTTTTTATTAATTATTATTTTTCCTTAATTTCTTAATCTATTTTTCAAGAGAAATTTCAAGTTCTTTTTTTTTTGTGGGGGCGGGGGTTAAGATTCTAGCATATCTACTTTTTCAATGGACTCTATAATATGAATATTACTAAAACGTTACACCAATAGTACGTAACTAAATTATGTGCAATCAAAATAAAATATGCGAAAACACTAAAGTTGAAGTTACTGGTAAAAAGATGTTGGTGCAATTAATTGAAGTTTTCCTAACAAACTGTGCAAATAGTTTTAAACATTTAAATCCAAGGGTTTTATCAACATAAAGTCGCGCCTCTTAAAAACTCGGCAAAATCAATCCTCACACTATGATGCTACAAATTCCCTAATAATAATTTCCACATAACCTTCTAAGAACAGGTAACGCTCCGATTTTGTTTTGGACTAATAATTAAAAAAAAAATTCCCCTTCTATTTACTATTTTTCTGATTGTTTTCTAGAATTCCCTTAATTGAATATTGTTCTCCTCTAGTCCTCCTGTATTAAACAGATGATTTTTTTTTCTTGTTACAGGAGTAATTCTTGAATTGAGTTTTGAAATAAGCAGTTGTGGATGGAGAATTTGAAATCAGGAGTAACAGATGCTAAAATTTCCCCTAATTGCTTAATGCCAAAGTTTAAAAAAACAAAGATAGCCCCAATACGCAGCTTTCCAGAGGGTCTTATTCAATTTGATACAAGTACCTTACGAAAAACACAAGGAGAAAAGTTAGTATATGGTGAAAAGAATGATATATCGCGTGGTGATCGAGCTATGAAGGTTGAGGCAGTTGTTGCCTTTGAACAAAAGGATGGTGAACAAATTGCACAGATAGAAACTATTGATGAGTTGGGAAACACTGAGCATATAGACATGATGAACGTTGTGGATACGCTTAAACGGAAAGCTCAGGTGGATAGTGGAGATTGTCTTGACGTGTTATATGAGTTAAAAATGAGAGAACGTGATATGATTAAGCCCAAGAGGCGTAAGGTTTCCTCACTTCGTGATTTTCCAAAGGATCTTAAGAGTTATGATGTCCCTGTTGATCAAAAATCTAAAGAGGATTGTGTTAAGGAAACAAATGATGTATCTGACGAACTTCTGAAGGTTGATTCTATGTCTCGAGGAGATTTAGTGGATCCCGTGGTAGATGCATTGTCACGTGAAGATGAATTTGAGAAACAAGAGGCTGTGGAGACTGTCGATCTCGAGGCAGTATTACAATCTGATGTAGATTTGGCGTTGCATGGTGAAGCTCGCAAGGATGAAGAAACCATTAGCAAGTTTGAATGTGGAGAGCATGATAATGAAAATGTTTCACTTGTAGAGACTGCATCAGAAGACGCTGAAAATGTTCAGTTGCTGAACGAGCTATGTACTTCGGTGGTGTACCCTTTTCGGTTTCCAAAAAGGCGTAAAGTGTCCGCGGTTCGTGATTTTCCAGATGCATTAAAGATCTTGAAAGCACATAATGAGGCATCAGAGAAAAACCTGAATCAGAGAGCAGCTCACAAATTGGCTGGGAAAAACGAAACAACATGTGATTCTCATGAAAGTTCAGCTCCTACTGAAAAAAGCTTATCTCGCAATTCAAGGACATTACTCACTCCTCCTAAGGAAGACACCATAAATTTTGATGAACAAGAAGTGCAAATTGTGGAGCTAATTCTACAGAAGTTACTAACTCTAATAAGCGGATTGGAGGAAAGGAAGTAGGATTAAAATGCATAAACAAAAGTATTGTCGACGATTCAATGGCTACACCAAGATGTCCCAACATGCCAAGCCAGTGTTACCAATCAGACACTAAAACTAATCAAGACAAAGGCAAAGGCAAAGGCAAAGGCGAAGTTCTAAAGAGAAAACAGAATGAAGGATCAGCGCCAATAACTGTTGTTCTGGCATTGATGGCTCCTACTAAACGTCCACGCTGACCTAAGCAGAGTAATTCTACAGCAAAAGCTACAGCAAATAATGTTTAATCTTGGCACAGCTTTCTGATGGAACAGAAGTGGTAAAACAGCTAAAGGGAGATCATCAGTATCATACATGACATACTTTGACAAAGTATAAAACCTTTGTCCACCAACAAATAAGACATGATTATTTAAATAATATCTAGTTCTATCTTTGTATATTGTGAATTTGCGATGTTTTTGCTATGGAAAAAGTACCTGAGAAGTTTGCTTTATACGCGACTGCTTTCTCTAGATATGCACCATTGAATGTTGAACCACTGAAATCTGATTCCCTCATATCAGCAGATGTGAAATTGGCTCTTCTGTATCAGCAAGTCCAATGGAACATGAATACTAGTCTGCACTGAGAAAACTTCTTGTTCTACAGTTCTTGTTGAATGACATTACAATTACGTTTTCTGGCTTCAAGATTTCAAGCCTACCTACTACAAGAAAATGGGGAAAAAAAATAATGCTCCCTCCCTTCCAACTTATAGGTCAGTCTTCTCTTTATGAGACATTCAAAGATATTTGGCACAATTTTAATAAATAAAGTTATTGTATATAGCTTTCACCATGACAATTTGAGGATACAAAAGTCATTAGAATTGAAATTTTAAACTCTCTCATCATTTACTTTATCAGGATAATTCAACCTTGCTTTATTATTTAAGCCATTATTACTTATATTATATAATGTATATAAGTGAAACATCTTATCTACACATCCTAGGGCAGAGGAAAGGTTACCTGAAGTTTTCATTTGTATGAACTGTTTTCCTGCAAATTGAAGAAAACAAAACTATTTCAGACCCATAAAATTAAAGCTTGCAAGAAAGAAAAAATCTTGAGGAAAACTAACTTGAGGTCTGCAGAACCAAATTGAGCAGCAGAACCAATACCAAATTCACCCCTAGTTTCTGCCTCAAACTTATTCAAGTCTGCTATAGCAGTCATGTTTGAGCCAAATGTGATCACTGCAGCTGCTAGTGCAGTTGAAACTATGGCTTTCCACTTCTTTACTTCTGTATTTGAATTTGAACTTTCCACTTGACAAACAATCTTGGAGGATTTTTGAGGAATTACAACTCCATAAGGAGAACTGGAGGAGATATTAATGGATTTTATGTGTAGTAATGAGATGGAATTGAGTGCCATTTTTTTATTTTTTTTTTGTATTCTGTGATTAGTTTCTGTCAAGAACAAAGAGATTAACAGTGGGAAAGTGAGTGAAGTCACTGGATGGATTTTTTTTTCTTTTTTTCCCACAGCTTTCAACCACAACTCTTTGGACAAACTGGATAGGCTTTGTAAAGTGTACACGTGTACTCTCTCCTATTTTGTTTTTACATTTGCATTTTGTGACAAACAGGTGTTTACAAAGTAAATCGACAAACCGCACCAAATCGATAAATCGAGTCAAATCGAAAAAAAATTTGACTAGTTGTTTGATTTGACTTGGTTTGATGTTGAAAAAAAAAATCCGATCATAATTGGTTTTGTTTGGTTTTAGCTAAAAATAATCAAACCGAATCAAACCAATTCAACATTACATGTATTCAATTTTAAAAATATTTTATACATAAAAATATTTATTTGTAATGTAATTTATAAATATTTCTTAAATTTTTCGTAGGTTTTAATCTATTATCATATTATTCAAGCTTGAACTTAGAATTTTGAATGTCAATAAGTTTTATATCCTATGTATGTTAGTAACTCATATAAAGTCCAAACCAAAATCAACTCAACACTAATACTAACAAAAGAAATCCAATTTACCACTAGGAATGACAATAATGTTGGATATCTATTCTTTAGTTTTGCATAATTGGTTTAGAGAGTGAAAATACATAATTTAAGTTTTTTTTTCTTGTCATGTAATTAATAATTATTATCCGTACTTATTTTAGCATGACTTAGTATTTTTAGATTATAGTCATTTTCTTTATTAATTAGCAATATTTATTTTAACCCATTTTATTATCTTTTGTTGAATATTTTAATACAATGTCATCACTCTTCTCACATTTTGTGTTATTTTCTTATGAAACACCTTAATTATATAGTTGTATCTTATTAGGATTAAAGAAATATTTGAAGTAAAAGTTATATGTTTTGTATCAAGACTATTCCGGAAAAAAAAAACCCGAAAAACCCAAGAAAACTGAATAACCCGAGAAAACCTGAGGTTGAAAAACCCGAATTTTATTGGTTTGGTTTAGTGTATAAATTTAAAAATCTGACGCAATTAGTTTGATTTGATGTTTAAAAAAATTAAATCAACCCAGTCTATGTACACCCCTAGTGACAAATAGTTAGTTGCTTTGAATCCAGTGGAAAGTGGTGATTCTTGTTACACCCATTTTTTTGGCATTAAATACTTTAAGATTGTCTAATAGATTTTTCCTCGGGAAGAAAATTGATTTATTATTCTGATATTTTTCAAGTCATAAGATCTAAAGGGATTTGAGGCAAAACTGCTTTAATAAATCGTTTTTAGAAGATAAATATTCAAAAGTTAACTCATAATAAATTCTCAGGCTAAAAATTCTAAAAAATCAAAAGTTTTTTCTAATTGTTTATCCTAATTTCATAATCTTTTTTTCTTGTTGTTTACGAAATATAATAGATACACTTTAGACCGATGTATGCATAGTGCAAACTTCAAAGCAAAGAGTTTTGTTCTCCCATTCTTACTATGCTTTCATGCTTGCATTTTCCTTCTTTATATTTTATTTTCTTCAATATATTTTTTTAAGATAGTTTTTAGTTTTAGAACTTCTTTTGGTATCGCTCCAGTTTAGATAATATTTTGAAGAATCTATTCTAGCTATTTGTATTATTATGAGTATTAGTTTGTTATCTAGTTTTAGGTTTTAAAACAATAGCTTTATATTATTGTCATTTTTATCTTTGAATTATTAAGATAGTATCATTTTTACGACTCTAATTATGTTTCATCATAGTCATGTTATTGGTGTAATGCATCTTTATGTTATTCACTTTTTAAAGATTTTTTTTAATGGTTCGTGCACATGTTAGCATGTTAATAATAGATACATATATTTTTCTACTAATTTTATAGTTTTTTTTATAATTTTAATGTATATGTTTATTTTATTAATTTATAAAATACTAAAAATTAAATATGCATGGGGCTTATGCCCTGTGCCTCGAGGCTTACGCCTCGCCGTGAAATATGTAAAACGTCTCGCTTTACGCCCACGTCTTTTAAAACACTGCATCCTAAATTATCAAAAGAACCTTTACTACTTCACAAAGTTTTAACAAATAGGTGAAATGTCGCGCGCAAGCTGGCTAGTGTGATTCTAAATTTAATTTAAATACCAAAATTATGAGGAGGACGTACATGTAAAATTAAACTATTTTATTTTATTTTTTGAACAAACATAAAAACATGGCTGCAGCCTTGCAGGAAAAGATTAGAACAAATTGCACGGTTTGTTAGTCCTTCAAATGGGCTGGTCTTTAATTTTTGTCCTTCAAAATTAAAATTATGTCCATCGGGGAATAAGTTTAATTTTAAGGAAAAAGACATAACTTGTATGATATTATGGTGCGAAAATATAAATTTTATACCCCGCAAAAAAATTGTTTGACTTGAGGGACAAAAATTAAAGACGGGCAGAAAATAGGTACAGAGGTGCAAATGACCCAAAAGATTATACAAGCTCTGAGGTAATACCCAAAAAAGATTGGGCCTGCTCTTCACATTTTTCAATTAGATCAGGCCGATGTTGGACAACATAATAGGTTCTAGATGCCAATCCTAATACAAGCAGGCCCATATATATTATATTCTGCTGCTGCATATTTATGCAGGCAAATAGTCTTCATTAAGGGATCTGTTGAACTTGCTTCCTAGACCTAAAAAGCCATTTTTGTTACTTCCTGGATCCAACTAGGGGCGTTCAACGAAATCATTTTACTGAATCAAATCAATAAATTAAGCCAAACTGGATTTTTTTTTAATTTAGGTTTGATCATAAATTTTAAAAATCCGATATTATTTGATTTGGTTTGATGTTAGAACAGAAAAACGCGAACTACATCGACTAATACATAAGCGCATATATGTATTTGTTAAATTTCTCTATCTTCTTCAAATTTTGAATCATTCATGAATTTCTTCCATTAATATTTCTTGCAACACAGCCCAGATTCAACATCAATCAGTTTGAAAGTAGCTTCCAAAGGTTGCCTTAGTGACCATAATTGTAGGAAAAATTTCACGGGCAGCCTGTTTTATCGTCCAAAGATACGCGTGATGAAATACAAGTACCTCCTATAGAATATACTGTCCATCTAAAGTATTCTTGCAATAGTCTTTAGGAAGAAAAAAGCAGTCATCCTTGACTAATAGCCCACAGTAACTTATACATAAAGATTCTGAAACATAAAGAGAAGTGTTTTACTGTTTAAAGAGGACGAATCAATGAAAAGAGTAATGGACCCTATCTATGTTAAAAAAAAAAAAAAAAAAAAAACCTAGCTAGTACACCACCACCATACCTTAGTAGTCTGACCAGCCTAACCTTTAATTTGTGTCCTTTGTCTCATTCATGGTTTAAATATCCAATTTGGAGGTCAATTTATAGCTTATGATTTTAAAGCATACCTCAACGAGTGCCATCTTTCAAAACCCCCCATACCTTTTGTGGGGCTCTCCCATGCATGTCTCTTTGTATTTGTCCACACAAATACAACTCAATGGATATCCTTGGGGGGTTTGCTCTTTTTTCACTATTCAAATTTGTTAAACACAATCTATCACCTCAATAATCCACCCAACAATAAAGAGAGAGATATATACTACTGGATGTGGAAATCGGAAACAAATGGGAAGAGAAGCCTCACGTTTTCTTCAGAACTTAATAATACATACATGAAAAATCGTACTACTAGTTGGGGTCATTGGCACTTATGTCCCTATCTTGTATTGGTCTTTAGTTTTTACCCCCTCATAATAAATAATTTTTTCGCGGAGCATAAGTTTATATTTTAGGATCATAATATCCCACAAGTTATATCCTGCACTCTTAAAGAACTTATGCCCGCTAAACATAAGTTAATGGGTTGGATGAACTGTCTTCTCTTTTAGGCTCCGAGTTCTTTTTGGGGGATGGTCTAATTTATTAGTGGCAACGAAGTTCTTAAATGGCTATATTCTCCCGGATCGCTAGCTAAGCTAATCGTCTTAGTTACCTAAAATGAAATCAATCAGCTTTTTGATTGATTCAGGGCGCCGCCTGGGAACCCCGTTTGGCTTTGGTACTTCAGTAGATCTTCACAAATAAAAAGTGCTACTTCAGTCTTAACTACAACTACATTACGCAAGCCCCGCCAATACCTACCTATACAGTCAAATTCCAATAAAAAAGTACCAGTGACCGCGACTTTCTAGGTTTATGCATTCAGTCAACTAAACTCCATCAAACTCCTCATTTAATTTTTACCGTTCGAAATCGAACTTACGTCTAGCGGGCCATAAGTTCTTTAAGGTATCCAGCATAACTTATGAGATATTATTGTACAAAAATATAAACTTATGCACCGCTAAAAAATTGTTTGTCTTAAGAGCCAAAAATTAAAGACCAGAAGAAAATAGGGACAAAAGCGCAAACGATCCTGCAATTTCTTCTAGTTCGTTGAGGGAAAAGGCCACCGAGTCGATCACTTCAAGTGGCCCAAAAGTGTCCGACGCTCAGCGCATTCATAGTCCTGGACCATATAGTCTACAAAAATTTATAAGGGGAAAGAACGTTGTTGCCCCTGAAAAATAAAATAATTATCCGCTTTTACCTCTCTTATTTTCATGCCCTTAAATTATTTATCCAAAATGTCTCAAAAATTATGATATCAACGTATAATATTTTATACCATTAGATAAAAGGGTCCCTAGATTAAATCAGCTTACAATAATGAGTTTCTTCATATAAATTCTTATATGATAACCTGAAAAATAGAGTAAGAGTATTATAAATAATTAAACTGCACTTATATAATATTAAAAATAATGTGTATGTAGCTAGCAGTAGGTGCTTTTGTTAGATTACAGTGTGTGAGGGATGATTTGACAGCACTTGGGAGCTAGGGATATATATAGAGTAAGAGGTGTTGAGTGGAGGAACTTAGACGTGTGATATCAGTAAAATGTTTTCTTTTGGGTTATTTGATCAATTGAATGACCAACTCATTTTGCATTCTAGCACATATAACCACTCCTATGATTTTCCACTTCAATCAAAGATTATATTTCACTCAAAGGAAAAATATATATGTAGATTTCATAACGTTGCTGTATCTATGTGGATAAATGGCTGCTATATTTGCTCCGAAATTGTAGTACACACTTTTTTAAGTTAGTGAAGAAAATGCTCATTCACACTAGTAATTAAATTCTAAGTTATATATATATATATTGACAATGAAGATATATAATCAGTTCACTTAAAAGTTAATCCCATAACTTTAATTAATCCACTCCAAATTTATGTACGTTTTTTCGCTTTTGAAGTTCAAACTATGTGAATTTTAATCAATAACATGTATTTTTTCATTATATTGACATGAGAAAAATTTCATTTTATAGTTCTCTTTATGAATTATATAAATTGACACAAAGAGCAAGTAACATTTTAACGGCCAAATTACATTGATGATGTAAAAGATTTATTACTACTGCTTAAATCCTACTACTACTCTGTAGTAAATCAGAGATAAGACACATGTAAAAACTTCAACCACTCTGGAGAGAATATTAGCTAATTTGCGTTCACACTCTTCGTTTTTTATCACTTAGATGATTTTAAGTACTCATTCATCAAAAGATAAAAGTCCCAGCAATAGAAATCCATTATTAATCATCAAATGGTTAAAACATACTATATCCTAATTAACCAGTTGATTTGTACTTGCTGGCTATTCCCCGCTAGTACGACTGATTTATACGAATGTCCCTTCTTGGATTATTAATTAGATTTTGTCCATATTTTTAAAATTATTCAACTATATAGCTCTTGGGATTGACAAAATATTATATTGTCGTCTAATATCTACAATTTTAAACTGTACTTATAAGATTTTCAATTTTTCAAAAGAGTTCTTTAGTTTGTGGCTTAATAGGTCCATAAGCAAGAGACCAAGAAAAATAAAAAGAAGATCATTTATTGAGCAGTTATTTCAAAAGAGACCGACAAAAAAAATTACCAAATAATTTTGTCCATCAAAATTTAGATAGACAAAATAAATCACCTAATATAATTTGATTTCGTAAGAAATTCGTATTTCTACTTCTTTTATTTTTCACTTAAACCCATTTAGACCCCAAAAATATATAGTGACGCAAACTAGCACAATGCCACAATCACAATGATTGAAGAAGCACATCATGAATTGAAAGGAACTTGTTGAAAAACTTAAAATAACGGTGATGGAAATGGATGGTCCTTAAATGGAAAAACAGCTACACAATCAATGAACAGGAAATAGCAACTATCTTTTCAAAGCAACGTTAGGGTTCTAATAAGTCAGAAAATAATTTTTTTAAAATTTTTTTTGTAAGAATTCTGTGTGGGAATTCGTGCAAAAGAAGTGAATGGATCTAACAAAGTAAGCCCAAAAGAAAGAAAAAAAATCTAGGAAAGGACAAAATAGGACGGTAAAAGTATTGTTGGATCTGTGTTGACACAACTGAGATGTTTTTTTTCACTGACTTGAATTCATTTTTCTGCAAATGCAAAAGACAACAGAATGAGTGGTCAAATCATCAAAAGTAAGCTTTTAGCTAGTCCTGTACTGTTACATATTATCACATAATCATGGCAATATTATCATGCATATATAAAATTTAAAAAAATTAAAAAAAAAAACCATCATCATTCAATTAATATTTTTAAAGTGTGTGGAAGGAACCCTAGGGAGGCGGAGACGTAGACGGAGACGAAATAGGGTGGTAGGGTTCTATCTTGGATATATTGTTATTTGGAATTTGGAATTAATGTGGATGTGGCTTATTGTCCGGAGGTCCCAAGAAAGTTCTTCAAAAGGCTTTTTCTAGGGTTTTGTGTTCTATTTAAATCTTAGGAAAACTTTTACTTGTATAAACATTCAATTTATGTATACTGAATTACTGATGGTAAAGAATATTTATGATATCAATGCATTTTAACATGTCTTAACAGGTTGCTTAACATAATTTCAAGATAATGGTGAAATTAAAAAATTTATTAAGGAGAGTCAAAACATAAAAAAAAAAAAAGTAGAAGCCAAAGGATTTAATATAGAATTCATAAATATAAAAGATTTATCTATCTACACAGTGTGATTTTCAACAAAAGGATATCAATTGGTGGACAAGGGTAGCGTTGTCACTGCTTTCAGGTTACTAAGTCTAATTATAAATAATATGAACAATTACTTGTAGCTTTATATTAGGTAACTTGATTGTGTAAAAGAAATTTGCATAGAATTTAAGCTTTTTATGGTTGAATGTTTAGAACCTTTGAATGATCTAATGCAATGTTGAAAAGTGTGATCATCTTAGCGAATAGTGTAAGTTGTTATTAGACATAGCAAACTTTTATTTATTCAATTATCTTTAAACGTATAAAAAAATTTAATTGCAATGAAAAAGTGAAACCATACAAATCTAAAACCACGAACTATGAAAATAACAAGTGAATGAGTGAATTGGGAGCTTTATAAGGCACCATGCAAACGTCCTTTTCTAGCTCCTCTCCCCCACATCTGCCGCCTTCTGCTTTTCATATATATACATTGGGAATGCCAACCACACATGTTATATCTTTTCTTTCTTATTCATATTGCAAAAAGTAGATCAATTACTACTTCCATAAATATATAGATAACACACATATACATCATCATCCATGCATGTGCATTGTCCACTCTATGCATAACATGTATTGAGAGCATCCATCACCAGGCTATAAACAGGACCAAGAAATTAAGTAGAGTACTGCAAGTGCAAGCTTAGTGAGGGAGAAAAAAGGGTTTTGGCCTCTCTCTTCTTTCCTCAAATTTTATAACTCACATCATCAAGAAAAAAAAAATAGATCCAAGAAACTGTCAAGCCATCAATCAAATCAAATCAAATCAATCACAAAAGCAGCAGCCAATTATCAGTTTAGAAAAATAGGAAATAGAGAGTAATATGTCATCTTCAAATAGCTTGTCATTGGACCACCTCCCTCCTACTTCCGAGCAGCTCTGCTATGCCCATTGCAACGTCTGTGACACTGTCCTCGCGGTATATTCTCAACATAACATTGTTCTCTTTTCTCCCTACTTTGTGAATCAAGAATCACAAATTAGGTTTTCTTTATAGGGTTTCTTGTGGTTTCCAACTTTTTGGCCATTTAAGTCTTTCTTTTAGCGAGTTTGGTTCAAAACGAGGTTATTCCAGGATTATTATCAGAATAGATAATCTCATCCTGTATATGGGATGGAAAATTTTATTCGGGTTCTTTCTAATACGAATAACCACACGAGCCCTTAGTCCTTTAATTTCCTAGAGTGTTTGGCATTTACCCCATTATCTACAGTGGCGGAGCCACACTATGCCGAGGGTGTTCATCCAAACCCCCTCGGCGGAAAAAAACACTATTTTTATAAGATTAAAATTATTTTTTATGTATTTATAGTAGATGTTGAATCTCCTTAGACTTCTTCGTATGTTTAATTTTTTTTATATTTTGAACCCCTCGGTGAAAATCCTGATTCCGCCACTGATTATCTAGTCTTCAAATAACCAAATTAATTTGTTACAATTTCTAACAATATTTTTTGGGATTCAACGAAAAGAGGGAAGATCTCAAAGCAAATAAATGATTCTGTGGTTCTACCATGGTGAGGTTTTTGATAATTTGGTTCTTGTTTTTTTTTTTTTTTTGGATGATTGATTTCCTTAGGTAAGTGTTCCGTGCACAAGTTTGTTCAAGACTGTGACGGTTCGATGTGGCCACTGCACTAATCTCTTGCCAGGATTGCTTTTGCCTTCCACTAATCATCATCATCAGCTTCATCAATTTGGTCACACTTATTTCTCTCCTTCCCACAATCTTCTGGTATGTGTATATATATTACTCTTGACGAAGCATTATTATTAAAGGTCTAATCTTTTTTAATTTGTTGTCAAAATTTGATAAATGACTTGCGTTGCAGGAAGAAATAACCAACGCAACCCCAAATTTCTTGATGAACCAGAGTAACTCCGCTGATTTTGTCCTGCCTGCTCGGCCTGGATTTGATGATCTTCCTAGGCCACCCGTTATTAACAGACGTGAGGAGAAAAAAAGACATATTTCTTATCTTACATTAAGAGCTTAAGCTATATGCACTTATATGATAAAATATGAAAAGTTTACCCTAAAACTCAAGGAAATACTGATTCTTTTGAGATGCTTTTGTTGAAGAATTAAAAAAAATACCTCATTGATAGTTAATAAGATGGGTGGTCTCCTTATATAAACTTGGACAGTCCTTCCCTCATAAGCTAATTGAGACCACTCAAGATGGATGGTCCCTCAAGCCTTGATGTTAATGCTTTTGTTCTGAGTTTTGCTTAATTCCCCGACTTGCCTTTGTGAAGATAGATGGAACTAAAACATGACAAGTATTTTAACTTGAGTTTATGTTCTAATTTCTATGTATTTTTTGGCCAATAACCACCAGATTGGTGGGGGGTTAGGCCATCCCCTTTCCTGGATATATCATCAAAAGGGTAGAGTTACAAGAGGGGGTTTATCCTTACCTATGATGGAAGTTCTAAGGATAAAGAGCTCATCCTTGTACATAATAAACACATAATCATGTCACTTTTTAAGCAATTACAATTAAATTTCTTCACAAGCACTAGTTTGTAATTGCATAGAAATGGTAACTAACCTACTGTCACAAATTAATTATAATTCACTTATGTAGTGTAAACATAGTTTATACCGTTGGTTTATATATAACTTAAATCCTTTTAATTCTGTAACAAAAAAAACTTAGTCACTTTGCTTCTCTTTCTGCACTGAAATGATGAAGAATTATGTAGAAGAAAAATACATGTAATTATCATAAGATGATTTATGCATACGGTTGACGGCTCTCTTTATGTACAGCTCCTGAGAAGAGACAACGGGTGCCCTCTGCTTACAACAGATTCATCAAGTAAGAATCTTTTTAATTAAATGCAATTTTAGATATAGTATAAAAAAAGTATACATATAGTAGTACTTATCTATCTTTTTAATTAAAGGCAATTATAGATATTAAAAAAAAAGTATTCATATACTAGTACTTATCTATATTGTCATATGAAACTGGAAATTGGGTCATCTCAATTTTGTGCAGGGAAGAGATCCAACGCATAAAAGCAGGGAATCCTGACATTAGCCACAGAGAAGCATTTAGCGCCGCTGCAAAAAATGTATTCACCCTTTTATCTAGACTAGGGTTCCTCCTCTTCTTTTTATTTTTGTTTAATTATACATAAAATTACAAATGGATCTTATCACTTTGATTCAAGGCATTTAGGGTCGAAACAAATTCCGTGTTCAACAATAAATCTTGACAATTAAGAACTAGGGTTTCCATCATGGTGATTTTATTTATAGCTAAGTTTTGTACACGATTTTTTGTTGTTGATGACGCAGTGGGCCCACTTTCCACACATTCAATTTGGCCTCATGCCTGATCAGACTGTTAAGAGGGCTCATGTGCGCCAACAGGTACTTTATAACATGCATCTTCATTGTATATTCCATGAAATGCACATTTTTACTTCTTCTTTGTTTGCTTACTTTTGTTTTAATTTTGTTGATATTTAGGATGGAGAAGATGGTTTGTTTAGTACTTCAGCCAACGTTAGTGTCTCCCCTTACTGATGGATCAGAGAATCAAAGAAAGGAACAGGTTTTGAGATCGATGCAGAAGCTATAGTAGCCAAGTATAACCAATTAATGTGACTCTCGTAGCGTGTGGAATGTGTATTTTTTTTTTTTTTAGACTTTCTTTCTTTATCCTTGTGTTGAAGTGTACTTATGGCTTCAAACTTTTGCTTGAACAGTGCCTTTTGCTTCCATCTTAATAATCACTTTTTGCTTTAGCACTACATTTTCAAGGCCTAGAAATTAATGCTCCATATATACGTAGTACTATGCCTATAAAGATAATCACAAATGAAACAAAAAAGAGGAATATACTAGTGACGTTAATCTAAGTTAGGATCAGAATATGTGACAGTTCCGGATATGATCAATTCTTGACACGCGATTGCATGAAGAAAGATATTGGAAACCCTTGAATTCATTTATCATATAATACAGTGTGATATTTATATTAAAAAAACCTGTGATTATTTACAAGATAAGTTTAGTAAATAGGATAGCTTCTAATTAGAGATCTCCTTATGCACATGAATTCTGTTTGAATTCCTTGGAATTATAGAGAGATGGTCCAGCAGCGGAAAGCTTTAGATGCAGTACGTAGACTTATGCATTTTAACAAATTCAATTTCAAATATTTTGTCTTTTTGTTTTTTGTTTCAGAGCTAATAAAAAACCTTGGACTTAGGATATTATATTACTCTTTATCCTTCTTTCATATGATAAATCTAATTAAGGATTAAATTGATCAAACAGAACCTTACTGGATCGATTTTTAAGTTCTTATTAGTAAAACCATGGATTTCCTATAGATTTTTGAAATCCTAGCATGAATTTGAGGACAAATTCATGGAGTTTTATTTGTAGAAGTTCGAATTCCACGATGAAGTTTCACTTGTAAATTAAAGTTCTAACTCAAGGACACTATCCTGAAGTTTCACTTGTAGGAATTTGCACTCCAAGACTATGTACTGGAGTTTCAGTTGGAGAAGTTTAGAACTCCAGGATATCATATTATATTAAAAGTGAGAAGCTCCTATTTTCAAAGTTAAATTACCACTTTGCCCTTACTATAAATTAAAATGTAATAAGACATAAATCATATAATAAAATATCATAATTACATGAATCATATCATCGTATTTAATATAATCTAATGGGTTAATTAATTCATCAATTTAAAAACAGAAGGATATATTAGAAATAACTCATCAGTGAGTCTTTGAATTTTGAAGATCAATTAGATACCAAAAACAAATTCATGTATCATTATTCAATATGCCAAATTAATCCGTTAGGTATGTGAAAAGGCAAAAATATGACTCTTAAGCACCATTAAATTTTAGGATTGTTTGCTCTTTCAGTTCTTAATGCAGGCTCATTGTGTTGCAATTTTTTTACAGCTCAGCCCCTTTATCTATTTTTGGTCCCTTGAGATTCCACCGTTAATGTCATTTATGTATAGACTTTTCAAATATTTTATTGCACTCTATAAAAGAGCTGATAAAGTAGTATCAAAATTAGCATTTTCCGCTTCACTAACATATTTTGTTTTTGTAAATCTTCTCTCAGGAATATTCATGGTTATAATGGCTTAGAACATATCGACAAGAAGACAATTTAGAAGAAGCAGAGATGGCGTCATTTTGAAGTTAAGAAGAAAAAATCTCTTGCAGTGGGAGAGTTATAGCCTGTTTGGCCAAACTTCTAAAGATAGCTTATTTTAAAAAATACTTTTGGCTAAAAGCAGTTTGTGTTTGGCCAATTAATTTAAAAAGTACTTTTGAGCAGCAATTAGTGTTTGGCCAAGCTTTTAAAAGGTGCTTCTATGTGTATTTTTCTCAAAAGTACTTTTGGGGCAAAAGTTATTTTTTTAGCTTCTGAAAAACTGCTTCTACTACTCCCCAAAAGTACTTATTTTCTCCCAAAAGCTTGGCCAAACACCTCACTTTTTTTAAAATAAGCACTTATTGAAAAAATAAGTACTTTTGGGGGGAAAATAAGCTTGGCCAAACAGGCTATTAATCTGTGACAGTCCAATCATGTTACTTTCCATAATTTATTTCGCTTATTTCTTCTTTATAATTAGAAGTTTGAAGTAGAATGGACGACCCATTCCTCGAGAAAAGCTTATTGTCAGCTCACAATATTGATTTTTCTTTTCCATTTTGAAGTCAAGTTATGATCGTCCAACGAAATTAGGTACACAACCCATATTTGTATGTAATGTTTTAGTCATTTTGTATTGTTGTTGGAGATTGTTTTGTTTCTTTTTGTTGTGTTTTCATTCTTGCAAGTGGTACTTAATTGACCAAACCTTTATTAGTATCGGGTGAGTTTGATAATACTTTAGTAATTTTATGCAGTATGCCACCAATATTCATATTGCCAATTGTCTGAATACGAGTTAATTTACATAGATTATTGCTTAAAGATCATTACTTTGAATGAAAGTATCGAACGTAGTGTTGCAAACATTAATTCACCGATGTTGCTCATTTTCACCCTTTTTGTTCCATTTTTTCTTTTTCTATGATTTGTATGATATGAGAGCAACAACTTAATTTCAAATAGACAACGAAAGTGTATTTTTCCGTTCATATTTGTGCGACATTATACCTAACGATTTTTGTAAAGATGAGTATATACTTTATTCACGGTTAATTTCTAATAGTGGTGACAATTTTGATTTTAGGCATTTTGGCTTTTCTCTGTGGATTCCTTTCGACTATTCTTTATTACTCTAAACTATTCAATAAATCAAATAATCATATAGAGAATGTTATTAGAATTATAACAAAGTGTAGCTAAACTTTACTTTGATTAGCTTTTAGTAATACATTCAGCAATATTTTTCTATATATTACTTGAGGTATGTCGTGTATAAGGTTTAACTTTTATATATATTATTAATTCTGTTTGCGAGTTCTAACGTCTTTTGCTACATATTTTCTCATATGGAAAGTCGTATTTCAGTTTCAACAAAATATTAATACCGACAACAATAGTTTCGGTCATTATAGAGCAACCAAAGTATCAAAATGAAACTTTCTATAAGAACATTGATTATAAAAAATAAAAATACAAAGACTACGTGAGATATTCTCATATCACATTTTTGCACCTCATAACATGATAGAAATTAATGTAATTAAGGAAAATTACCAACAGAACTTAATAGTATTATTTACCTTCGCAAGTTCAAACATGTACTAATCAATCATTTTGAGCTCAATATTGTTTTATTGTTTGCAACATTTATCAGTTTAACTTCCATTCTTCCTTCAAATTCTGGGCAACACTTCACGCACATGTATGTTATAATAATATTCATGTAATTTTTAAACAGCTTGTAATGTTTAATCGGATTACACGTGCAACGCACGTGTCAAAAAATTAGTATATAAAAAAAGCTCATCAATTTTTAAGTATATTTCAAATCAAACTTATGCAAGCGAAATTCTAAGGGCTTTTACAAGTGTCCTAGAGTTCAAACGTCTATAAGTGAAATTCTATGGACTTTTACTAGAGTATTTGACAGACATAAAAACACAAAGGCAAACAAAAATCCCTGTATTTTGCTGCCAAACTTAACATTGCATTTTGGTGGGGGAAAATCATATAATGGCATTTAAAAACAAAATACTTTTTCTAACCCATAAATTTTCGTTGTAAAAATAGATCCAGATATACTAATAAACACAAAATAATATACATTGTATTCCTCATTTCTGGAAGAAACTATGAAAATATGACCTAGGTGCATTTCGCAGTAGTAGAATTGGCATGAACACTTCTTGCGCAGCCACAGGAGATCTGTTACAAAAATACTACTCCCTCCGTTTTAAAAAAAATTTCTTAGTTTGACTTGGCATAAAGTTTAAGTAACAAAGGAAGACTTTTGAAATGTGTGGTCCAAAACAAACCTTAGACATTTGTGTGGCTGTAAATCATCGAATAAAGTTAAATTATTTCTAAATATAGAAAGGTGTCAATCTTTTTGGGATAGAGTAAAAAGAAAAGAAAGATAATCTTTTTGGGAAGGAGGGAGTAAAAAAATTGTAAACTTACATAAACAGCTACCTTTTAATAGCTTCTAGCAATTTATAGCTACTTTTTCTATATTTACAAATTGTAGCTAGTTTTTGTTGTATTTCGCGTTTTTGAAATACAGGGAAATACAAAATCCAGCAGAGTTCGCATTTTTGAAATACACTGAAATACAAAATCTGGCAGAGTCAAAATAGGCTGTATTTATGGAACAGATTCTCTTCTTTCATTTTAAATGGTAAGTCAAATTAAATCAACCATGTATCACGCATAACTGTTGAAGTTCCATAACAACCCACGTTTCTCTCTCCAAATTACTCAATTACAAACTTTTAGAAATACTTCCAAATACAGAAAAACATACACTGGAATACAATGAAATATGGTTGATTGTTTAAGAAATATAAAATTATAGTATGCGTATATGCAATGGAATACAATGAAATATATCAGAAACTGTTTTATAAATTAGAAATACAACGAAATATACTGAAACAGTACACTGAAATATACTGAAACGTTTTATCAAACACTTGGTGAGCATGAAGCTCCACAACTCTCATCGGAGGTGGAGTATGCGTTGAACCATTGGTGAACCACCGCTGCCGCCGCGGAGAAGAAGTGGCAGTGTCGGAAAAGTAAGGAACAAACCAAAACGTCAAAAAACCCGAAATTGAACAAGAGTAGAAGCTATTCAAATGGGGCTTCAAGTATTTTCAGAAATTTGATAACTTGTGGGGCTATGGATACTGATGAATTTGGAATTGTTCCACTTAGAATTGTTTCAGCGAATTTCAACCTTTTTAGATTGAAGAAGATCTTTAAGAAACATTTAAACACACATTTCTTTGACATCAAACAATCACCAGACCTGTGGGCATTAAAATCCAATTATAGATCCAGAAACTTTGAATTAACACCTCAAATTTTGACTAAAGCCAAGAATTGCAGGGAAAAATAGAAGTTTGAATTTAAGAAGCTTATCAAATCTAACTGGTTTGGTTGAAGCAATTTGCCAGTTTAGCCATTATGAGTATAGTTAAAGAATTTGTCTCTTCAGATTTCCCTCTTCTTATGAACGCTCTCATATATAAAAGTGGTCATGTCCAGTTGGCTTAAGAAACTGGTGACCATTATTTCTGCACGTACAATCTTTTAGCAAGATGGCTTGTCCAAGGGAAGTAGATCCCACAGATCTGGGGGCAGGAGAGGGAACGGAGAGAGAGAAAAAGAAGGGTAAGGGAGAAATAGATTTGAGAGGTGAGAGAAAACTAATTTAAAAGAGAAACTTGTGAAATACAGGACACTAGTTATGATGTGTAATTTAAAAAAATATTTTAGTTATGAACAATAAATAAAATAAAAGGTAGTTACTATTCATAAATAGGTCTTAGGAATTGAGTAATTTTTTTAAAATCGGATAATTTAATTTGATTTTAGTTTTCCATCCAAATAGGGGTACAAGTGTAAACTTTGTTAACGGCAGGGGTATATTTATTCTTTTTCATTAACGGAGGATAAAATTGACTAATAAAATAAAATAGAGGGGTATATTTGACCCTTTTCCCTTGTTTAAATTTATGAATGATACTTTTGTATTATTTACTTTAATTTATCACTTCATTTTATTTTTAAGATTAGAAACACTGTATCTCTATACTGCTTAAAAATTGAGAAAGTGATTCGTGCAGTTCGTCCATGTAGAAAAAGAAAAAATATATCAATAGCAAAGGGCCAAAAAAGTCCTTTCACACTTATATTAATGTGATGTGAAAGGTGTCTATTTTTTAACCATATATCGATTGGTGACTATAAATAAAATATCGGCCCAGAAACCGACTAGCCCAAGTCATTTTTGGATAGGACCAAATCCTTGGGCCCAAAGCCTGTTTACTCCTAGAAACAGAATACGGAATCGATATCATCTATACAGTAAAAATTGGTAATGATTACTTGGGGCCTCACAATTATAACGTCATTTGAACCCCTTTCTACCCAAAAAAAGTTAAAAGGTTGTTTTTAGGATAAGATTTTCATCTGCCAAAAGTAAAAAAGTAAAATAAAATTAGAACTAGCTACTTAAGTGACCATAATCGAATTACGTGTGCCCCTTTTACATCTTCCTTTGGTAGTTAGCTTCATAATGGCATTCAAAAGACGTGAAGAAGAAAAGAAATGTGGACAGCTTATATGATTGTCAATGTGTTACATTTCAACAACTAATATGATATGATGTTCGAGAGTCATTATTTGTTATTCTGTCTGGTGTTTACATTTGATCTTTTCTTTGTATCATTGAAGTGTCTGGTCATGCTACACACATGATGCTGTTGGTAGTTGCCTTACAGATCCTAGAAAATGAAAGGAAGGAGCTGATATGACAGAAATACCACGATAAAGTAATGTACAACTGCTTGAATAAGGATGGCCCTCTAGTATGTTATTTTATTCCCTTTGACAAATTATATTTGTTTTAAATATTTGACGTTTTGAATTTTGAAAAAATAAGATGATATTTATTTGTTTTTTTTTTCCTTTCAAGTTTACCCTTATTGCTCCAATTAGAATGAGTATTAATTAATAATTATGTGAAATGATTAAACCTTCGGAAACGAAGAAGATAATTTAGATGAATATGTTAAATAAAACTATTACATACTATCTCCGTCCACTTTTACTTGTCCAATTTGAAAAGAAAAAGACAAAATTTACCATTTTATACATATTTTACTCTTATTATTAAGTACTAATTATTTTCAATTCATTTTTTAATGAGTGAGATGACTTATGATAATTAGGAGTGATATGATAAATTATCTTTTTATTTATTGTTTCTTAAAGGTGTGTCAAGCCACATGGACAAGTAAAATTGGATAGATGGAGTATCATTCTCATTGGGAGTACAAAATCCTTAATGAACCGAAGGGAGTAACCAGTAAATACATTAGTAGTCTTTTATTTCGACTAGTCCTTTTTGTGTGTTGCATTTATGAGTTATGACAATCTAGGGACCTCACGTGAATTCATGTGACGGTTTTGGCCCCAAGTTTGACTCCGATTAGACAAAGAACAATTTTTTTTCTTTTATATTTCTATTTCTTTTTGGGAAAAACTTGAATATATGAAGGCTGTGGTTTGAGGAAACAAGGATTCTAGGCTAAATGTGCATTCACACTTTGGTTGGATGGTTGTTACTTATTGTTTCATAATGTACGTATAATATCATATTTTGTTGTATTGTATTATTTAGATGAATACAACATTTGAAAAGATCGTATCGTTTTCAGTCATTAAATAATGTTAGACATCAACAGTTTGAGTCATAAACCTACATGAAAGGTTGAATACAATGTAGAGCTATCATAAAAAGGTAGAATAAAGGAAAAAAGATATGATTATTAGATAATAAGTAAAGACAAAATGAGAATAAATAGATAAGATCACGACGTAATAACACTAAATCGGTCGTTACATAAAATGAAACTTTTCGGCATTACATAATGATGGATCTAACGATAGGATATAATAAAATTTAAATAACAACCAAAACAATATTGTATTTAAACTAACAACACAATACAATATAATAATTAACTCTTTTTCCCAAAGCAGAGTAATTGTAAGTAAAAATTACATCAACAGGATACATTTTCTATTGCTTAATCATCTGTAAAGAATCAAAGGCAAATTGGATTTTGATTCTTGGAGTGCAAACAAGTCCCGGCTGGTACTTTGCCAATCAAATATTCTGAATATTGGACCACTTATGCTTCCTGATTTGATTTCCAGAGAAGCAAAAGAGTCGAGACAAATTTTGTGAAGTATTGGCTGGTTCCTGTTTCTTTTCTTGTGAATGTAATTTGGATGATGTTCAAACTTCATTTTGAGTGTATAGATGGTAAAGACTAATCTTTAAAGCAAAATATATGTGTTAAATCCGACCCTGCATAGTATGGATAAAAAGTGTCGAATGTTAAAAAAAATTATGTATAGTGAAGAGCTAAAGAAAATCATGAGGTGAAAGGGATATATCACACAGAATAAAAAAGGTATTGAATTTGAATTTTCTTAAAATTATGAGTAGAGTGATGCTAGTAGATCATCAATACAGTTATTGTCTAACTGTAAGCTCAAGATTAATTGCTCAAGTTCGAGCCCTGGGAATAGAAATCTTAGTAGGCAATGTTTTTCTCTTTAATGAATGACCATATGCGACACAAATCTGGACCACTCAAGCAGGTACATTCGGACATCAGATGATTACTCCTTCCGTTCACTTTTACTTGCCCACTATTTCTAAAATAAGTTTTCATTTTTACTTGTCATTTTTCACATATTAAGATAAGATAAAAAAAAATTCCTATTTTACCCATAGTATTAATTACTCACTTCAAATCATTTTTTAAATCCAATAAAAACATGCATAAATTAATATAGGAAAATTAGTAAATTACATACTACATTTATTATTTCTTAAATAGCATGAAAAGTGCAAAGTGGACAAGCAAAAGTGAACAAGTAAAAGTGAATAAAGGGAGTACTTAGGAGAGAAAAACAAAAGAGCTAGTTAACAATAACAAATGTGATATACTTAAGGTGAGCGACAAAGGGGAATGTGCTAATAAAATTAATGAATAGTAGCCATTACATATATTATAGGCAATTAAAAAGAATGTGTGTGGAATACCAATAAATTAAACAACCATCCGGGGGAGCATTTTAACACAACCGGAAATTAATAATGACAAATTACAAGTCAAAACAATTAATAATAATGGCCTCTTCTTGATATCAACATAACTACAACTAGACAACTACAATCTTACTACAAATCACAGACCTCACAAAGGCAAAGCCAGGCTCCCGTATTCTTTTTAACCACAAAACAAAGCATCCACTGGAAAAAGTTTCCTACTGGAACACAGCAAATATTGCAGATACCAGCAGCATCATCATGAAAGAGAATTTCGACCCGTTGCCTCTAATGGATTTTGCAGATGATGTATCTTGAGGCCTGAAGATTAATGAAGCCATATTAGACAATTCTAAGTTAATATGCTTAAGCAATTTAGGTGAAGATTAGTTGTTGTTTACTTACTTTTGCAGTTTGCTAAGTTTGCCACAGAAGAGTGCATTGTCTGGCATTGGCAACTCTGTTTTGTTAGAGGCCTCGGAGTTAACGACCCTTATGTATGTTTCTTGGCCTAGAAACCATGAATCAAGGTTTTCTGTCCTCAGGTTCCAAATTCCAACATTGTCAAGGGAAACCAAGATTGCTGTCCATGCCCCTGGGAAAACCTGCGAGCACCATAGGAAAGGTGAGAGAATTGTCACAAGATAGAGACTTTTAAGACATAAAATGAAATTTGGAACTACATCGAAGCACAAAATATCACAAGTAACAGACAACGATAACAGATTCGCTCCCTTAAGGTTATGCCATTTAAATGGCATTGCCTACTCCTAACGTGGAGCAATAATAGTTGTGCCAGTTGACGGAAGAAGTTTTCTAATGGAAGGACAGAGACATGGGTGATATAGGCAATAGAAAATGTTTCTCAATCATTGTGAAGAAAGTTGGTAAAAAGATTCTTTGACTGGCATATAACATGTCGCAGAAGCTTGGCACATTCAATACTCTACAGCACAATTATCGTGACAACATCAAGTAAACTGAGTTTTGATTCGATGTTTAAGATTAGCAGTCATATTGTAGTACAAAATAATCTTATCACTGGCATATACAGATAAGAAAAGAATTGAACTCATTGAGTTGTAAGCAGTTCCATTGAGACAGCAACAAAAATATAGTGAGTTTGGCCAAGGCACATATACATCCATAGTTCAACATGCTACAGCAGAGTGATGGCTAAGGATTGTAAGCCTGTACTAGCCACGAATTCAGAGAGATTCTCAAGATATATCAATGATTACCTGTGTTGTGGTGCGAGCTATTCCATCCCATTTGTTATAAGTGCCCCTACTATTATTTGACCACACACCATAATCCATCCTGCAAGTTTGCATTAGTGGAAAAAGTCAGGTTTAGAGAAATGAGTATTTTCAGTTTCAGGTTTGAGTACAATGAACAACAGAGGAGGCAAGATCATACCCGACCACAAAAAAGGCATATCCACTCATATGGTATGTGTGAACTTTGGTATCATTGTTTTGTAATATTATTTCCATAAATCCCCTGTAGGTTCCATTAATAACAGAGGTTTCCATTTTAGGAGGTCCGGATAGTGGTGCTGTAGGGAAATCTAGCTTATATACACCCTTCAATTTGTACTTGTCAGCAAGTCTGATTGGTGTTTTGGGATTAACAAATGAAATTCCATTAAGTGTTGTTCTCCTTTTTCCGTCTACCATCCTTGGCGGCAAATTTTGGATCACGTATATCTCTGTGACATTAATCGAGCCATATCTGAAAGAACCTTGAGGATTTGGGCGAGCTCCGCTGGCAGATACATTCCATCTATATAGAGTACAAGGTAACACCAAACAGTAAGTGGCAGAAAATATTTAGGAATAATTAATTTTGGACCGCTCAAAGGAATAATAACCAGCAGATGTATAGATTATGTATATATATAATATACATATTGTATACACAATAAATACATATAATATACATAATCAGTGCATAGATTTTGTATTCTCGATAGCGCCCATAATTAATTTCGGCCGACTGGCCAAAAATGAAAAAAGCCCAAAACAAACCTGATAGATCTAGCCTGGTTCATGGAGAAAGTTTTGTCGAATTCATCTTGTGGTGGTTCAGGAAGAGGGCCGTGTGCCTTTCCTTTGGAGTTTGTATATTTCAAAATGCCTACACCAGTGACTCTTTGCCATTGTGATTGGTTGACAAATCTGGCACTGGCGACAATATAGTAATCAGAACTTGCATTCTGATCCATGGTTATCAAAAAGGAGTATGATTGCCCAACATGAATGTCTAAGCTAGTATAGTTTTGCTGCACAGTATATGATCCCTCTGCTTCTGCCAAAAGTAAGTTATGATTCTGAATTCTGAAGTTCAAGCTCGTTGATATTCCAACATTGCTTACACGAATTCTATAGGTTTTGCCTGCAGAATCATAATATTAGCATTGTAAAATAACCAAGAAGAGAAGCGTATCACATTTTAGATAATTAACAAGACAAAGTTGCACTAAATGAGAACTTAAGGAGCCATTTGGCCATGAGAATTATTCACTTTTCCGGAATAATTCACTTTATTTCAAAATCATTTGGCCAAATTTGGTAAACCTGTTTTCCTACTCCAACTTTATAAAGTCCAAATAAAGTGCTCTCTTCCTTTGCAAAAAATATAACCAAACACAATACCAACTTCATAAATTTCACATAAAGTGAAAAATATTTGGAATCTATGGCCAAATGCCTACTTAGAGTCACAGATAACCAATTAAGTTCTACATATGGATGCATTATTTCAGAGAACCTTTTCCCTTCTCTATACTAAAGAAACACAAAAGCATAAATATTTGCAAAGAACGTGTAATCAAACTCTAAAGTTTCTAGAGATAGTTTTATCGCGAAAGTACCAAAGAATTTTTTTTAAGCAGATAAAAGTCATGTAGTTGTCTAAATAGCAATACTAAGAATTTTCAAGATTTTTGTTGTGTAACAAATAACATGAATTACTCCATGTAGCTTACCTGGATGGACAGTGATTGTTTCATAGTCAATGCCATCAGGCACAATAGTATCATTGTATCTATAAGGACCTTTCCCATTAATTAAAACACCATCTGGCTTCCCCAGATCTTTCCCAGCAAGAAGAGTGTTCCTCAAAGACTACATCCAACAACAAGCAAAGGCACACATTTAACTTCAACAAAAGCTTTATTAAACAACAAACTCATCGCGTAGACACTAACCGTGTGATTTCTGGTGTACCAATCACCAATCATAATAGTCATATCATCATATGGAAAATCAAAAGGGATTGGAATTTCACCCCTGTTGTTAATTGTTAATCCACCAAAACCACCTGATGCTCTCTGAAAATTTAGTGAAGGGAAGTAAAAAAAACTTCCAATTTGGTCCTTCACTTGAAATTGGTAAGTCCAGTTCCACTTTGAAGGGATTGGACAGTTTGTTCCTAGTAATCCATCTTGCCAAGAACTCCTCTTTTGCTGAACCCCAGACCTATATTACCACAAAAATTAACTTAAATACACAAAAAAATTTAAACAAAAAAAAAAAAAAAAAAAAAACCATTAATATTCAAAAGAGTGTACTCTTACCAATGAAAGAGGAGGTCTTCCTCTAATTTGTTCCTCACATTAACAACAACATTGTCATTAGTTGTCACATTCATTGTTGGTCCAGGAAATTTTCCATTAATAGCAATAACCTGAAAATATTAAGCAGCTAAATGTAACTAACACTAACACTAAACACAAAGTTGAAAACTTTGACATCACATATCCCATAGATCTGAAACCAAACACTATACAAAACATTTAACACTTGACATGTTACCTTGGAAGCAACAAAAAAACAAGAGATCTGGACAAAAAAAACAAACTTACCTGTTGGGGCACACCAAGTGGTGAAGCTTCAATGTATGAGACTTCAAAGTTAAAAAACTTAAATGGATCTCCAGCAAAACTTAACCCCATAAACAAGAAAATGCAAATAAAGGTAATTTGGAAAGACCAAGTTGAGGAAGCCATTGTGTTCAACAAAATAAGTAAAGATCAATACTTTTCTCAAGGTGTTTTTACAATAAAGATTCAAGAAAATGTACCCTTTTTTTGTGCAGTTACATAATTATAAGGATGGAGAACAAAGAAAAAAAATGAGCTGAAAAGAGAGCTAGGAAAGCAGCTGAGAGAAAGTGCAAGTGGTAGTAGTGGTAAGTTTTGTTTGTTATATTAATAGTAATAGGAAAGTAGCAACGGTTCAATTTACTTTTTTATGGGTACAGACTACAGAGAGTGGAAAAATAAAAAGTAATGGTGGTGCTAGCTTGGAATTTAGAAGGGCTTAGCTGAAAGTTTTTTTGTCGGTTCCAAATGGCTAAAAATAAGTAGTATTAAAAATGAGCATAATTATAAGGGTGCACATGAATAAGAGCAATGCATGGATTGATGGAAAGTGTGTAATCAAGAAAAGGAATGCGTGTCTTTGCGTGTAATGTGTGTGAGAGAGATTGACAAGAAATGAGCCAATGACAGATAAGATATGTAGGAGAAAAATATCAAAATAAGAAATATTTATTTCACTAGGGAATGAAATTACTAAAGTGAAAATATGGGTATGATATTACTGAGGCAATTTCAAGCCAAAATGGTACTGATGTCAAAGATATGGATGAGTCAAACTTTCACAAAGTACAAGAATACATTTGAACTTTTTCCTCATATTACATAATTCGTAAATTAAATTTGAAGAAGTGAAGAAATTTTATTTACCTTGTTTGATTCATACGTGGAATGCGCCATTATTAATTGTTAGGAATACCTCAACAATTAAAGCATACGTACCAAAGCAATAACACAAATACTGTGACCGATACCTTATGATTTTTACTTTTTTCTATAGATTTGTAAATGAAAATATTAAAGCACTGTGAAAAGTTGTCTTTAGAAGAGCATGAAATTATAGCCCTCAATGTACAATATGGATTAATAGTACAAGTACCCACAATTTACAACATGGATGGAGCACAAATTGTTCAAGCATGCATGATGGCTTTTCCGTAATAATATCATCACTTTTGTACAACAACAACAACAACAATAATAATAATAATAATAATAACAACTTATATATTTTTCACAAATTCATAAAATAAAATAAAAGGGTCTAACTGTGAAAGAAAACAAAGATAATTTTGTGAAATTTTCTGATACTTGTATTGATTTCATCACCTTCCATATATACATGTAATTTGTGCAATAACTAAATAATAAAAGAAAATACGCCTATACACTTATCATTCTATGATTTGTACACTACGTAACTAATTTTGATTCCCTCACATGACAGGCACGTGAAGGAAGCTTCTCAGTTCCTTTCTTTATCTCCAGCTGGCCTTGATCGTACGGCTAAGATACAATCCCATATTTTTTATCAGAGGCTGTGATTTGTCCACATAGACATGGGACAAATACTTTGTGTACATAGGCTTCATCGAAGCCTCAATCATTTTGTCTGAACCATCTTCTTCTTCTTTCTTTATTTCTTTACTTCGATCACTATTTTTCTTTTCTGTAGAAGAACATGAATTCTTCTGTATTTGTATTCCAATATCCCCCTCAAATTGGAGGGTGGTGAAATTACCCCCAAATTGTTAAGCAATGATCGATGAGAAACCCCAGATAAGGGTTTGGAGAAAATATCCGCAATTTGATGCTCCGAAGGGACGAAAAAAAGAGTAATCCAGCCAGAAATGAACTGTTGATGTACAAAATGACAATCCAACTCCACGTGCTTCGTCCTTTCGTGGAAAACTGGATTTTTAGCGATGTGAATCGCCACCTGGCTGTCGGAGTGTACAGTAATGGGAAAATTATGAGGAACTAAAAGATCCTGAAGAACTCGTACCAACCAGGTAATCTCTATTGTCACTCTTCTCATGGATCTATATTCCGGTCCGGCAGATGATAAAGAAACTAAAGCTTATTTCTTTGATTTCCAGGAAATAGGAGCACCACCGAGTGTCATAAAATATCCACTCATTGAACGACGAGAATCGTTACAAGATGCCCAATCAGTATGGCAAAAAGCCAACAAATCAAAAGAGAGGTCGGAAAATAAAAGGATGCCCTGTCCTGGATCATTTTTCAGGTATCTCAAAACTCTTAAAGATACTGAAAAATGTGCTTCACGAGGTTGTTACACATACTGACTAAGTGTAAAGACTGCAAAACATAAGTCAAGTCTAGTACGTGTCAAGTAGTTAAGCTTTCCTATCAAATGTCTATAAATGGTAAGATTAGATATAAGAGGTCCATCACTGCCATTTAGTTGAGAATATGGATTAATAGGAGAGGAGACTTTAGCACCTGAGCAATCAAAATCTTATAGAAGGTCTAAAGTAAATTTTCTCTACTTGATAATGAAACTTTGTTTTTCCCTTAGAATCTCCATACTTAGTGTTGACATCTAATTTTGTCCCACCTTTCTTCCGAAATACCTATTTTTCACTTCCAATATTTTGGCAACTTTAAAAAATAATTATTTGCATTTTTTACTATAATTATTAGCTTTTATTAATACCGGCATTTCATTATCCTGTTGTAGTCACTACTGTTATTATCTTTTATTACCGTTACTACTACCATTATTATTTTATTGTTATTGTTATTATTATTATTATTATTATTATTATTTTATTACCAGTATTATTATAATTCACATTTTTTATCATTTCAGCACTTTTACCAGCTTATGCACACGCATCGCATTTATCTTCGCATAATTTAATAATAGCGTTTACTTACTGTTGAATTTCAAAATATTATTGCACAACTATTGCGATGTCATATCATGTTATTTTCATCTGAGTACTAACAAATACATACTTTATATTAGGGGATATTTTAGCACACTCAGTATATGATTAATTGAAATGGGTCTCTTATTTAAATCTAGAAGCCAAACTATTTTCATCCAGCCCAATATTTTAAAATATCCAGCCCAAATCAGTTAACCCATTATTTTCATCCGCCGAGCCCACATTTTCAGCCAATTCAGCCCAAAAGAAAATTGACCCAGTCCATTAACCCACGACCCGGCCCAATTCTCATTTTAACAAAAATAAAACCCCTAAGGGTTTCATCTTTTTCTCCTCTCAGCCGCACACCCCCCTTGCTCCTAGCTCTCTTCTCTCCCTCTTTCATCGTCCTCTTCCCCCCCCCCCCCCCCACTTCTCCCTGTTCCCCACGCCTGTCTCTCCCACTGCCCTCTGTCCCCCACTTCTCTTTGTCCCCCCGCTCCTCTCTCTCTTCTTCACAAACGAAAAACCTATAAATCTTGGTTCTCTATAATAGAAATTCTCTCTTCTTTTAGCCGCCTGAAAACTACATAGAATTTAGAAGCTTTTTGTTTTAGCCGCACAAAATCCCAAAAAGTTTTAATGCTCAGTAGTGGTGGCAGTTTCTGAATCGAGTAAAAAATCCGAACATCGCAAGCTTGGATTTGATAGTGTTCGAGTAGATTGGAAACCCTCCGCACCCACTTCGCTGCACCCGAAGAAGGTCAGTGAATCTTCTCTTTTTAGTTATCTTGAATTTATAGTTGTTTCCCCGCTTAGCTGTGTTCTAGGATGGTATGGTGGTGGCTTTTAATTACTAGTTCAATATCTGCTTATGTGTGTTGGTTGTCATTCTTGTTTAGTTATGTTCGTTAATGGTTGCAAGCATGTTTAGGCGCATTAGCTTTTTAACATTGTTTCGGGTGCAGACGTATTGTATTGTTTAGTTGGTAATCTTCATCTCCTTTTAGTTTTATTATTTTCTTATGTGCGTTTTAATTCTTGCTCGTTTGTTTCGATTTCTCGCTTAATATAGTTGGTTAGTATTCAACAGTATGATCTCATGTTAGCTGCTTAAATGGTTTGCCTCCATGTTTCGTGTTAATGTTTTAAGGTAGTTTGAAGTGTTAGTTTCATGTATATTTAGCTGCTAGTCTTTATCCCATTATGTCTATGATTCAAGTATAGTAGTGTAGTTCAGAGCAGCTTGAACTATTAATCTGTTATTTTTTTGAAGTATTAATCTGTTAGGAAGTAGATCTCTGTAGCATGTTCTGTGTCTATCGTTCGCCATATTTATCGATTACATACTAATCTTTTTCCTTTCGTTTTTATGCATGACCACCGCGTGCGAGTCCGAGGAACTCGTCTTCTTCCGCATTCGATGTTGGGCCAAAGCCCAATGAAACATTCTATCGAGTCAGCCCCATCAGCTGTGTAAAATGATTCGGGGCCGAGACCCATAACAGCAGCAACAGTGCACAGCAATTGGCCTGAAATGGGCCGATCCATTTAATTCCTTTCCTCCTCTATTTTATGCTCTGTTGTGCATTTTGCTTTGGTATTGAATGACTAACGCTTTTCCTTGTTTCGTTTTCTTAACATTAGATGAATCCTAACGGATTAGTGGGGATGATGTTAATAATAACGGGTAGTTAAATTTAAAGGAGAAGCCAATAGTTAATTCCCTAGGTTTCAGTTTTTATGTTAAAATTATTTAAAGTCTTCTCTTATGCAAATTATTATATTTTCTCTAAATCTTATTTTAAGCAACATTCTTATATTTTCCTTAAAACCTTAACAACCTTTCTTAGCCCTTTTTTTTTCTTAAAATTCAAAGCACCTTATTTAGCATTAATTAATTAACCTAAGTTTTGCCGGATAACCGTAGTTAACGGATTCTGAAGGATGCCTAACCCCTTCCCTTTAGGATAATATAGAACCCTTACCTAGAATCACACTGATTAAGCAGACTATTAACAGAGGTTTAGTTAGCTTTACCTTAGTTAATAATTAGGTGCCCTAATTCACCTTAAAATCAATTAGGTGGCGACTCCCTTAAATAAAGCGAAATAGGAATCTCCAATATGTTATGCTCTAATTTAACCCGGTTTAAAATTGGGTATAACACTTAGGAAATAATTAATATCCCCTAAATGTTTGACTCTGAATTCATTGTTGAGAAAAGTAGTGATCTGAGAGATTTCAGGATGATCATTTCCTGTGATCAAAATGTCATCTACATACACTGCTATTATAGAAACTGAATCCTGAGTACCCTTGAAAAACAATGAATAATCATTCAAAGAACTAGTGTACCCCACCTAGTTTGGCATACCATTGTCTGGATGCTTATTCTACCATTGTCTGCATGCATGTTTTAATCCATATAGAGATTTCCTCAATAAGCAGACCTGCTTAGGATTAGAACAATGCCTACCTACAGGAAACTCCATATAAACTTCTTCTTGTAGATCACCATGTAGAAAAGCATTACCCACATCTAATTGGTGCATTTGCCATCCCTTTTTAATAGCAACAGTGAGGAGACATCTGATGGTGGTCATCTTGACCACTGGTGAAAAGGTCCTAGTATAGTCCACTCCTTCCTCTTGAATGCCCCCCCCCCCCCCCCCCCCTCCCTTCCCCGACTACTAATTTTAGTCTTTCAATTGTCCCATTTGTCTTATGCTTTACGTTGTAAACCCATTTACAAGGTAATGCTTTCTTTCCTGGTGGCAATTCCACAATGTCCCAAGTATGGTTTAGTGCAAGTGCATCAAGTTCTTCTTGCGTAGCTTGTTTCCATCCTTCATAAGTGGAAGCTTGAGCAAAAGATTTAGGTTCAGGAATGGTAGAAATATAAAGTAACACTTGTTGGTTATTTAGTAATAGTGAACTGAAGGAAAAGGATGTAGGTTGTGTAGGATGGATGAAACAAGCATTAGTAAGGTCTGTTAAGTGAATATTGTTGCATATGTAGTCATCTAGATAACCTGGTCTATGATTTATTCTACCAGAAGTTCTTGTTTGAGTAGGAGGTTCAGAAGAAGGGTTGACAAAGGAAATATCATGAGGAATAGAAGAATATGTGGTAGTTATTGCTGGAGATTCATCCAGTCTAGGGATAGAATGAAGATTATTTGGTGTAGAGAAAGGAGAAAGTGGATGTATAACGGGAGAATTGACAGTAGAAGATGAAGGAAAAGAAGTAGAAATAAATTGAGAGGGATCTGAAACAAGTGTAGAATGAGATTGAGTGAGTAAGAAAGGGTCTGAATATGTGGAACTATAATGAATTGTAGGAAAGACTGTTGAATTAGAGTTCGAATAGAATGCAAAAGGGAACTGATGTTCAAAGAATTGAACATCTCTTGAGACAAAAACTTTCTTGAAAACCAATTCCATTAACTTGTACCCCTTCTGTCCTTGGGGATATCTTAAAAACACACAAGCAACTGCCCTAGGATCAAATTTAGTCTTGTTGTTAGACAAAGCAGATGCATAGCATAAACAACCAAAACTCCTTAAATTGTCATATTTGTGCTTGTTACCAAATAGAACCTCATAGGGAGTCTTCCATTTAAGAACCCTTGACGGAAATCTATTGATTAAGTGTGTTGCTGTCAAAAAGTCTCCCCAGTGTGAGTTGGGTAAATGAGATTGAAACATCAGTCCTCTTGTAATTTGTAAGAGATGTCTATGTTTCCTCTCACTATCTCATTCTGTTGGGGTGTACCTACACAAGAAGTTTGATGTATTATACCTTGAGACTTGAGGAACAAGCTCTCTTGTGTTTCTTTGCCTAATTCCATAGCACTGTAAGACCTGATCATCTTCACTTTTACATTGAACTGTTTCTTAAGCATGACTAGAGAATCGTTTAGCATATGAAAGCATTGCTCATAGCAGTTAGTAAAAATGTTCAGTGTCTCTACTATAGTCATCCACTATGGTGAGAAAGTATTTGTATCTATTGTAAGTGCAACATTTATATGGACCCCAGTGTCTATATGAATTAGATCAAAAGGCTTTTTAGTATGAATCTGACTTAGAGGAAAAGGCAGTCTAGTCTGTCTTGCCTTAGGGCACACATCACAAACATGTTGAAATTTAGAAGGGAAATAAATGAAATAAAAAAAATCATTACTGAGTAAGGAACATGTCCCGAACTTACATGCCATAATGCTATACTAGGAACCACATTTGCTGAAATTGGAAATGGAACTAAATTTGACATGGAAATGAAACTACATTTTCATTTGAAACATGCTTAGACCTAAGACTAGCAGGCTGAAATAGGTAGAGACTTCCCTCGCTTGACCAAAAGCTTGAGTGTTCCTCATTAAAGGACCATGTAAGATACAACCACTAGAAGTGAATAACATATCACACTTATATAAATAGCGCAACTTGTGAACAGATAATAAGTTATACTTGAAATCTGGAATATAAAGGACATTTTTAAGAGTTATTTTATGCAGAATGGAAATACTTCATGCATGAGTCACAATAATCCTGAAAGAATTAGGTAAAGTGATACTTATAGGCATAAGAAGGGGGTTTAAATAAATAAAAGACTTAGAATCAAAGCGCATATGTTCTGATCCACCTGAATCAATGATCTAGGTGAAGGCGTTAAAAACTGAAAGACAAGTTCTTGAGTACTTTAGGATTGCACCAGCTATTGCTCCTACATTAAATCCACCATTTGGAGCTCCTGCTTGTCCCATCTTTACTTCCATAAGAACCTTTTGAACTAGTTCAGCATACTGATCCTTACTCATGCCTTGACTGCAACTACTGCTTGATGCATCCCCTTGTGTAATGAGTGGAGTTTCTATTTCTTCTTTAGCCATAACCCCATTTGTCTTTCCATGATACTCCTTAGACTTTGTAAACTCAAAATCAGCTGGATACCCATGAAGTCTGTGACAATCGTCTTGGACATGTCCTATTTTTCCACAATATGTATAGCTCACATTTGGATTATACTTTGATATTCTTGGTTTGTTCCTTTGAAATCTCTAACTGGTCTTTGTGTGTTGACAATAAATTTTTGCTGTGTTTGACCATGTCCTCTCATTCCTTGATGCCCATTTCTTTGATATGATTTTCCTTGTGATGTTACCATGAAGGATCCAGATCCAAAATCATTTGTGTAGTTGGCACTCACATACACTTCTCTATGATTTTCATCTTGTAGTAATAGAGAATAAGCAGTGTCCATGCTAGGCAAGGGGTTCATCATCAATATGTTTCCCCTTGCCTTTGAATACACATCATTTAGGCCCATAAGAAACTGTATAAGTCTTTGATCCTCTAATGATTTTATTGACATAGTTTTACCCTCACAAGTACACACACAAGTGCAACATATAATTGGGTTGATTGAGTCTAATTCATCCCACAGTCTTTTTAATTTAGTGAAGTAACCTGCTACATCACTGTTTGCTTGGATTAATCCTGAAAGTTCCTTTTGAAGATGATACAACTGTGCACCATTAGTTTTTTCCAAATCTGCTTTCTGAACTATCCCATAGTCCTTTGGCTATTTTAGAGTACATCACACTATCTGCAATGTCATTTGTTAAAGAGTTTATCAGTCATGCAGTGACCATGTCATTGCAACTGGCCCATTATTCATAGTCTACATGATTCAGATCTGGTGGTTTACAACCTCCATTGATGAAACCATGTTTTTTCTTGGTTGACAAAGCAATTAAAACATATCTTATCCACCCTGGAAATCCTCTTCCATAAAAAATGGTATTGATGAGATTCATTCCAGGTGAATTTGAAGAATTGAGATAGTAAGGATGAGAGTGATCAAATTTAGTAGCATTCACTGTAGTAGCTACAATGCTTTCAGTGCTTGTATTGTTTGTACTCATTCTATATTGTGACTGATGTTAAAATTAGGAATTTGATAATGTAAAAGGTTGATTTGATGACCAGAAAATTGGATCGAGCTACTACTCTGATACCATGAAAGAAAACAAAGACATTTTTGGGAAATTTTCTGATACTTGTATTGATTTCATCACCTTCTATATGTATATGTAATTTGTGCAATAAATAAATAATAAAAGAAAATCTGCCTATACACTTGTCATTCTATGATTTGTACATTATGTAACTAATTTTGATTCCCTCACATGCATTACAGGCACATGAAGGAAGCTTCTTAGCTCCTTCCTTTATCTCCAGCTGCCCTTGATCAGACGGCTGAGATTCCATCCCATCATTTTTATCAGGGGCTGTGATTTGTCCACGTAGACAAAGGACAAATACTTTGTGTACCTAGGCTTCATCGAAGCCTCAATCATTTTGTCTGAACTGTCTTCTTCTTCTTTCTTTCTTTATTTCGATCACCATTTTTCTTTTCTGTAAAAGAACATGAATTCTTCTGTATTTGTATTCCAATAAACTAATCAATAATAATCACAAGGTCGTTCGATTTCAAAGAAATGATCTCTTGATCGCTAAATGTATGTTCAGAGACATCCAACAGTTTGTTTAATATTTTCAAAATAGTTAATACTTTAATGTCAGGAATGTTCTATTGGAAATGAGAATCCTCCCATAAAGGGTGTTTTATAAGCTAGTAGGATAAATACACTAATTATTGTTAACCCTAATTTACCATATATTACATAAGTATATGTATAGGATACAATTTAGAGATATAAGAGAGACAAAATCCTCAATAATTTTCACTATTTCTTCTCAACCACATCATATTAAGGTCTTGATCATGATTAAGAGATTCATACGATATACCATGGAGGTCATTGTGAACCAATAATTTCAATCACAGATTAATCAGTTTCAATCTTCGCTACATAAAGAACTTGTAAGCTTTTTGTTGTAATTTACGTGTTGTTTATATACGTGTCCCAACATGTTTTATTGCAATATTTTGCACCCTATTGTCACATCCTTAGTCTTCAACTAAGTGCACGTGCGGCACTTGACAACTCGCTCACGTTCTTGCACAACTTGCTCACGATCTTGCTTTGTCAAGTCAGCCTAGATTACTACACTCAAGATCGCTAAGGGAATAGTAATTGAGAAAGACAAGAGAAATTTACTAGAATGAAGCTTTCTATTATAGAAGACTTATTGGATTTTTGCTTGATGGTTTTTACAAATGGATGCCCCTCTATTTATACTACTCACCTAGGAACTAGTATGCAAATAATAATTAATGATAAGTCCTTACTTATTTACAAAGAAGTACCTACTCTAGAATTATCCACTAGGCTAGAATGTTCTAAGGTCTTCCTAAGAAATCTTCTAGGAAGTCCATAAATATCTAGAGCATCTCCACAAGAATCTCCATAGCTCTAGAATCATCCAACACATGCTAGACTTTTTTTTCCATGTAAGCATCCACATGGCAAAAATAGCTCCAAATGGCACCTAGGTGGTATGATGATGTGGCAGGTCATCACACTCTCCCCCACCTGATGTTGCGACGACCGTGGCGCATTGTTGCAACATAAACTCTCGAATCTTGTCTTTAAATTGCCATAAGTCTTCATAACGCTCCCATGTGGCCTCCTCCGGTGATTGTCCCTTCCAGTGGACGAGGAACATGGCGGTGGCTTTCTGTCCTTGTTTTTGCCTGGCCTAATAATCAATGATAGCCTCAATTTCTTTATTATGAGAGACGGTAATGGTAATCAGCGGTCGACTCGACTGCCCTCGGCTGGGATCATCCTTGTCTTCATGGTATGGCTTGAGCACGCTAGCATGGAAAACGGGATGAATCTTAAGATGAGGCGGTAACTCTAGCTTATATGAGATCTTGCCCACCTTGGCAATGATCCTAAACGGCCCCTCATACTTCCATATCAAGTTCTGGTGCACGGCCCATAGTGTCTTAAACTGCCTTGGATTAAACTTCATTAAAACCATGTGCCCCACCTTATAATCTATGGGACGACGCTTGCGGTCGGCAAACTTCTTCATCTTCTTTGCTGCCTTGTCCAAAAAGGACTTAGCAGTGTCAAGCTGCTCCTCGAACCCCTTAGCCATATGGTAAGCCCCCAAACTCTTCCCCTCGAATGCTGCCAGTAGTGAATGTGAAGTTTGTGGTTGTTGGCCTGTGGCTAGCTCAAATGGCGTTCGACCCGTAGACTCACTCTGTTGCAGGTTATAGGAGAACTGGGCTAGGTCTAAGAGCCTTGCCCAATCCTTCTGATGTGCACTCACATAATGCCTTAAATAGCACTCCAATAAGGCATTGACCCATTCTGTTTGTCCATCCGTTTGCGGGTGGAAACTAGTGGAAAAGTGCAGCTCCGTGCCAAGTATGTCGAACAGCTCCCTCCAAAAGTTCCCAGTGAAGCGAGGGTCTCAATCACTCATGATATGCCTTGGTAAGCCCCAATATTTCACCACGTTCTTGAAGAATAGTTTGGCGGCTTCCTTAGCTGTACATCCTGGTGAAGCGGGCATGAAAGTGGCATACTTTGAAAATTATTCACGACCACCATGATAGTGCCGTAACCGTCGGACTTCGGTAGACAAGTGATAAAGTCCATAGTCACGCTCTCCCATGGACGCTCCGCTATTGGTAGTGGCGCCAAAATTCCTCCGGACTGCCTTTGCTCAACCTTGTCTTGTTGCATACAAGACAAGTCTGCACATAACACTCTATATCCTCACGCATGCACGACCAATAGTAGACCGACTCAACCAAGGCTCTAGTACGGCGTTGACCTGGGTGACCGGCCCACAAGGTGTCGTGGCTCTCCTTCATAATACGCTGCCTAATAGCTCCAAATTTCGGCACGTAGACTCTCCGGCCTGCGGTGAGCAATATACCGTCTTCCACCCAAAAGCGCCTCGTCTTCCCCTGGGTGGCTAACTCCATAAGCTGCTTAGCTGTGGGATCATGTTGCATGCCTTCCTTTATAGCCTCTCGGATATCCCAACTTGCTGAAGTAATGGCAGCAAGCTCGGCCTTTCTACTTAAGGCATCGGCTACAACGTTACCCTTGCCCGGCTTATACTCCAACACATAGTCGAACTCAGCCAAGAAATCTTGCCACCTAGCCTGTTTTGGTGTGAGCTTCTTCTGTGTCTGAAAGTAGCTAGTGGCCACATTGTCAGTCTTGACCACGAACTTTGACCCCAGCAAATAATGTCTCCATGTGCGAAGAAAATGCACTATGGCAGTCATCTTCTTCTCTTGCACCGTGTAACGCCACTCCGTATCGTTCAACTTGCGACTGTCGAACGCTATGGGATTCCTATCTTGCATCAAGACACCCCCAATGGCAAATTTAGAAGCATCTGTATGCACCTTGAACATTATGCTAAAGTCGGGCATCGCTAGAACTGGCTCCTCTGTCACGGCTGCCTTAAGGTCTTCAAACGCCTTTTGGCAGTTCTCCGTCCATCCCCATGATTTGTTCTTCTTTAACAACTCGGTCAAGGGTGCTGCCTTACCTGAATAGCCATTGATAAAATGCCGGTAGTAGTTAACAAGGCCAATGAAGGATCTCAACTCGGTTACCTTTGTAGGTGCCTCCCACTCTTGGATAGCCCGTACCTTAGCCTCATCCATGCGTAGCTCGCCATTGCTAATGACATGGCCCAAGAAGTGCACCTTTGATTGTGCAAACTCGCACTTTTCCCTCTTGATGTATAGATCCTTCTCTCGCAAGACTTGGAAAACCTTTCGTAAGTATTTCACGTGCTCCCCCAAGGTGTTGCTGTAGATGACTATATCATCCAAGTAGACTACCACGAACTGATCTAGGTAGGGATGAAAGATCTTATTCATGAGAGTGCAAAATGTAACGGGGGCGTTGGTTAACCCGAAGGGCATCACCAACCACTCGAAGGCTCCGTACCTTATCACACAGGATGTCTTTGGTTCGTCCCCTTCTGCAATCCGAACCTGGTAGTAACATTTGCGAAGATCCACCTTGGTAAAGTACTTGGCTTATCCAAGTCTATCAAATAAGTCGGCAATGAGCGGGATGGTACTTGTTATTTACTATGACCTCATTAAGTGCCCGATAGTCTATACACAGGCGCAATGATCCATCCTTCTTCTTTTGAAACAACACTGGTGCACCAAAGGGTGCCTTCGATGGGCGAATGTGGCCAGCATCTAGTAACTCCTTTAGTTGTTTCCTAAGCTGCTCCAACTCAGGCGATGCCATGCGATAAGGAGAAAATACGGGTGGCTTAGCCCCTAGCTCCAACTCAATCTTATGATCCACCTCACGTATAGGAGCCAAGTGCTTAGGTAGCTCATCGGGCATGACATCTTTGTTCTCCTCGAGCAACTTCTCCATGCAATGAGGCAGTATGTACTGGGGACCCTTGTATTCTTCCAAACTTGCAATGGTTGCCATGAATGTCAGCTCTCCTTTCTTAAGACCTTTAATTAGCTGCATAGCTGAAAGTTGTGTTTGTCTCTTTGCATGCGGCATAGTCACTGTAGGCACCATGCAAGCTCCTTCTTGCTCCAAGACCAAGAGACGTTTGAGGTAGGGGTCGATCATCGTGTGGCAATGCCTAAAGACTCTTTTCCCAGAACAATGTCAAAGATATCCATAGTAGTGGCTGTAAAATTTGTCGTACCTTTCCAATCGCCCAATTTGACACCAACGCCATTAGCTACACCACGAGCATTTTCTGGCTTAGCATTCACCGTCTTAACGAGGGTGTTAATTGGAGCGAGCTTCAACTCTAGTATCTTCGCTGCAGCCTCGGGCACAAAATTGTGAGTCGCTCCAGTGTCCACCAATGCCCGAGCGAGCTTGTTGTTTATAGTGAGATCCGCGTATTGATTTTTATTCTCGTCGGGTTGGATGGGTTACTCCTTGACAACGCCACATATGCTTATCATACCTAACTGTGCGGTGCCTGAACTCTCTCCTTGCGTCTGCTCCTTTCGTTCACGAACCATTGCATTAAGGATCTTCAAGTCGGGGCAATTTCTGAAGCCATGTGGTCCTTCACATATGTAGCATCTTTTTTTCTCGATCTGCGCCTTCTTCTCAGCATAGCCCTGACGACCATTTGGCTTTTTGCCATCGAACTTGTTGGCATTTTGAGTCCTGGAGTAGTATTATTGAGACTCCTTGTTCTTACCACGGTCTCCCCCACCTTTGGCATTGCCACCCCTTGACTCATGACCTTTGCCTTTGTCGCGTTTTTCATGCTTGAAATCCATCAAAGACTCGGCCTCCACTATGACTTGGTCTATATCACTGACTTGTCGGTGTTGCAACTTTTGCTTAGCCTAGTTCTATAACCCGTCCATGAAGTGAAATAACAAGTCATCGCTAGTGAGGTTGGGAATTTGAAACATAAGGGTGGTGAACTCCTTGACATAGTCGCGAATGCTCCCTGTCTGCTTCAACTCTCTAAGTTTGCGTCTTGCCTTATACAAGACATTATTTGGGAAGAACTGTCGCTTGAACTCATGCTTGAACTGATCCCACGTGTTGATTGTGCATAGACCTCTGTCAGCATCGGCGACCTTTCTTCTTCACCATAACATGGTAGTCTCTATTAGGTACAACACAGCGAGGTTGATCTTGGCCTCATCGTCCCTCACTTTTCCATGCCTGAAATAATCCTCCAAGTGCCAAAGAAAGTTTTCCACCTTTTGTGCATCACGAACCCCTTTGAACACTGGTGGCTTGGGAGCGATCTTAGCCTCCCTCGTCACGACAACATTGTTGGCTACCTCGGTCACACCAACATCAACCTGCTCTTTGAGTGTCACTATCTTTGCCTTCATGGCACCGATAGTACTTAACGCCTCCATGAGTCTGCACTCTAAGGCAGTGATGGTTTGCTTTACCTCAATCTCAGCCTGCATGTGCCCTTCCAAGTCATTTCGGATGCTTTCAATCTCTTCAAGAGTATGCCCCTCAAGAACGCTAAAAGTGCCCTCCACCTTGCCTAAACGTTGGCCAAATATGTGGATAGCGTCCATCCCCACGTTAACCTTCATAACCCACTCTTTACCGAGCGAGACGTCTTCGGACAGGACCTCCACGTCATCCTCGCTCTCTTTAGTGGTAGATGGTTCTTGGGATGTAAGCCCTTCATTTGGCACAACCTCTGGCGGCACCTCCTGGCTCTTGTTAGCGTCATTCCTCTTTTTGTTATGGCCCTTCTTGCCAGCAGCATCCTGGATGACGTTGGCTTGGGTTTTAGTAGCGTTGATTTCTCCGTCGTTTGCCATTCCTTTAGTCGTAACCTTCCCTCTAATACCACGTTGTCACGTCCTTAGTCTTCAACTAAGCGCACGTGCGGCACTCGACAACTCGCTCACGTTCTTGCACAACTTGCTCACCATCTTGCTTTGTCAAGTCAGCCGAGATTACTACACTCAAGATCGCTAAGGGAATAGTAATTGAGAAAGACGAGAAATTTACTAGAATGAAACTTTTTATTATAGAAGACTTGTTGGATTTTTGCTTGATGGTTTTTGCAAATGGATGCCCCTCTATTTATACTACTCACCTAGGGACTAGTATGCAAATAATTATTAATGTATAAGTCCCTACTTATTTACAAAGAAGTCCCTACTCTAGAATTATCCACTAGGCTAGAATGTTCTAAGGTTTTCCTAAGAAATCTTCTAGGAAGTTCACGAATATCTCGAGCATCTCCACAAGAATCTCCATAGTTCTAGAATCATCCAACACATACTACATTTCTTTTTTCCATGTAAGCATCCACATGGCAAAAATAGCTCCAAATGGCACCTAGATGAGAAAAGGACCAAAATCATCCATAATGTTTGGATTTGGATCAAAATCATACATATTCTTTTACATGGAGCACTAATAGTACATTATGTTTGCATAAGTGGTGCACTTTTAGTCAAACTCCCAAATAAATTTAACGGAAAAGAACAAAAATGCCCCTGAACTTTTAGAAAAGGTATAAAAATACCCTTTATTCATCTATTTTGCTAAAACTATCCCTCAATTCAACTTTTTTGACTCATTTATTCCCCTTGACTAACGGACAACACTAATTTTTTTTAAAAAATAAATAAATTGCACATGACATTTTATTACTGAAAAATTGATTTATTCTTTTAAAAAGAAATTTGAAACCTTGGAATTTTTTTAAAATTTGGAAAACTTTTTTTTAACGAGTAAAACCTTGACTAACGGACAACACTAATTTTTTTTCTTTTCAAAATGTGAAAAATTGGATTTTTATAAAAATCTGAAAAAATTAATTTTTTTTATGGAAAGTCTGTGTTTAAAAAAAAACCATAAAACTATATTTTTTTAAAATCTAGAAGAAAATTATGGAGTATTAGTTTTGCACATTTTACTTAAAAAAACAATCAGTTTTTTAGATTTAAAAATTGAATTTTCTAAAAAAAAAAATGGAGTTTCCACCCGTTAAAAAAAGTTTTCTAAACTTAAAAAAATTTCACATGTTTTAATGAAAATCCAATTCTATTATATATATATATATATATATATAAAAGGCTTACTACATTTATTTTTTAAAGAAACGGATGTTGAAAAATTATTTTTCCTTATTCTACAAATAACGATTTTTCAGATTTCTTTTTAAAAGAATAAATCAATTTTTCAATAATAAAATGTCATGTGCAATTTTTATTTTTTTAAAAAATAGTGTTGTCCGTTAGTCAAGGGGAATAAATGAGCCAAAAAGTTGAATTGAGGGGTAATTTTAGCAAAATAGATGAATAAAAGGTATTTTTATACCTTTTCTAAAAGTTCAGGGGCATTTTTGTTCTTTTCCGTTAAATTTATTTGGGTGTTTGACTAAAAGTGCACCACTTATGCAAACATAATGTATCATTAGTGCTCCATGTGAAAAAATATGTATGATTTTGATCCAAACACAAACATTATGGATGATTTTGATCGTTTTCTCGCACCTAGATAGTATGATGACGTGGCGGGTCATCACACTATTGAGTAATTTTGCGAAAAACATATACTCGGTTATGGTATTTTTGGATGAGGTGGGGTAAGTGGGGTGAGGATGACAGCCAATGGACAGTTCAGAGTGAGGCATAGAGTAATTACCCCCACGCGTACTTCTTTAATTGAGAACCAAATTTTGTCCTCCACCAACTTCCATTATTCTCTTCATGTCTTGTATTATTTTTATTCCTAGTAAATAATAGATCCTTCCAGAGAGTATTAGTTGCTACATTTATGGTCAATCTTTTTCTTAACACAGTTGTTTTGTTGTTCATTCTCTTCTCACTAAAAGTGGATCTAATATAACAGCTCTTAATTGGTTGCATCTACTTATATGCCGGTTGTAACAGCTCTAGCTTTAACTTTAAAAATTATCATATCTCAAATAATTATACTCCATTTGTTCATTTCGCTTAGTCTAGTAGCAATAATATAAATACGTACACACGTATGTTTTACATCATGCTTGGGCGAAGCCATGATTTTTAGTTTTTAAGTTCTGGATCACAATATTTTTATTTATTAAATTCTGAATAAATCATTTGTACATATTAAATGGAACTATGGACTATATATGATTTGAGTCAAAATTACAGAATTATATCGAACCTGTAACTGCCATAGTGCTCTGCCCCCGTATCCCTTCAATATCAAGTAAAAGAATTACTAGTGACTACTTGCATTTTTCATTAATATTCTGAAATATAACGTTTTCTTTTCGAAATAAATAAATGATCAAATCCGTCTTCGTTCCGAAAGTCGGTAAATAATGATGACTTGCTTAAGTAAATTGTCAAAAAAAATTATCCCTAATAAAGAGAAAGTTTTGGTTTTTGAAAATATATTAGACTAAAAATGTGAACAATTAATTATAGTATGTCCACTAATCCCTACTTTATTATGAGCTAGTAACCCTTTTCCTTATTCTTCTCTACATAGATTGCGTCTTTAATTATATTAATTAATGCTTTGCCCCTTCTCCTGAACAACAAAACATTACTAAATTTCACTAAAAACAAAATCTTAAGAACAATCGTAAAGTATACTCTTTCTGCTTTAATTAGTATGATATCCTTTTCGATTCGTGATGCTTAGCCTCGTTAAATATTCTACACAACTTTTATTACTTTCAAATTTTCGTTAATTATTTTATTTTAAAACTTTTATGTGATGTTTTAGATATCAAATTGTATAATTCAGTATAAATAAAATTTATCATTTTCAACTTTGTATTCAATCGAAAAAATTAATTATATACACCAATATGGAGGGTTATATAACAATATAACTAAAAAGTTGTAGAGAAGCACTATTTATGGAGCATTGTATAACCATAAAGGGTTATGGTAAGATAGATGAGATTCTTTCACCTTAAATTAAATGTTTTGAGTTTGCATTTTGAGAATGAAGAAACTTTTAGTAAGGAACGCTTATTCTTTTAATGAATGTTACGTAATACGAATTTAGTAGAAATCTGACTTTCATGCGATTTAAATTACTGACCGTATGTTTGAAGTATAATCCTTTTTTTAAAAAGGAGTATTTTCAATTATTACTCAATCAAAGTGAGTATATCAGAGAAATAAAAGATGGGAGACAGACCCTCATTCTATCGAACAAAATATAGAAAAAGTCGTCCTAGCTAAAGTGTGAATAACTTGATTCACTGATTTTCTAACTACAGAAACAAACACTAATTGAAAACCTTTCATTAGTGTCTTATACTCATAAACAAAAGAATCAAAATAAGAAATATTTAAAATGTTTCCTATCTGAAGTTTAATCTTAAAGCAACAAAACTTTAAGAATTTTGTAAACCTCGACTATTTTTCAAATAAGGTTCCTAATAATATGGTTATTTCTGTACTCTGTCCGCGAATTTAATTTAAACCAACTAGTACATTTCAAATATAAATATAAATATAAAATAATTTTAAAATAGAAAGGGCGTCGAAGAAGAAACTTTCTGTCAGAATAAAATAAAATTAAAATATAAAATCAACATGAAAGCTCCACATGATTGCCAGCAAGGTATCCAGGCACCGTGTGGGGCCTTATTTCGGTGGACTCACCCATTAACTGGGTCCTATTTGCGGCTGTTTCTATTTTCTTCTTTCTCAACGGTATTCCAGGAAAAAATATAGTATATAATACTCTCTCCGTTTTAATTTAAGTGTCTTATTTCGATTAGATACGAAATTTTAAAAGATAAAGAGAGATTTTTAAATCTTGTGGTGATGTATGTAGTCTTTTAAATCTCATGACCTTAAATTTGACGGATGTTGGAGTTGAAAAACTTACTAAATATAGTTTTTTTTTTTGGGACTGATAAAAATATAGTAACACATTTGAATTGAGACGGAGGGAGCATAAACTTTAATGTCGTCTTAGACTATCCAATGTTTCAAGAATATAATCATCAGCTCTTATTCATCCCCATGTGATCTTTTGCTTAAAAAAAATCATTGTCCATTCCTCCCACCTAATGATTTCTTTCTTATTTGGAAAAGTTCCTTTTTCTTTTTTCCTGAAATTATGATTTAAAAATTAAAGATACACAATTGCTCATACGACTGAAAAAAAACATGAGGAAGAGGTAATTCAAACTTGAACGTATCATTATGATACAGTAGCAGAGTTAGTATTTTCGTTTAGAATTTTAAAATTTTGACATATATGTGAAAAAAAAGTTATGTTTAGCCTATACACATAATATGTTTTTCTATATACATATATAAATTCTTAACGAAGTATGCTCAATTGAAGACCATTCATTGTATGTGACTATGCCACTAATCATGAATGGAACTGGTTATTATATAAGTATAAGAAATGATTAATTGATCTGATGCCAAATTTGCCAACATGACTTTTGCTGAAAACTAGGATTCCAAAGTTGTTAGTATCTTTTTCATAAGTAATTATCTATTAGGAAATTGATTTTACGTGGACGCAAAAACTTCTGGTGAATTAAGGTTGAGGGACATTTTAATTAAAGAAAGCAGAAAAATAAAAAGTGGAACTGATCAATTAATAAATAAATAAGTTTCTAAACAGATCCATAATGGCCAGTTACGGTAATTGTGCCTGTAAGTTCTGTTTTAGGTACACCTAAAAAGGAATTACCAATACCAGGAGTTTTTTTTAAAAGTTTTCAGAAGCTAGAGCAGCTAAATTTGCTAAATATTAGAATAATTTTCATTCTGTTATATGCAGTTCCCAAAATTAACCATTCTTCTACAATTTAACTAATTCCAAGTATTTAATTTTCAGAAGCTAGAGCTAAATTTGCTATGAATTTAAAATTTCGGTCTCTTACGTGTAGTGTCCAAATTAACCATTCTTCCTCATTTTAACTTCAGATTAATTTTTCATAATGTAATGGCTTGTAATCCTGTATTGTTAATCTTCGGGGTAAATAAATATATGTACCTTACACCAAATCAAATAATTTAACCATAACTGTTAGACTAATTCAATTTCACAGCATTTAGGGTCCATTGAAGAGAGACATCTCTTACCATGAACTTATCCATTCTCACAGTCACGGCTTGAATTCATAGCATCGATTACAAGGAGAAGAATATGATTTCTCTCACTTCATCCCTTAGTATTATAATATGATTTGGTCATTTATTCTACTCAAACTAGACGGCCTATGGCCGTGCTGTGCACGGGCCCAACAGTTTAGATTATAGTGCATCTATGTGTATGTAGTTATTTTTGAATTACATTGTAGTTTGTGCTCCGTATCTAAAATTTTATTATATTAATGTTTGCTACGAATACAAAATCGGCAAATTTATTAATATTTTTTAAAAGAGAAGACTTGTTTAAAAGGAAACTATTTTCCTCTCTTTGAGATAAAACAATAGCAATATTTAAGCATCAGTCGATACTTTCAATTTTAATTCGATTAATTTAGAGGTGTAAAATACTTATTATTTTTTATCAAATTTTGATTTGGATAATTCTAATTCAAATAATTAAATTAATTTTACATGTTTAAAACGAAACAAAGTAGAAATTGATTTTCTATTTAAACGAAGAAATACTATTTTTTAATTTTTGGTAAATATTCTCGGTTTAGCTCATTTTACTTGTCATGTTGTCTTTTGCATGGTTTTTTAAGAAAACGTCGATTGGAATTACAATTTGACTAATTTACCTTATTCATTATTTGATCTCCATTTGATATATTTTTTTTACGACATTAATCTCTTTTCACATTTATTAGAGTAAGAATAAAAATAAAAAAGTAATTAAATTCTATCTTATTTTAAAATATAAATATTTTAAGTATATTTATTTTAGTGAACATAACAAATAAATGACATGGCGGAATAGCAAATACAACAGTTTAATACCTAGATTAGATCTCAGACTAATATAAAAAAAAAAACTGTATCGTTTGACTACTTAACTTTTTGAAGAAAAGCAATTTCAATTGCTCCCACTAATGGATTGATACGCACGTGGCAATTAATCCATCATTATTGACTTAATGAGATACTTTGGAAATTACATGAATATTGTTTGATTTTTTAATATGGAGTGCACTTTTTTTTTTGACATTATTAATTTGCACTATTTTTATGCATATATATACTATGTTCAAAACACGATTAATATAACATTGTAGTTTGTACTCCGTATTTAAAACTTTAGTATATTAGCGTTTACTACTAATACAAAGTTTGCACTTTTTTTGACATTATTTTTTTTTTAATATAGGGTTCACTTTTTTTTTATTTTTTTTTATATTGCTTGATTTTGTTAACATGGGGTCCACTTTTTTTTTGACGGTCGGTTTCATTTATTTTATTATTTTATATTGCTTGATGTTGTTTAGTATGAGGTTCACCCTTTATGGGGTACACTTTTTTTTTTGGACATAATTAGTTTGTACTATTTTTATGCATATAATATATATACATATATTATGTTCAAAACACGATTAATATAACATTGTAGTTTGTGCTTCGTATCTAAAACTTTATTATATTAGTGTTTGCTATGAATACAAAGCCAGCATTTTTTTTAACATTATATTTTTTTTAATATGGGGTTCACTTTTTTTTTTATATTGCTTGATTTTGATAATATAGGGTCCACTTTTTTTTCTCATGAGTTTGGAGATGGTGAGTTTCACTTTTTTTCTTCCTTTTTTTTATTGCTCGGTGTTATTTAGTATGGGGCTCACCCTTTTTTTTAAGGGACAACGGACGACGAAGCATGGGTCTAAACCCATGCTTTATATAATTTCTTCTTTTTTTATTTTTATTTTTTATATTGCTTAGTGTTGTTTAGTATGGAGCCCACCTTTTTGGACATTATTAGTTTGCACTATTTTTATGCATATAATATATATATATATATATATATATATATATATATATATATATATATATATATATAGACTATGTTCAAAACACGATTGATATAACATTGTAATTTGTGCTCCGTATCTAAAACTTTATTATATTAGTGTTTGCTACGAATACAAAGTCTGCACTTTTTTTTTTACATTGTTTATTTTTTTAATATGGGATTCACTTTTTTTACATTATTAGTTTGCACTATTTTTATGCATATAATATATATATATATATGGTCAAAACACGATTGATATAACATTGTAATTTGTGCTCCGTATCTAAAACTTTATTATATTAGTGTTTGTTACTAATACAAAGTCTGCACTTTGCTTTTTTGACATTGTTTATTTTTTTAATATGAGATTCACTTTTTTTTTTTTTTTTTTTATATATTGCTTGATTTTGTCAATATGGGATACTATGTTCAAAACACGATTAATATAATATTGTAGTTTGTGCTCCGTATTTAAAACTTTATTATATTAGTGTTTGCTACGAATACACACGTGACAATGAATCTATCATTATTGACTTAATGAGATACTTTGAAAATTACATGAATATTGTTTAATTTTTTAATACGAGGTGCACTTTTTTTATGAGCCTGTTTAATATGGGGCCAATTTTTTTGTTTTTTTAATATTAATTGTTTTACTACTATTAAGAAGAGGAGTGAGAATTACTTTTTTTATGGGCCCACAACGGACGATGAAAAAGTGATTCCCACTCCCTCTTCTTAATAGTAGTAAAAGTAAATATCAACATCACTTATGGAAAAATATGCGTGTATCAATAACTATAGTCGATAAAATTACAGTAATAGCGCACATTACCTTGACATTTACCAATAGCGATTTGTGCGGAGTGATGAGCTCATGTGTGGTTAAGGGCAGCAGATAACAGTCAAAGTCAATGGTTTTGTGGAAGCATGGTTCAAACAGTTTCATCCTCGAGATGCCCCTAGTCTGACAAAAACATATAGGAAAACATTGGTTTATGTTTTACACATTTCTGCTCACCCCACCCAACCTCAAAAATAGAAAAAGCAATAAGGAATACAGTATAAAAAATAAAAGATAATATTAGGATTTAAAACACTGTTTTCTAATGCAACCAGCAGTGTAGAATATGACCATACATGAAGCCAACGGATAAAATTTAGACGATGATGCATATTCGAGTGGTCCTACTTTTAACCTTGAGATTTTGATTTAGTTAATATTTTATAGTCACGCAAGACGCAACAGGGTCTTTCTTTTTTGGGGAGGGGGCAATACTTACTTTATATCGTGTCCTATTGTATGTAGCACCATTTTTTTTTTTTTTAATCTGTTTTGAAAAAAATACATTTCTATGTTTGAATGGTTTATGGCTTTTGGATTGTGGAAGAGATAGAAATTGCATTTCGATATGGTCATCTGATCATATTAGAAGCTGGCTACTGCAAATGACACCACTAGTTAAAGAAGAAGATGAGTAATTACCTGCTAAAGTGTATTATTAGTATATAAAATTTCATATGATTGTTTTAGGAGCAGTAGGTAGTAGCTGAATTGTCGACTTGTACAAATCGCCTTGTCACACCTCGTTGTAACAAATGGGCTGATTGATACTTTTTTAACCCAAAAAATAACTTTTGAAACTAAACTAACCCTTAAAATAATAAAAAAAATCAAACTAGGCTTCACGCGCAGAATCTGTGCGTGAAAGAGGGAGAGTACTTTTTTTTTTCTTTCCTTTTTTTAAGTTATCAAAATCACATTTTTTTCATACTTTGGGCAAAGATTATTCATGTTTTAAACCTCGAAATATCAATATTTTATATAGAAATCAATATATTTTTTTGCGTACAATAACGTCGGCTCATTACATCAAGTATACCTAAACGTTTGGATCGTCGTTTTAGGGGTTGTAGAGTGCTCCGAGGTAAGTTTTGTTTGCTTGGAAACTTGTCATCTTTAGATGTAAGTGTCATATTTTATAGGGTTTTGATTTAAGTGTTTTGAAATAAAAATATTATATTAAAAAATAATTCATCAAATACAAGAGGTTCAATCAAGGTATAATATATCCCATTCAATGCTCCCACCAAGGTTTGATCCCATGTGGTTGACATAAAAAAGAAGTAAGTAAAAAAGAGAGGTTAAACCACCAAGCCAAATTGGTGAAAGCAACAAAGTAGACACTTTTTATTTTTTATAATATTCACTAATGCTATCTACCTCGTTTTCATAAATTGAATTTTGAACCTCGAAATTGACATTCAAAACATCATTACCATGGGATTAGCATCTCGAAATAGATTTTTTATCATTAGATTTTTACTAAAGAAGAATGAAATTTTTGCACAAATTTGGGGCAAAATTCAAATTGAATGAGATAACAGGCGATTTTTGGAAAATCAGCTCGGTCAAACCGCCTTGCGGCAGCTTATCCGCGTAGATCTTGAAAAAATACGCCAGATCAAAAAAAAAATCGCGTAAATCGGACATCCGAGCGCAAAGTTATGACATTTAAAGTTTCGACAATTTACAACTAGTTTTCTACCTATGCTTCCGTCCTTATTTTTTATTTACGTGAGTGAGAGGCGTATGTATACTTGATGTAATGAGCCGATATTATTGTACGCTAAAAAAATATTAAGTTCTATACAAAATATTTATATTCCGACGTTTTGAAACGTGACTAACTTCGGTCAAAGTACGAAAAAAGACTTAAAGATAACAAGTTTCCAAACTTACTTCGAGACACTTTACAACCCTTAAAACGACGATCCACACATATATGTATACTTGATGTAATGAGCCGATATTATTTTACGCTAAAAAAAATATGAAGTTCTATATAAAATATTTATATTCCGGTGTTTTGAAACGTGACTAATCTTCGGTCAAAGTATTGAAAAAAGCTTAATTTTGAGTTTGATTTCCAAAGAACAAAGATGACAAGTTTCCAAGCAAACAAAACTTACTTCGGGGCACTCTACAACCCCTAAAACGACGGTCCAAACGTTTAGGTATACTTGATGTAATGAGCCGACGTTATTGTACGCAAAAAAGTATATTAAGTTCTATATAAAATATTGATATTTCGGGGTTTTGAAACATGAATAACCTTTGCCCAAAGTATGAAAAAAACGTAATTTTGATAGCTTAAAAATAAGAAAAAAAAAAGTTTGTGCGTGAAAGGACCAAACTCAAAAAGTTACAGTTTCGTCCTTTCACGCACAAATTCTGTGCGTGAAGCCTAGTTTGATTTTTTTTTTTTTAAGAGTTAGTTTGGTTCCAATTTTTTTTTTTTTAGGTTAAAAAAGTTCTGGGCTCCTTTATTTGGGGTGGTCTTTAATTTTTTCCCTTCAAATTGGTGGTCTTTAAATTTTACCCCTCGTCTAACACTCCAAGGTTGTAGGTTCGAACCCCAGCTCAGTTTAAAAAAAATAAAAATCGCACGGCAGAATTTTGCAAATTTGCCCAGCAAAATTCTGCCTTACACAGGCAGAATTTCTGCTCATGCAAATTCTACATGAAGGGAGAATTTTTGCCTTAAGGCAGAATTTGCACGGGCAAAAATTCTGCCTGAAGAGTAAAATTTAAAGACCACCATTTTGAGGGGTAAAAATTAAAGACCACCTCAGCGAATGGCAATCCTGCAAATTGCCCTGATTGATAAGTTTTTGGGCCTTAGTTGAAAATGGACTATAATCCAACCACTCGTACTATATACGGATCTCTGGTGGGTCATTCGCACAAATATCCCTTTTTTAATTTTGTACATCAAATTTCTGGTCTTTAAGTTTTGCCCTTCAACATTTTTGGCGTGACATAAGTTTAGATTTCGCTCGAAAAAGTTTATATTTAGCTCGGCATATATATTATAACATCCCATAAGTTATGTTGGACATGATAAACTTTCAATGCTCAACATAATTTAAAAAACGACATAAGTTTAATTTTCGCTCGGCAAAATTTTTACTAGCTCGGCATATGTATCATAACATCTCCCAAGTTATGCCGAACACATTAAAGCTTTTAGCACTCAATAATCTAAAAATTCCTACACAACTTATGTAGCATAACTTAATTTCTACAGAACTTGTGTCGAGTGAGGCCAAGTTTAGTTTCCGAAGCTAAATATGTTACAAAACTTATACAGAGCGAAGCAAATTTGGATATTTATTTGAACAGCTGACGTAAAAAGTAAAGATCACAGATATGAGGAGTAAAAGTTAAAAGACCGGTGGGTTTGAAGGACAATCCGTGCAAAAACTTCATCCCTGGTGGGTTGAAAGATAAATGGTTGGACATTTATGCGGCAAAAAAAAATTGTTTTAAAGTACCTATTGCACTCCGTGCTTATTTTATTTTTATTTTTTTAAAAAAATTACTTACAATATGATTGGTATTGAAGTTATGTTGTTGTGAAATTAATATTTGTCACATATTGGCATAATTTGCACACTTCAATTAGCTTTTATTAGTCCATAAAAAATTTTCCAGCTGAACAGAAGCCTCCCTTAATCCTAACTGATGCAAGAATGAAATTGAGAAGAAATCTAGCTAAGAACTAAGCTAAGCTATAATTATACTAAAGAAAGCAAAATTATTTCATTGATAAGCTCTAAAATGGTTATGCTAACAGAATATATACCAAACTACCCTAGCTAGCTAATGAGTCTAAAAGTAATTGTTACAATAGAAATTGGGGTAAAATGCACAATTAACGAACTACACTTAAGGTGTCTGATCATAATTATTGAAACTTGTGTCATGCTTCCCAATTCCCAGTATCAAATTTCCAACAGCTTATGCATCCGGTACAATCACCCCAAGCATTAAACATCTCCATAATATAACCCTCAAATTCATATTGCATCACTAAAATAAAGCTAAGCCGTTCCACTATTATAGTCTTAATTTCCTTCTAAATGTATTGGGCCGATATTTGGATCACATTATTAATTTTAAAATTTCATGGGTGTACCAATTTCCACTAAATTATATTGAGTGTCTTGTCAAGTATAAGTGTATAACTTGAAACTTAAATGCCTGAAGTGTGACCTGCACATGAAACTTCATACGTGCAGGTCTAAAATTAGACTAGTCTCACAAATCTGAAAATAATTTTGAAGCGGTTAAATATTAAATACTATATTTTCTAAAGAATTAAATAGTGATCCTCAAAGTGACTGCATGTGCCCTAGCCCCGAGATTAATTTATAAAAGTCACGATGAATTTGTAGGGAAATAGTATTGATCTTCCCCATGGAATTAATTGACCGGCTAATGAGAAACTTATTTGGTTTATAATTAATTAAGGTGAATTTTGCGTAAAAATTGGGAAGATCGTAGGAATGATGATTGCACATCCTACTACACTTTCTTATGGAGTAATTATTTTCACAGCAATGTAGTATTATATATTGAAGTGACCCCTGAAGTTGCAAATATAATTCAAGTTGAAACATAGACGCATATAGAAAAACGCACACTTCACTGATTTCTTCATTATGTCAATTTCAACAACGAAGATATCTGGAAGTACATACTCAGACTAGAGAAGAAAAAGGAAAATTGGGAACGATGAAATCACAATAAACTGAAAAATAAAAAAATAAAAGAATACCATGCAACAATACATGGTGGAAAATCAAAAAGAAATATCAAGAATTGAAAGCTAGGTACATTTTAAATATGGGCGGGATTAATTAAGTTTAAATAGATTGTATATTTGCAGAGTCCATTTGCCAAATCTTGACTGTTGCAGTAACGCTAATATCTGTAGCATTGTTAAATAAGTAGACTTTAGCATCTTCATATATTGCCTTTGTTGGATATACCCTTGATGTGATAGCTGCTCTTCCACCTTGTGCAAAACTTTCTACTATTGAATGATCCACCTGTTGATTACATTCACAAAAATAATTAGTATATGCATAAAAAGAAAACAAGTATTTAATCAATAATTTGGGATAAGCAGTAAAAAAAAAAAACAAAAAAAAAAAAAAAAAAAAGGAAAATTACCAGCGTTCTTAGAGTAAGCTTCTCTCCTTGCAGAACTGGAATTGTGCTGCCATAGATTAGTTTGCGAACATCTGTAGCTTCAGATGACCTAGAAATATAGGAAGTAAAGATTAGAATAACCATTAGCCTACTTATTTAATCAATAATAATTCCTCTGTTTAAAATTTATATGACATAGTTTGATTGGACATGAAATTTTAAGATAAAACTAGAACACTTAAATTTATGATCTTAAACATGCATGTCATAACATTTGTGCAGTTATAAAATTTTAAAAGTTGTGGTCTTGAAAGAAATTTTTTGCCTCTTATCATTTTTTAGGACAAATATTTAGTAAATGACGCTCTTTTTATGTCTCTCGCAACTTATGGACCTTTTAAACCACAGCCTAAAAATCCATTATTAGCAAACTGAAAATCCTATCAGAAAACGTCATACTACGGTCTAAAATTTTGCTGCCAATCTAATGTTTTATTAGTCCCATGGGCTATGTTTGCACAACTATTGAAAAAGAACAAAATCTAAATGGTGGCGTATAAAAGAAATATATGCCTGGTTATTAAATCTTGTCATTAGAAATAAAATAAGAAATTCAAAGTTAAATTATATTCAAATTTAAAATATGGTGGCCGAACAAGAAAATAGTGTCATTCGTTTTGAGATTATAATGCAAGAGAGAAGAAATTAGTACCTGGTGAAATCATTGCAGAAGTGTGTGTTGAAATTGCCAGTAGCATCTTTTGCAATGTAGAAGTAAATTGGAGTTTGCTCTGATAATCCACTATCTGTTAGAACCATTAAACCAAATGGTCCTAAAGCACCACGTTCAGCTGCTCCACCACCACTTTTGCAATCATATGTAGCATTACTTCCATCTACTCTCTCCAACACTTTAGGGTCTACTTCGAATTCAGCCATTATGTCCAACTGTAATAATAATCAACAATATCAGTATAGGAAAAAATTTATACTATCAGTGTATATAAGTTAAATTCTTTCGGCAAAATGAACCAACCTGAGTGGCAGAACCAACTTCTAGTGGGACAACTGAGCCTGGTTTAACCTTAACCTTGTCGAATTCCTTGCTGTTTAATCTCAAATTCTCAACCTCAGCCACTGGCCATGTAATTACGTTGCTTCCTGTCTTCTTATCAAACTTAATAGTCCTTGGAATTGGCTGTTCAAAAAATAATCACACGTTAACAAATGTTCAATCAATAAAACCACAATTGTTACTATACATACAAGAGTTTAAGTTATATAGTCAGTGTAAAATGTGAGATTTTTTATGTGAAAATAAACTGATTACTTGCTATAACAGATAAAGATGACATGAAAGTATAAAAATTCCTTAGACTAATTTTGTATATAACTTAAAACTCTACATATAATTATGATCAAATTGTACCTGAAGTGATGCCCAACCCTTGCAAATATCAGCAGCTTCACTATCACTTTCAGTGATCCAAGCCCAAAGAACTCTTCTCATTTTCTCTTGGTCATAAAATGTCTTTGATGCGTAAAAATTTCCATAATCATATCTTAATCCAATTCCAACATCAATTATGGGATTATCAGGAACCCATTTTCCAGCCACAGCATCATAAGTACCAAGTGCATAATAATCATTTCTATCATCATCAAGACTGGACTTTAACACATGTTTAACTGCAGGCCCATTTTCTGAAGTGTCAAGCCCATTTTCAGCAATTTTAGAAACCGGGTAAAAGTCCACACATTCCCACATACCCGTACCCGGTACACCATGTAACACACCCTCCAATAATTCAAAATTCTTAAAATCAATTGTGTCATAGACCAATGAGATTCCAGTTTTATTAACCTTTGAACCAATAGTAATTCGCCATTTGCCTTCGGGTGTGGTCCACGCGGTGGTGGGGTCACGAAAATCCTTTTTGGCAATCCCGGGTGGTGGGACCAGGACCGGGTTGCCCTCATACTTGACCCATTTTCTTAACAAAGGATCCGATGGGTCAGCCGGGTATGCGAGATTTTGGACCTGGACGAATTCGTTGGTGGACCCGGTGTATAACATGACGAGGTTACCATCAGGTAGAATGGTAGCGGATCCGGTCCAGACACCGTTAATGTCGTACCATTGATCCGCTACCATGGCCACTGGCAGATGTTGCCAGTGGATTAGGTCTCTTGAGACTGCATGTCCCCATACAATGTTTCCCCATACTGCTGCCTCTGGATTGTATTGATAGAACAAATGGTACCAACCTTTGTAGTATAATGGACCTAAAATGTGTAACAAAAATTGGAGTTAGAAATTATTGTAATGTTTAACTTTGAAGGACAATAATTGTTGAGTGGTGATTGCTAGAACCACATAGCAAACACTAAAGTAAAAAATTAAATAATTCAAATGGGACATGATATATGGAGATAATATTTGAACTATGCTCTATGTTGGTTTTACAATGGTGTATTATTTCAACTTCAAGCTTGAAATAGGGAATTTAATATTTGGAAAACAGGTTTGACGAGTATTTTAAGTTTCCATCACAAAATTTTAACTTTTTTTCAGTGAAATTTATGTTCAAACACAATTTTTTTTCTTTTTTTCAATTTCAACTTCAAATTTAATCTTTTAAACTTCAACCAAATCGTGTTTAATCGCCTACTTAACTACTGATTCTTTTTTTATTTTGGGCTTTTTCAAGATAGGAGTAACACAGCCCTCTATAAAATTGGTGTCCAATATGGAAGAGTAACTTTTTATAAACGTTCCAACTCAACTCGAACGAATTAATGAAGGCCTTCACATTTTTTACAGGCTTTTAATTTAAAAGTGTGTCATTAAACTAGGTCATACATAATTAAATAAAATATCCACCTTGATTTTTAAAAGATTTCGCGGCTCAAAACTAGCGAGGTTGTAGTTGGACAGACATGATGGGAGTTTGCGTATGCTCCTAGAAATTCACATGCATTGTCTAAAGACAGCTGTCTTCATCATGTTGGCTCTACTTAAAAAATTACTACTATGTTCTAATCAGGTCACGATTTTGTCAATAACTTTCAATAATACGAAAACACAAAACAATAATAGAGAAATATTGACATACCATTAGGGTCTGAGGAAAAAAAATCAAGCAATTCCCGTGATCAACGCAATCCCAGCCAAAGAATCCAACACATGCCAAATAAGAACAACTCATCAATATTCACCTCAAGAAATAATAACAAAAAAAGTAAACAAGATAACAAAATCATCTTAAAAGCAAAGATCCATCTTAGGAAAAAATCATTCCAAGCTGTAATGGTTTCTTTTATACCAAAATTTCTTAAATTAAAAACGTAGTATAATGTGCTGTCAATTCTTTTAAACTAAGACCCAAAACTTAAAATCATGGGCATGCAATGGAATGAGGATAGTCAATATGTATAATTGAATCAAAAGTAATTTTTACTTTTTCCTGTATTATCTCAATTAAGAAGGGTCATGGAAAGAACACGTTCAAAGTCACCGATCAATAAACAATGTTTAATGCTGGTTAATAAAAATCATTCTTGATTTCTAAAAATTACAAAAACAGAAAAGATAGACAATGAGAAAGAAAAAGATTACTCACCATTCATCCAATTCTTCTTAGGTTGAAAGTGGAAGGACGTTCTTTGCCAAGCCAACATTTTTTTGGTCCACGGGAATGGCCGTGCACCCAAAAAATGGCCACGTGACTTAGCAGAGACACCTTGCGCCACCCCACGGGCCAACATAGTCATGGTGGTCAACGGCATTAGATTCGAACCAAGCATATTACACACCGTTTCTTGTGGTGGCACCGGTCCCGGATTAACATCATCTGTTTCTTCGTAATTCCCATATCTCACCGCTACGAAAAATAGCAAAAATGCAACTAGACCTGTTAATATCATAAACGTCATTCTTTTTGGTTGCCGGTATCTTGCCGGAGGATTACCGGAGTTTTCATTCTCCGGTAATTGGGTATAATGAACGCCATTGTTTGTTTCCTCTGAATTAGAGAGTGCCATATTATTTTTTTGCATGGTGATGTACAATCTACTTTATCAACCTTTTATAGGGCTATAGAATACTATCCCTATTTTCCTTTTTTTATTTTACTTCGGAAAAATCGACGGTGGGAACAAAATCTGTTTTTATTGTTTTTTTTTTTTCGTTTGTTGTTTTCTTTTTTTACTCTATTTAGGATTTGCTTAATATAGTGGTAATATTGGGTTTCCTTTTACGACTAAGAATAGAAGTGGACGCGACTTGGTTAAAACGTTGCCACGGTAATTTAGGGAATATAATTAAAATAAGAATTTCCTTAATATTGGAAGTTTCATTAAAGCTAAAAGTCCAAATTATTTTTGTCTTCTTAGAAAATTAGTTGACAATTTCAAACAGCCATCATCGTAGTGATTTAATGACTGCTCTCAATTTGGAAGTGTCAACGTTCAAAAACTCTAATTATCGAGTTTCCGTAATTATCTTTGTTTTTACTAGGAATATCAAGGCCCTTTTCTCTCTTTTTTTTTTTCACAATTATAATACGAAAGACGTTTTATTCTTTTTTTTTTTGAATAGGAATAGGAAATAAGTGTTTTGTCTAGCAATTAGCCCAAACTTTGTGAATTCCGTATTGGTCTTTGATATAGGTTTTCTATATGGTTTTGGAAAACGACACATGTTAGTTAATTTCCTAGAAGAATTAGTTATGGAAGGAAGACCAAAGTCTAAATTTGTTTTGAGTTGAACTAAATCCAAGTTGGTTCAACACTTTCACTATTGTATGAGCTTCTAGCCGAGCCCAACAAAACTTTGCAGTAAGTTAAAGTTGATAATAGTTTAATTATTTTTTATTTATATTTGCACAGTAAACAACGACTTATTAGAGTTTCGTATATTGACATACTAAATTCGAGAGTAATTAAATTAGAAATACAATTTAGAGGAGAATCAAAATTTGACTATTGGCTTTATATATAATGATTACTAAAGAAACTATAATAAAAAATGAGTTGTTAATATTAAGTTAATGAATATATTTTAATAACTCACAAAAAAAATCGTTTTATTTAAAATTATAAAAGTATGGGAATTGTATAAATTATTATATACCTTAGAAATTAGAGTTGAATGCTCTTGGAGTGAAATTTCCAATTAATCTAATTAAAAAAATGGAAACAAAATGGACATACTGATATTTCAAGATTCAAACTGCAATCAGGATGCTATGAGACGACAAACCTATTGGCAATTCATAATCTTTTCAATCATTTTCTTTCATTGGGATCAAGCATATCTCCACATTGTGAAATAATAAAAGAAATTAGGTACCAATTGCATCTTGTCCTAATGGAAATGAGCCAAGTGTACAAAAGGAGAAAAGACTAATACACATATATACATCCTGGAACAACAAAAAATATATAAAAAAAGAAAGAAAAAAGCATGTGCTTGGCCACATGCAATGACTGATGAGCTGAAACAGGGTTTCAGTTCCAGAGTCTAATGTTAATAATGCTGTTTTTTCTGATGGACCATATCTGCATTATCAATCATACTTGTGTGGTGTTAGTCTGTAGGAGAGAAAATAAATAACATGAAAGGTTTAAATACATTGGATACGTTTAATTGGTTAATTATTTAATGTGATTGTCCATGCTTCCACATGAAACCAATTTGGAGTTACTTAACAAATGCACATGGTGACAATGGATTTAACACATCTTTCACATGCATTTACTGCCATAAAATTGGATCCATCGATTTGGTGTCCGGTTCTTCTGATCAATTCCAGTGGATGATAATCATTTTAGTTTTCCTATTTTCTTGTTCTTTGATCTTGTCTATGCTTTGTTTTACTCATGAGATTAGTACTGCATATGTATAATGGATGTAACTCGAATAGGTTTTGACATATTGATAAGAGGCCAGCAATGTCTAGGTTTAAATCTCACCAGAAACAAAATTCCCTAGCAATCCTATTTCCTGTATTCCTTCCATTATTTGTTTTTGATAATAACTGTGTAACATTACCATACAAACAAATTGACTTTCAATACATCTAGGGAGTACGCAATGCCTTGAGCTTTTGACCACCTCATCTTTTCTTCTTTATGTTGTGTTTTCGATATTTTCGATTGAAAAAGTCGTTTAATCTTCCTGTTATTATGACAAATCTATATGGACCTTTAGTAATATCATGATGTGAATTATGGGATCTCAATTATTATGGACATTAATCAATATGATATCAATCATTATTTAAACAAATGTAGACGGAGATAGAAATTGAAACTTGAGGTTGTGGTTTTTATTTATTTTTGGGCTGAAGATTATGGTTACAATTTCACTCTTCACCTCTAGTGTGTTGGATTTAATTTTCACCAAGGTCTTCCTCCAGGTCTACCCTTCTCAATTTTTTTTTTTTTCGGAAAAAGCCTCTAGTTTATTTAGGCAAAAGGAGATGATTGGCCCATCAATCTAGATGATAATCTGTGACCAGGGTATACAAAAATTGAAACGTGGAAATACAAATTGTTACAACTATTTATCTAAGATTTATTGCATGTCCATTTAATGCATAACATAATATCAGATCATTGTAAAAAATACTCCAAAAATATATAATGCATGATGATATACTTTTTTCTGGTCGTCTATTCTAATACGTATACCTTAAAAAGTTCTACATTAAATAGTTATATAGGAAGCTCGCCTATGCGCTGCATATACATAACTTCTAAGAATAAACTGCACATTCTTACCACGTTACTATACTGCTATCCCATAATTTCTAATGCATACTACGAAGACTTTCTTTTTCAATTATAACAGCAAAAATATGACCAATAACATATTTTTTGCTCACGTCTTTGTTTAATAACTTTTTGTGAGGTCACAGCTACACGAAGTGTCACGTCTTCGCCCTTTAATGTAGATGATAATCATTTAGCTACACAGAATTCAAAATTGGGTGTTTAGGGAATTAATCTAGATGTTTTAGTACCACAATTACCTGTCAATAAGTTGACTTTCCCATGAACGTATGCAAAGGTCAAAGCTATTAAATTTCAAAGTAGTACTTGGCGATTATTCAAGCAAGAGATCCTCTGTCAAACGATACAAAGACTGAAGCACTACGTAAATGACTGCTACATTGTTTTGATATTTCCATTCCTCATAGGCATGCTTATTACTATAAAGTTCCAATGTACTCCCAAAACCAAAACGGAGCAGTACTTTAGCCAATGACAGTACTATTAATTCGTAAATACTAATGCCAGTACTATTAATTCGTAAATACTAATGCCAGTACTATTAATTCGAAAATACTTTATCAATTTTCTTCCCTTTTTTTTCATTTACTTTTCGTTTGATCACAGGATAATTCGCAGGCTATACCAAAATCATATTGTCATATTCGCTAAAGAGCATGACGTCAAGAGGGGCTGACACGGTATTGGAAGAGAGAAAAGAAAACCCCAAAAGCTAGATAGGTCCTTTTGAAGTTCATTTTTATTACATTAGGGAATCAGTGAAGATGCCGGAAGTAGGACAGTGAGAATTAAACCCACATATTGTGTATGAAACTCTCACTTAAGCCTTGATGCTAAGGTGGATTTAAGACTCCGAGTCCAAAGTTCAAAACTAAGAAAGCTATCATATCATTTCACGAAAACAGGAACATCCTGCTGCTGCATGTCGTGTTTTTCATACATTTGGCGGTGGCCATATCTTGCCAAACAATTCTTCAACCCGCTTAGCCTGATTAATATAGCCATCCATTCCAATAGTGAGGAGCTCCACCGATGCAGGACCCATAGCTGAGGAAAAGCTATACTGATCCCACTTTTGAAGCTGAAATAGAATAGGAATGCAGGTAATGAAGATCATATCATTCTATTCATACTAAATTGTACTGAGAAGTTAGAATTGTGTAGAAGTTGCAGAGAAGAAGCAGATAGAACTTCGAATTGAACAAATGTTAAGAGCCCAAATAGTCTATGAGAAGAAACATTCCCCCTCCTCAAAACCTTTCTGTTTTTCTATTATGTATGCTAGGGTAAGAGAGCTTTGTTTGGTAACTTCTTCCTTCTTGTATTCTATAATAAATGTGTTATGTAAGTATTTTGTTCATTACTTGAGAACTTCAAGAAACAATATCTATTTTTGAAAATGGTAACTAAAAACAATATCTATTTTTGATATATGAATATATGCATTAAGTTGTCCCGACAGCAAGTCCCCACTACTGCGCCTTCTTCCTAACCCTCCCGGTTTCCAGCTATTCAGCACACCTCCATGAACATCCTTTATCCGATTAAACCACAATATTTGCCTCCATTGCCACCCCTTCTCCAAAGCATCATTTTCAACACGCACTCAGGCACTTTCTGCCCCTTGCCCAAATCCCGACATCTCTCGCACCCAACTTCTTCTTTCTCTTCCTCATCCTCTTCTTCTTCTCACCTATCTTGATTTAAATTGTCCTTCAAACCTAAATATCACTTTCTTTCCGTGTTTTTTCTTATAACTAGGATGATACCAACACATTTGTAATTTGACCGAGTGAAAGAGATGTACTTCCTCCGTTTTAATTTATGTATCTTACTTTCTTTAGTTTATTTCACAAAAAAATTATAATCACATTTCTATACGTAGTAAGTTTTTAATTTCCAATATTCCCGTTTTACCCTTAATGACACTCCCTTATAAGAATATGTCATGTTTAAACCACAAGATTCAAATTTGGTAAGACACACCTTCAATTTAGACTAATAAGATTCCAATGTCTTCTTTATATTCTTAAACTTCGTGCTTAGTCAAACTAGACACATAAAAAGACAATGAAACGGATGGAGTAATGATTAAATTTCACAGGCAGCAAAGACCATTCTGCAGTTTATTTCTCTTTGGGGTATAACCTCAACAAATTTCTTAACATGATTTGTATCTGATCCATTTGCTTTCCCCAACAAATAATGTTCATTCACCCATAATTTCCTTTTGTCAATTGGAAATAGGCTTATGAGAATGAAAGATACGAGATGGTATTGAGATCAAACCTCATCTTGAGTGAAATTGAAGGCAGCAGCTGATTGTGGGGATAACCTTCTTGTAAATGAGTACTTCTCATCAGGTAGGGTCACAGATTCTTTAAGAGATTCCAATACCTTCAGTGGGGTAATAATGTAATCCACCCTGAAGTTCTTAACAAAGTTACAAGCACCACATATGGACCAGACCAGACGCAACAAAGAATTTACAAGCTCGAAGTACAGTTAAAATTACCCCAAAAGGTTGAAGACATCCTGCTTGTTCCGTACTGCAGCAGCCATCAGCTTTGTCTTGTGCCCATACTTGTGGATGTAGTTATAAGCTTCTGTTACCTGAAAAGGTGCAAAGAACACTCAGCACTTCAGTGATTCGGCTGCAAGATGTCGGGGGGAAGTCCATACAAGGAAAGGCCCATAATATCTCAGTTCCAGAATTAATGTTCAGACATGGCTGAAAAATATTTTCAACGACAACTTGGCACAATAACATCAAAAATACAATTGATCAATGCAAGACAAAATCCAGGGAGGCATTCAGATATCCCTGAGGAGCAAAACAGAGAGATATCTTGCAATTAAGTAACAACTCCAGGTTGAAAATAGCTTACGTATTTCTGGAGCTTGAGTTCTACAGTTGCTATGTACATGTCCATAATTTGTGATGGTTAGGAGCTCATTGTTTTATCTCTAAATATGCTATTCACAAATCATCTAGATTCGAAAACTAGTCAAATCTAATAAAAGTGTCCAAGCCCCCATGTAATACTTAAAAGTCGAGAGGAATAATCAAATGCATATGGGAAAAAATAAGAGGAAGCAGCAGGTGGTAAAACTGACCAAAGCCAACCCTGGGTCTTCTCCTCTTCTGAGAGCACTTTCAACTTCAGAGTCACCAGTGTGATTGCGAGACCAATCCTGAAAGCAGTGATAAATATTATGCCAACAAAGCTAAAGATATCCAAACAACATAATTTCCTATAAGACAAAAGAATTTACCTTCAGGCGACCAACAAAAATCTGAATGACAGAAGCACCAGCTTGAGCAGCAGCAGCAGCTTGACAAAAGCTGAGAAGTCACGACGAAAGTTTCCAATAAATTTAGATTAGACGAGCAAATAACAAGGACTCGCCTACATTATATATTGTATGTGGACATTGAATGGAGGAGAAACCATTTTAAGATTTATATCCATATTACAAAAAGAATGAGGGACCAGTATATTAAATTTTACAAATTTGGTAAAGCTTAGGCATGCATCAGTACTTGAAACACTTTTCCACTTTCTCATGTGAGCTCAAGATCACAACAAAGTATATGTTTCATGAGCCAGTAACAAAGTGAAAAGCAACAAATTTTAAAGAGTTTGTCTAAAAACCTAAAGCTAAATAATTGGACGACTTTGTAGAGCACACATGAGAATTATCTCAATTCACAGTTCAATAGGATGAAGACAAACACAAACTATAATCAATAATGAATTAAATGGCATGCTAATAAAGGAGCATGCACTATGCAAACCGAAAAAATATACAGGTTTTTTTGTCCATAAAGAATAATGGACCGTCTAATTAGATAGACATACTATGGAAGGAGCAGGTGGCAGGGGAAGAAGGTGCAGAAAAATTAGAACCATATACAGAATATGAACATAAGCTCTTGTCAATCTGTTTGTGAAAGTTTATACCTATAAACAAAAGTCAAATGTGTCTGTATACCCTCAGCTTCCAGCACCCTTGATGCCTCAATTCCCTAATAGAAAGATAAAACACTGACAAATGAAAAAGGATAACCCTTCAAAAGAATCAGAATTCGGAACTTTGGGAGACACAGTTAGATTCAACATGAGTTCTTCTACAGGAGACTGAAACAATTATAATTGTCTTATGGGACTCACTTGCCAAGTTGCAGGAATTTTGAACAGCAATCGTTCTGGAGGCACTTCAAGTTCGGTATAGGCTTTCAAAAGGTCATGCACCTGAAGTTTGAAGTTGAAACCACTCAAATACTATACAAAAGAAAATTGGACATGCCACAAGAATGATAAACGAATGTGATATGGTGGTAACATAGTGCAATTCTACATTTCGAAAACATGAAATGACATTATTATAGCATGCTAACCATTTAGACGCAGAAAAATTCCCCACAAACGAGCATGTATATGAAGCCATGGAGTGATTCTTATCTGTGGGTATTTTATCATTAAAACTTCAAGCCGAGATTAAATCTGACAAGAGTGGCTCTAGTTTGGAAAACTTTCTGAAATCAAAACCTCCTTACTGCAAGAACGACTCTACGTCTAGTGCATGCCGCCCAATTGACTGGGACAAGTTTTGTTATCAATTTGCAAGCAGCCCATAAGTCACATATAAATCATCAGGTTACAATTTGGAAAGCACTACTCGAATTCTACAAAACATAAACATGATATGACCAGTTGCAAGTTCTGCCTACATAAAGATACTAAGAGATACTATTTTCATGCTTCCATATTATCTCTTAGTATCTTTAAAACTGAGAGCTTCTTTGGAAAAAAATCCTCTAATATATAAGTTATTAGCTTATAACCAAAAATCTGAAACTGAATTCAAGACTCTTATGAATGTATACTTAGTTGTATTATGGTACAGACAAAAGGAAACGCTAATATGTTAAATACAATAAAATTCCCATTATTTAATTGACTATTAAAGAGGTCAATGCCAGTGGAAGGACTAGCCCTAAACAGATGAATCCTAATGCAGGGGTGGAGCCAAAATTTATACTTGATGGGTTCAGGTGGGGGTGGCCTCGGTGGAAGACAAGATGCGAGAAGCGAGATTGAGATGGTTTGGGCATGTGAAGAGGAGAGATACAGATGCCCCAGTGCGGAGGTGTGAGAGGTTGGCCATGGATGGTTTCAGACGAGGTAGGGGTAGGCCGAAGAAGTATTGGGGAGAGGTAATTAGACACGACATGGCGCAATTACAGCTTACCGAGGACATGACCTTAGATAGGAGGGTTTGGAGGACCCAAATTAGGGTAGAAGGCTAGTAGATAGTCTCGTTATCCGTTCTTATTAGTAGTCGCATTATTGCAATATAATTTCTTGTGCTCCGAATTCTGCTATTATCTGTTATTATGTGTTATTTCCTGTGCTTTGGTTATCCTGTGTCATCTGCTCTGATTTCTGCTATTATCGGTTATTTTCTGTGCTCTGATTATCCTGTATTATCTGTGTCGCTTGCATTATTCCATTTCCATATCGCTTTAAATCTCTTATCCGAATCTCTTAACCTTATCTAACCGTATCTGACTTCTTTTTATGCTTTTATTGAGCCGGAGGTCTTTCGGAAACAGCCGTCCTACCTTGGTAGGAGTCAGGTCTGCGTACACTCTACCGTCCCCAGACCCTACGATGTGAGATTTCACTGGGTTGTTGTTGTTGTTGGGTTCAACCTTCTAAGTTCTTAGTACTGAACTCATTGTACTTAAGAAATTACGGGTTTAGAATTTATCATTTGTTGAAATTTTAGTGGTCTTTCACATATATATCATTGTTTTGCGTAGAAAATATTAGGTTCAGTTGAACCCCTTGATCATAGGATCCATCAGCCAGTCCTAATGAATACTGAATCCTAATGAATACTGAATAACTGATACTGATTTTCACAATACTACCTTTCGCACAATGCCATGTGTGTCATATGCGAGGCGAGCATCCACTTCAGTAGAAACTCGACCAGGCACAAGCTTTGCTAGATCACCACCAACGTGTGCTAAGGCCTGTTATCACAAACAATAGTAAAGATAATCACCGACTACAAAAAATAAAAACTATAAACCTAGCTAACATAAATAAAGGTACCAACCTTGTTGAAGAAACAAGACATCTGGAGATCAGAATTCTCCAATCCATAACACTCCGAATCTGATAAAGCTCTGTCTACAGCACTCTATATCCAATATATGCACTTCGGTCAGCACAACATCAAATCAATTAGCATCTATTTCGCTCATATTCTTAAAATTTACATGAACCAGTGCCAAGTTCTTTAGATACTCAGAAAGGTGCACATCCATATAGTATACTCCCTCCGTCCCCTATTAGTTGTCATGTTTCCCTTCGTGAAAGTCAGTTTGACTCATGTTCGAAGCTAAATTAGATTCGATAAACTCAATATTTTACATTTAAAATTTAGATATTCAAAAACTATACATAAGTACTACCGGCTGCAACTTTTCTCTTGTTAATTCGATCAAAAAATATATTTTAAAACGCTAGTCAAAGTTCATACTGTTTGACTCTCGAGAAGCGAAACATGACAACTAATATAGGACAGAGGGAGTTCAATTTTTCACTCTGTCTTAGCGTAATATTTACTTGATTTATAAACAAAAAGGTGTATAATTAATAGTATTTATTACTAGTAATAATTACCTTAAATTTAGTATCAGGAAGACCGCATATGCCTAAAAGCAGTGAAGAGCTTACAGTAGCAGCAGTTGGAGGAAATCTATAATAAATACGAAAAACAGCAAATAAATAAACACATATCCAAGTAAGATAACACAAAACAAAACAAATCAAAGCACAAATACTAACTTCTCGAAATCATCGAAAATCACTGTATCCGGTACGATCTCACTATGACTTACTACCGCATCCAATTCAGTGCTCCCACCTAAAATCATTACAAAAAAAAAAAAAAAATCACCGATATCATTCATTTTACATCAAATCAAACACAAATTTAATTATACAGAACCTGTATCGAGAGAAGAAGAGAAGCCGGTCGAAGCTCTGATTAGAGGAAACGATCGATGAGGTTTGAAAGTCAAATTCGGCTTTGAGAAATTAACTGCATTTCTCAGCTTTCTTTCCTGTTTAATTACATAAACAAATCAATCAATATTTCACATATCACATATGCATATTACACATACATATATATATAGAGAGAGATATATAAACCTGAGGAGATGAGGAAGAAGAGAGAGAAGAGTATAGCGGAGAATGCAAGGAGGATGACATTTTTTCAATTCAGTGAGAGTGTGTGAGTGATGATTGAAATGAATCGGAGAGGTCTATATTTACATTTTTACAATATATATAATTGCCATGGGAGTTACGAACAGTACCACGAGCTTCACAATTTGTACGCGCAAGCAATGCTCCTATTACAGCTATATAACTTGTACACTTTATCCAATTATTTTTATATTCCATGTAGACATATGCTATAGTACTTAATATTTATTCTCTTCTTATGTATAGACGTATGCACTTCAAATTTAATACTCTGACACATTTATTTCCTCCGTGCACTTTTACTTTTTCACTTTTGACTTTTCGTATTCTAGCTGAATATTTATTATCTTTTCATGTATAGACATTTGCAGTTCAATTTTAATTCTCCTACATAAATTTATTTCTTTCGTGCACTTTAATTTGTTCACTTTTGACTTTTCACATTCTTTAAAAATTAGTAAATCTCACGTGGATATATGCCATAGTACTGAATATTTATTGTTTTTTCTATTGACGAACACCGCTCCTCCAGCTTGTACCATGAGCTTCACAAATTGTACACACAATGAATGCTTGTACCATAAGCTATATGACTTGTAGACTTTATCCAACTATTTTTATATTCCACGTAGACATATGTCATAATACTTAATATTTATTCCCTTCTCATGTATAGACGTATGCACTTCAAATTTAATTCTCTCACACATTTATTTCCTCCGTGCACTTTTTCTTTTTCACTTTTGACTTTTCATGTTCTAGCTGAATATTTATTCTTTTTTCGTGTATAGACATTTGCAGTTCAATTTTAATTCTCCTACAAAAATTTATTTCCTCCGTGCAATTTAATTTGTTCACTTTTGACAGTACTGAATATTTATTCTCTTCTCATGTATACACGTATGCACTTTAATTTTAATTCTCTAACACATATTTATTTTCTCCGTGCACTTTTACTTGTTCACTTTTGACTTTTCACATTTTTGCTGAATATTTATTCTCTTTTCATGCATATATCCATAACTTTTGGTACAAATTTGCATTGCTATTGTTCGTTCTCTTTTCACGTTTAAAGTGTTGAGAAAGAAGAAAAACGGGGATAAAAGCCACTCCGTCTTATCACGTTCTTTAAGAATTAATATATGAAGTATATATTTTATCATAATATCCATATTTATTAGTGTATAGTCTCAATAGCCTTAGAAAATAATTTGAAAATAAGTAATTAATGTAAAGAGTAAAATAAGACGAAAATTCCTTTCTCTTGATATGTTAACGTAGACAATTACTTTTATCCCCATTTTTCTTCTTTGTCAATACTTTACTTATTTTACTCTCCTTTGCATTCTCTGATTATTGTTCCTTTACATTTATAAAATGTATTACTTTATATTTTCATTCCGAAATTAAAATTTGGTGATTTATGATATAACATATATCTTTCTAATTTTGATTTCTTTGTAATAGTTCTTTTTATCTATAAATGTTAATATAACTAATTTTCCCCGAATTAACATATTTTTAATTAATTTAATAAAAATATTTTATTAGTTTTGCTTTTAAAAAATCCAATATATACAACAATGGTTCTTATGTTTGGATCTGAACAGTTAATTGATTGAGATGAATATCAATTTGTCGGTATACATATAAGATATTAAACAATTTAAAAGAAAAAATCTAGAATCAAAATATTAATCTTCCCTCACCTTCTTACTAATTTTCTTTATCACATTGATGAACAACTTTCATTGTCATAACTATGACAAATTTTTAAAAGTTATTTACAAAATACAAATCTTAAAGACCGGCTAATTAAAATGAATAAACATGTTCGGCCCGTGCGATGCACGGGCATATATGGCTAGTATATATATATATATATTGAAAATGGTGGATGTACAAATGGAGGAAATCTGAGGATGTACAACTGTTTATGCGTAGCGTAGAGCTGAATGTGCAATTTTCTGAAGTGGCAATATGGGAAAATTGAATATTAGTCCCATATCGGTACAACGGAATGGACAAAGGAAATATTGATAAGGCTGAAGTCATGGATGGATCCTCAATTTGTCCTGATTTTTTATTTAGACCCTCAACTAAAATGTTGATCATCTGGATTCTCGAACATAAGTTAAACTGTGTCATTTGAACACCTCGTGCCAGCTTGACATATCTTTTCCTGATTTTTCATTTAGACTCCCAACTGAAATGTTGACCATATGGACCCTCGAACATAAGCTAAACTGTGCCATTTGAACACATCGTGCACTATACTGCTCTTTAGCGTGAGAAACTTATGTGCTATTGATGTGGGTCCCAATTAAATGACAAGTGTCAAAACAAAAGTAAAAAAAAAAAAAAAAAAAAAGATAAACAATTTTTTCTCTCTCCCCTTATCTTCTCCACCACCGGTTACTCCACCAACAATACCATTTCTCCTTCACCACTCACCACTTCTCCTTCACCTCAAATGAGAGCATGAGCATTGAATGTGGCTTGAAAATCTTGGAGAAAAAGCTTTGTTTTTTCTGCTTCCAATGTACTAGCTTTCAATATAAATTAATATGAAAAGAGTTTGTGCTCAAATAAATATATTGCCGGAAAAAATGGAGATGGCCGGAAATTTTTTGAGGATTCAGATCTGAATTTTTCCCGTCGTTCTCTCTTTCCAGCCTTAGAACAAGCTTTGTTTTCTCTTCTTCCAATATACTAGCTTTCAATATACGGTAATATGAAAAGATATTTCTTTGCTCGAAAAAACATGCTGCCGGGAATTTTTTAAGGATCCAAGTCTGAATTTTCCTCATCTTCCTCTCTTTTCAATGGAAAAAAACGATCTCAAGTGGAGTAATGGGTAGGGTTGAGGCAACGATGGGGTGGGGAAGAAGAAAGGGTGGGGTGTTTATTTTTTTTTTCAAATTATTTTTTATTAGTTAAATAAATTTTATATTAGTTTTCATTTTTTTTGTTGACATGGCTTATTTTATTGGTCTATTTTTCCATGTCACAGCAAGTGTACTGCACGCATGTGCCAAGCTGGCATGAGGTGTTGAAATGAAAGTTTATCTTATGTTCGAGGGTCCAGATGGTCAACATTTCAGTTGAGGGATCTAAATGAAAAATCAGGACAAGTTCAGGGGTCCATCTATGACTTCAGCCTATTGATAAACATTAGTAGGATTCTAATTTGATTTGGTTGGTTAAGAGATTAATCAAATTGATCCATAAAAACAAGAACTTATAGACATTTACGCCAAATCAATATACTAACTGATACAGTAGACACTCCATCCGTCTCAAATTATCCAGCGTTTTTTTGTTTTATACATCTCTTAAAAAGTGTCTTAGCTTTTTTTTTTTGGTAAAAAAAGTGTCCACTTATCGAATCAAGAAAGAATTAACCTTGTTTTTCTAGATTTGCGTCTATTAAGTGTTATATGATCAAATCTCAATGTCTATTTAATTAGGGATAGTTTAGTGAAATTAGCTATTTTTGTCTAGGGGTTAGTATTTTCTTAAAGGGTGTGCAAATAACTAAGTAGACTCTTTTCTTTGTCCGGAGGGAGTATTAATTAGGAGGGGTATTTGACTCTATCTGTGTGTCATCTCCATTAATGACAGAATTCTACTATAGGTAAAATGGAAAAAAAAATTAATCAATTGCGCTTTGAACTTTCAAAACGATAAAAAATTTGAGCTAATAAGTTTTTAAATAACCATGACATATAATTTGAGACTGAGGGAGTAGTTAATAGTGTACTAAATATAGACATAAGAGGTGGAGGTGTCAAAATGGGCTGGTCTAACCCAACCCAGCCTAGCCCTAAAGGGCCAAAGAATTAAATGGGCTAGGACGGGTTGACCCTTTTAATTGAAGGACCTGCAAAATGACAGCCCAACCCAGCCCTAGGCGGGCCGCGGTCTTGGACGGGCCAGCACTTTAATTTTTTTCGTCTTCCAAAATAACATTTTCTAAGTGATTTTTGGTACAATTTGAACATGAAACTTTTGCAATATGAAATAGAATCTTCTACCACCCATTCTTGCACAAATCCATATCATAGAAGAAAAGATTCAAGAGAACAAATATAAATTACAATTTTTAATCACTAGTTCAGATCAAGTTCAAAAGAAAGTAAACATAATATAAATTCTAAGACTAAAAAGTATTACTCCAGTTTCTAATTACTACTCTTTTCTCATTACGTTTTATCTTTTTGTTTAATTTACTTATATTTTTTTAAACTTAATTAATTTATTATTCTTTTCTGGCCTCACCCAACCCTTGAGGCCGGCGGACCAAGAGAGGCTGGGCTTTTGAGCCTCACTTCTACATGGGCCAAAGAAATTTTAGCCTAATCCTACTTAAATAAAGAGTTGGATTGGGCGGGCCTCTTGGGCCAAGCCCCTATCGACAACTCTAATAAGAGGCCTGTAGGAGAATTTGTGAATAATTTGTAAAAGGAGCAATTGGGAATTGGGAGCTGCTTAAGCTGGATATTCCACTTTTTATTTGTTAATGCGGTTGTAACTTCCGATAATAAACTTCTGAAAAACAAACTATTGACATTCACATTACCATTTCAAGAATGTATGTTTTCCTTTTGTTTCCAACTCAAATCAAAAACAATATTTGTGGTTATGTTAAACAACCTAAAAAGAGAAGTTGAGAAAAATATTATTTCGTGAATTTATGTTGGATTTCTCCATCCATGGGCAAAGGTTACAAGTTCAGGTCCTAGAAACAAAAAACTTGTGATAGTGAATACTTTCCTTAAATAAGCTATCGCAATCTAAAGCTGAATTAATCGAGCCAGTGAACCATCTTCGAAGACATAGGAGATATGTGAATGGTGAACTGTGACCAATGAGAGCCAAATTAATTACTACTAGTACCAATTAAAATAGGAATATATTGAGATTATCGAAAGAATTATGCAGACTATAGAGACAACGACAGTGACGGCTTTCCTTATATTCTCCGCCGAACTAGGATAACATTATTAAGAAGTTTTGGCAAAAGCTGCCAATATGTATCACAAAAACTATGAAAAGGTGAGATGGTTTCACTTTTTTTTATTAAAATTCACTCTCACACCATTAATTAAAATCACACAAGAGAGCCAAGGTTCATGAGAAATACATATTTGTAAGAATAATGGTGAAATAAACAAAGTAGCAATCGAAAGTTAACATCTAGGTACTACTACCAACTCAAAAGAGAAAGGTCCTCCTTTGAAGACCTTCCATTTCCAAAATAGGATATAAACTAAAGAATATAAAACCAAAGCAAGGAAATAATGGAAGTTTGCAAAATTTTAACCTTCATAAAACAATAAACAAAGATTTAGAAATGACTTTGGCTTATTCATTGGAAAACTGTAGACACCTAATACTATAGCATTTTCTTCAATCTAACACTATTTCCCTTTAGCTCCTCTCATGCTTCTTATATATCTTTGTCTTCCATCGTGCTTGCGAGAGATTCCAGGAATTTTTTGACCTGCATATGTTTAAATTTCCTCACTTAAGATTACAGTCATAGAGAAAAGACATTTTTAACATGAAAAAATGAAATCTTTGGCTAAACTCATATGCAGACCTGTGAAGTGTCCCTGAGAGAGAAGAAAGCATTGCTATCTTTTGGGATAGTTGAAACAAGAATTCCATGACCTTTGTATTTCCCCCTCAACACCTGAAATAAAATACTCACCAAATTAAGATAACAAAACAGAAAAAACAGTTTATTCATATCATAGACAGTACGGCTCATACTAACCTTGAATGCATCTTCATCTGTTCTATCATCTCCAATATATATCGGGAGCACGTCTTTGGGGTTGCTAAAACCTGCATGTTGCACATGAATTTGATAACCAAGTGCACAAATCTGTAACTTAAAAGGCCTCTGAGGACCCTGGATTAATAAAACAAATGAAGGAGCTACATACCTAATGATTCCAGCAGAAATTCAACTGCTTTCCCTTTGTCCCAGTCAATTTCAGGGCGGACCTCTAAAACCTAGTCAAGAAAGAAACGCATAGAGTATAACGTCAATTAAAGCATTACGATAATGTTTAACTGCAAATAGTTGAAATGGAGACTTCAGTAGGGACACCAAGTTACCTTCCGCCCATGAGTTAGCCGAAGCCGAGGGTAGTCTTTTAAGACATCATGGACATACTGTGCAATCACAGGCCAATTCTGTGGTCAAAATGAACATCATTAAATGTTTGTTCTGTTTTTAACATAGGCAACCTCTGCATTTAGTTGACAATATAGAACAACAACCAACAAAGCTGGCACTCACATTCTCATCTACATTACGATAATGTACAGAGGCACAAAACTTATGGTTCTCAACTTTTGCACCCTTAATGTCCTTAGTTTTCTCGACAAGGGTTCTGAAAACCTGCAAAGTAGTCAAGCAAGTTATGTTAACATATGTAAATAACTTTTTTTTCTTTTCCTAGCCGAAATAAACAGTCATCTACTGGTCTGAAATGCTTTTTAGAAAAACTACTGAAGCACCTCATCAATCATTGGTAGAAATTTACGAGCAGGCTGGAACAGATTAACTTCCTTGCCCTGCTCACATAAAAAAAAAAAAAGGTTGACAGAATTAGTTTATAAAAAGTTGAACAAGATAACAATGTTTACAAGGGAATGAATGAAAGGAAAGAATCTGATAAAGCAGCAAGTATAATACCTGCTGGTCAGTAGTTTTGATACAATTTGGATCGTTAGTAGATAATGTATTTTTGACTGGCAGCATGATGTCCATACCATGGCTACCGGCATAACAGAGTTCAGTTAGACCTACCAACTCATAAACCTGAAACAGTAAAGTTCATAAATCACTTTTGCAAATGAAGAAGGATCTAAAATGTAAAAATATAAACATTGATAAAAACCTGAATTAGTATTTAACATAAAAGTTACCTTATCACGGCTTCTCCCACTGATGATTGCTGTTGGGAAATACTTTGCAACATTCCTGACAGCAGAGCGCATCTGCCCAAATATATTATTCTTATGTGAATATTACAGATAAGCATCGTTATTTGCATATGAAAGATGGATTACCTCATTGGACATAAAAGCACGGTCAGGGTCATCAACAATAGGAGAGAGAGTCCCGTCATAATCTAAGAATATCACTATCTGTTTATTCCTTGCTTGCCTCATAATTTGCTGAAAGCAGTTGAGAGCTGATGGATAGTTGATCTGGACAAAGAAAGTAATTAAGAAGCTTGGCGAAAGTCTGAACAAATGGACCAATGTGCATTTGGTGAAAGTCTAACATACCAGCCAAGAAAGGTAAGTAACATCAGCATCATCTGAAGAAATATCAATGTTTACTTCCTTCAGAATCCTCTTCCTAGGAGGTGAAGAAGACTTCATGGCATCGAGCCAACCATTGGATCGAACATCATCAAGCTTCGGTGGCTTCTTTCTGGGAATTGTTAGCACACTAGTGGAGAATGAAGGGCCAGATTGCGAATAGGGAAATAAACTAGAATGGATTCCCAATCTGGACTTGTTCAACGGTGAAGGATCAGTAAGAACTGGAGAGGCTTTTGTCGAGTCCAAGTCCATTGAAACAATATTGATTTGGCTTTATAGTAGTGGATGTATAAGAATAGTACCGAATCTTTAACCAACCCTTTTGTCAATGAAAAACCACCTCTTCAAAGTTTTCTTATCACTACTGCTGGGAATAGATTCCATTAGGTATGGGCTTCCTGCAATCTGGACAAGCCAAAAATTTCAAGGATTTGATTATGAAAATAGTATAGTTTGTGATATTAGACTGACAGAAATTTATCGAGCAGTACCTCATCTCCTGAACCACACTGCATTTACACCACGAAGCAGAACATTTTTGGCTCACTATTTAATTCAGTCTAACGTGCCTTCCTACCTGGAGAAACAAGTTAGTGATTGTCAAAACAACATTCTTATATGTCAAAGCCAGTCGACGAAGAATTGACTCTTGTACAAAATTTGACCAACATGGAGCAAACAAAGAAACAGAAAACATTTCATGCTAACAGGAGAAAAATAGACTTGAATCCTTAGAGATACAAGACGTGTTAAGTTAGCGTTGAATGCATTTCCATTTGAAGAAAGCAGAAGTCTCAAAAAGCAAGGCAGCACCTTATTTTGCTCGAGTATGACAATCCACTTCGCGCTAAATATTGGATAATAACTGTTCTACATTAAGATAAAGTTATGTTTTTGCAGAGAAGGGTGTGAAACCCAAATTATCCAGGACTCATCTTTGAAGTTTCTCTCCAAGTATATATCTTGATCTCGCCGATGCTTCGCAAAAAAACAGTGAAAACAAATGTGAACAGATAAGTATCTATTTGGCTAGAAGCGGATATGTGAGGACAAGTCGGTGCCGGTGCCGGTGCCGGTGCCGGTGCCAGTGCACAACTGTCTTCGACTCATGAAGATGTACACGTGTAGTTGAAAATTTTCAAGATTTGTCGCTCTAATTATTAAGTTTACATAGTGGATAAGCGGCAATCTATATCTATTAACTTTAAAATCCCATATCCACATCCACATTTGGCTGTTTAATAGTACAAAATCAAGATCCCTATTTTCCTCTTGGAAGGATATAGGAGTACACATTCAAGGACCTACTGTTTCAGCACCAAGTTCTGGTGAAGGTTAATATGAAAGAGGACCAGGTACACTAAAACTTTTTAAGCTTACAGCTCACTTACAGAACAAACAAAACTTTCTAACTTCCCCATGTACTCACTCATAAGAGGGACCAAAAGAAAACTACCACAATTATTCACTCTTTTACAACAGCTAGAAGATAGATTTCTTTTACTTTCCTGTCACTATTCCATACAGAAAACATTTGACTTCTAAGGAAAGTGGAAAAAAGAAAAAGGGAGTATAATAAAAAAAAGGTAGTAACTTACAGTAAATCTTATGGGATTGACAGTCAAAAGTTCAGAGAATATTTGCCATCAAAATAAATGACAAGATACACGAAAGATGCATCAAGAAGATCGGATCATGTCACTCCATCGACTATGTTTGGAACCCCTTTCATTTCTCCCGGTCCCACCAAAACAATACTATGGTCTGGCTTAATTATGACGCCATCATTAATCATCACTAAGCTTAAATGTGTAATGTGCAAATATAATAAACACTAGTATCTTTTTTTGGTTATAGATAAGTTGTAAATCCCTTCGACATAAGGGAAGATTCGTGTGTATTTGCTTTTTGTTCATAGTTTCAACTTCCAATTGTAATATTTTAGTACAGTAGTATTTGCTTTTGGTCATAGCTTCAACTAGTCTTTTTTACATCCTGTAGTACAAATTCCTGGTTCCGCTACAGTAAGTAAATACTTCCAAAGGGTAACTGAGATAACCTGATGAAATCAGTGAATAGTCTATGGGCTACCACCAAACTTTTTTTTGTTGTTGTCATCAAAGCAGAAAAAAAAAAAAACCTTTTTCAGCAACAGTACATTTCCAAAGTAATCAGTGTCCAGCTGAAGGACTTTAACATCTCAACGTACCCTACATGATTTTTACCTTTTCCAACAAAAAGCTCAGATAGTCAGATCTGAAAACCAACCCAAAAAAAATTTAAAATGGAAAAACATTAGGGAGTACTATTGATTCAAGTAACGCCATTTTGTACTTGCAATGATCTGACTTCCCAACCTACTTGAACCCTACCATCAAAGTGGACAAATCGAAAGCTCTAATGCCAAAGAGTTTATTTACTTAATTAAACATCTGTTAAGGCATATTTAAGGCAATTTTTGATCAAAATAATAACTCCATGACACTATCTAAACTTAAATTCCGAGAGCAAGTTTAACCTCATAAGACAATAAAATTAAAGAAAATACTAAAAATGAAGGAAGAAAAAACAAGCAAAATAGTGGCCAAGAATTTTGGTCCAGTGACAATTTATGTAACACTTTTCAGTTTTCGAGACTCAAACTATATGAACTTTGAGTAACATTTATAATGTATTTTTTTTCATCAAGTTGACATCATATAGTTTTTGAATATCTAAATTTTAATTCTAACACATTAAGTTGATCTAATCTAATTTAACTTTAAAAATTAGTTAAATTAGCTCTCAATAAGCGAAAAGTGTCACGTAAACCAAGACAAAGGGATCGTAGTTTTAAGGACTGTTCATAAGTTGGCCTAAAGGACCCCAAAAAGCCATTGACTTGAATCAGAACAAGAAAAAAAATAATGATAAAAGGCAACGAACAGTTAGTAATTTAAACGAGATTTAAACGAGAGCGTTAATTAATAACCATATAATTAAGGAATCATCAGCTGACTTTAAAAAAATGTTAAGCTAACTGCTAAGTTCCATTTTTCGTGGGTAAACCACGAAAAACTGATAATGACACATAATTAATAGTATTACAGCAACCGACAAAATAAAATAATTTAAATTACACAACAAAAGCTAAATTAACTAGTCCACTATATGGTGCTGTCAAATCCATTATTAGCATGATAAAAGCAACAAACTAAATTTATGATTATACAGAACTCATAAATCTAATCAATAAGAAAAATTAAAACCAAGCCAGAAATGAAAAGCCTTTCATGGCCAAAAAAAAATACACAAAAATAGTCAAAAGACCAAACTTTTTTTCCTTTTGCAGAAAATCCACAACAAAAAAATGGCTAAAGTTTAAACCTTTTGCATGCCCAACTATAGAAAACATACATAGAATCATAATGGGTAGCCATAAGAATTACCAAAAACAGACAAAATGTCAACAGCATTGCATGAGAAAGAAAAAAAATGCAATCTTGAATCAAGAAAAGAAGGCAAAAAAAAAAAACACAAGCTAAAGATGTCATAAAATACCTGTTAATTATATCACAGCCCTTGAAATTCGAAAGAACCAATCTTGAAAATCCAATTATCAAGTGCCTAAAAAGAATTATACACACACACACAAAAAAAAAGTTTCACATCAGATTCAAAGAAGAAAGAAAAAAATAAGGAACCAAAGGAGAATGAATTAAGAAGAAAGATAGAAAAAGAATTTACCTTTGAAAAGAAACGGCAACAAATGGAGAGAAAATTAAAAGAGAAAACCCTAAGAAAATATGAGGAAAAAAATGTAACGGAAAATAAAGAGAGAGAGAGAAATGAAGGGAAAAAGAAGAAGAAGGAAAATATATTGGTGGAGAAACCTAAGTATATATAGAGTTTACATTTTGATAGCCCCAAAAAAGACGTGCTAAACAAGGAAACCTTTTCCTTCGGTTGTTGAATCAAGAAACACTTTTTTTTACACCATTAATTAATTAATGGGATTAATTACCGTAATTAGCATTATTAGTAGCTGAGCTAGAACATTTTGCTCTCTTTTTTCTCCAAGATTTACTCTTGTTTCCGACCACTAACACTCACAACTCCAAGAGGAAACTCCCCCTAATTCTCTCAAATATGTGATTTGATGGATTACTCCCTTTTTATTAAAGATGAATGTAGTACTTTACCGTCCAAATGCAATGAATGTAGTTATTCGTTAAATGGTTACATTGTGGAAGTTATGCTATTTTTTTTATATATATTATAACGTAAGATTATTGATTATTTTTTTACTTTTAGTGTTTTAAGATACAAATACAGTTGTTCATTAGAGAGTTGAGTCATGGATATCAGATTAATTTTGTCCAAAAATATTATCGCATTCCGACCATTAATAATCACCACTCCAAGAAAATCCCCCTGTTTCCCTCAACATGTGATTTGATGAATTAATCCCTTTTTTATTTAAAGATCATTTAATTTTGTTGTACTTTACCGTCTAATACAATGTAGTTGTTCGTTGAATGGTTAAATTGTGGAAGCTATACTATTTTTTATACTATGAAGAAGATTATTGACTATTCATTTTCCTTTATCGTTTAAAGATACAAATACAGTTGTTCTTTAGAGAGTTGAGTCATGAATATCAGGTTAATTTTTTCCAAAAATCTCACTGCATTCCGACCATTAACATTCACCACTCCAAGAGTCAAATCCCCCTATTTATCTCAATATGTTATTTTGATGAGTTAAACCCTTTTTTTAGATCATTTAATTTTGTTGTACTTTACCGTCTAATAAAATGTAGTTGTTCGTTGAATGGTTAAATTGTGGAAGTTATACTATTTTTTATATTATGAAGTAAGATTATTGATTATTTTTTAACTTTTATCATTTAAAGATACAAATACAGTTGTTCGTTAGAGAGTTGAGTCGTGATTATCAGGTTAACTTTGTCCAAAATATTATCTCATTTCGACCATTAACATTCACCACTCCGAGAGTCAAATCCCTCTATTTCTTTCAATATGTGACTTGATGATAAAGATCATTTAATTTTATTGTACTTTACCGTCTAATACAAGTTGTTCGTTCGGTTAAATTGTGAAAGTTATAGTATTTTTTACACTATGAAGTAAGATTATTGATTATTATTTTACTTTTATTGTTTAAAGATACAAATACAATTGTTCGTTAGAGAGTTGAGTCATGAATATCAGGTTATTTTTCCAGAATATTATCACAACCCGACCATTACCATTCACCACTCCAAGAGTCAAATCCCCCTATTTCTCTCAATATGTGATTTGATGAATTAATCCTTTTTTTAGTTAAAGATCATTTAATTGTTGTACTTTACCGTCTAAATACAATGTAGTTGTTCGTTCAACGGTTAAATTGTCGAAGTTTTTCTATTTTTTTATACGATGAAGTAATTATTAATTTTTTTTTGACTTTTATCATTTAAAGATACAAATACTGTTTTCCGTTGGAGAGTGAGTCATAAATATCTAGCTTGGTTTTCTATATTTTATAACGGTTAATTTTGTCGAGATATTATCGCGTAAAGAAAATGAATACACTTTTTCTATTGAAAGGTTGAGTTCTTGGAGTTATATTTAATTATTAGTTCGATTAAGACGATTAAATCTATAATTTTGATGAAGACGGTTTTAATTCTTGTCGGAAGTTTACCTTCTAGAGATAACGTTGTTGCTTGTTGAAGGGTGTAATTTTGCAAGTTATATTAAAATAACTGTCATAATTAAGACAACTTGATGATTCTTCAAATTTTACCATGTGTAGGTTATAATAAATTTATTCGTTGGAGGGTTAAATTGTGAAAATCATGCTCAAATTAGGTCTTGATGAAGACGAACTAGTTTTTGTTCCAAAGTTTATTGTCTAGAGATAACGAACATTTGGAGGATTGAGATGTGAAGCTTGTGCTTAATTTTTGTATTGATTAAGATGATTAATTCGACTGAATTTGTTTACCTTCTAGAGATAAACAAATGTAGTTTTGTACTAATGATTTTAGTTGTGAAAATCATAATTTGATTTGTCTTATCAAAATTTTAACGACGTATTATGAACATCCAATTGAAAAGAAGCAAGGTAGGTCACTGAAATTTAAACTCAAAATTTTGTGATGCTATTTTAATTATAAAGATTACACATTAAATGAAATGGTAAGTTTTGATTCAAATATCCTATTCTAGTTCCCAATTTTTGTAGCTCTAATGATTTTCGAGATTTTAATACTTTTAGTATGTTCTTCTATTACTTTATTTCTCACCACAAATTAATTAAAACAATGTTAATTGAAAGATTACGGCAAGTACGTAGTGATTTTTAGGTGAAAGACTAACATAAGACATTGAACGATAATTAGACAATAGAAAATGAGTCTCCAGAAAAAAATAACACAAACCTCATTTCTTTGTAATTTCCTTTACATTAATAATTCTAACTTACGTATTGATACATGACTTTTTGTTCATCAAACAAAACTATCGTAATACCGTTACATCATTTGGGAAAAAAAATTAACAGGAAGAAAGATGAGACTATAAGTTAAGTTTTTTATTTTTATTTTTATTTTTTATAGGAAATAGTAGCGTAACCATTGGACAATTATACAAAAGAGAAAAACAATGAATACGTCAATATATACGCAATTGTTACATCGACATACGATCACACAACAGTGTGTCGCGTAGAGACAAACGAGAGGCAGTGCCACGTGGCTATGTCATACTGCAGATATGACACGTGGGAGATGATGATGTGGCGGGCTGTGGGATTCCACTAACTGATGATATTCTTTTCCCATTTTTACCGAAAAAGCGAAAAAAGAAGAAGAAAAGATATGCACCTTTTAGTTTTGCTCTCTCTTTATACGCGTGTGATTGTCACGTGTCGAACAAATCCAAATACTAATTCTTTTGTTTTATTTTTGTTTTTGCTTTAATAAAATCCAAGTTGATACTAATGTTTCTATGTTTCTCCTCTCTTTTTTCCAGTTTCACCAATTGCATAAAATTATTGTAATATAATGCTTTCAGCAACAAGTAGTCTATCTACCTAATTTGTGCCACATTATTTAGAGGATTATAAAATTTCGTAGCTATTATTTTCTTAACTATACTTGAAATAGCATTTTGCTGTTTAGATGTATCTTAACAATGAATCTATATATGTCTAACTAAAATAAATAAGTAAATTATTCGATCCTTGTAAATGAATAGTATCGTTCTATTTGAGATTTAGGAGAAATTGTTTTTTGATCAACTCCATCAAATTTTTTTTGATCAACTCCGTCGTTTTACGGACAAGATCTTTTATGTACAAGCCTTAATGCCCGTCCCTGATTTGTTATATATTTCGTCTTCGAATATAACAAGAGGACAAGAGGTGTGGTAAGCACTCTTTAGTTCCAACCTTAAGATTGTGAGTACAATTTTCACCCGTCCAACCTCATATAATTCCTCCGGTCAAGCTTATAATTTCAATTATTAAATTTTTATTTATACCAGTGTCCTAACCTATAACAAAGAGCCCGGAATTTTTTTAACCCAAAAAATAACTTTTGAAACCAAACTAACCCTTTAAAAAATAAAAAGAACCAAACTAGGCTTTACGCACAGAATTTGTGCGTGAAAGGACCAAACTGTAACTTTTTAAGTTTGGCCTTTCACGCACATATTTTTTTTCTTTTTTTTAAGCTATCAAAATCACGTTTTTTCCATACTTTGGGCAAAGATTAGTCATGTTTCAAAACCCCGAAATATCAATATTTTATATAGAACTTAATATATTTTTTTGTGTACAATAACGTCGGCTCATTACATCAAGTATATCTAAACGTTTGGATCGTCGTTTTAGGGGTTGTAAAGTGCCCCGAAGTAAGTTTTGTTTGCTTGGAAACTTGTCATCTTTGTTCTTTGGAAATCAAACTCAAAATTAAGCTTTTTTTCGTACTTTGACCGAAGATTAGTCATGTTTCAAAACACCGAAATATAAATATTTTATATAGAACTTCATATTTTTTTTAGCGTAAAATAATGTCGGCTCATTACATCAAATATACATATCTGTTTGGATCGTCGTTTTAGGGGTTATAAAGTGTCTCGAAGTAAGTTTGAAAACTTGTTATCTTTAAGTTTTTTTCGTACTTTGACCGAAGATTAGTAATATTTTTTTTAGCGTACAATAATATCGGCTCATTACATCAAGTATACATATGCCTCTTCACTCACATAAATAAAAAATAAGGACGGGAGCATAGGTAGAAAACTAGTTGTAAATTGTTGAAACTTTAAACGGTCATAACTTTATGCTCGGACGTCCGATTTACGCGTTTTTTTTTGGGTATTTTTTTGAGATCTAACAGGAAAAATCGCCTCAAGGCGGTTTGGCCAAGCCGATTTTCCAAAAAACGCCCGTTATCCCATTCAAATTGAATTTTGCCCCAAATTTGTGCAAAAATTTCATTCTTCTTTAGTAAAAATCTAATGATAAAAAATCTATTTCGAGATGCTAATTCTGTGATAATGATGTTTTGAATGTCAATTTCGAGATTCAAAATTCAATTTATGAAAACGAGTTAGATAGCATTAGTGAACATTATAAAAAATAAACAGTGTTTACTTTGTTGCTTTCACCAATTTGGCTTGGTGGTTTAGCCCTCTTTTTGACTTACTTCTTTTTTATGCCAACAACATCGGATCAAACCTTGGTGGAAGCATTGAATGAGATATATTATACCTTGATTGAACCTCTCGTATTGGATGAATTATTTTTTAATATAATATTTTTATTTCAAAACACTTAAATTAAAACCTTATAAAATATGACACTTAGATCTAAAAATGACAAGTTTCCAAGCAAACAAAACTTACTTCGGGGCACTTTACAACCCCTAAAACGACGATCCAAACGTTTAGGTATACTTGATGTAATAAGCCGATGTTATTGTACGCAAAAAAATATATTGAGTTCTATATAAAATATTAATACTTTGGGATTTTGAAACATGACTAATCTTTGCCCAAAGTATGAAAAAAAGTGATTTTGATAGCTTAAAAAAAGAAAAAAAAAATACCCTCTTTCACGCACAGAATCTGTGCGTGAAAGGCCAAACTTAAAAAGTTATAGTTTGGCCCTTTTACGCACAGATTCTGTGCGTGAAGCCTAATTTAGTTAATTTTTTTTAAAGAGTTAATTTGATTCCAAAAGCTATTTTTTGAGTTAAAAAAGCTTCGGGTCCTATAACAAATGATCCGTAGAGAAAGTTTTACTTTACAGATATTATTTGCAAATATTTGGCTCGCAATATTGTTACTCATAATTTAATTTGCCCAAACTCCAAAGGCCTACTTATTTAATACTCATAGCTAGTGTTTAATTTAACTTAATGAGAAAGGTGGGGATATATATATATATATGGGGACCATGAAAAAACCAGCGGGTTTATCGAAAATCACGTGGAATCTTCTACTGTGTGATCACGAAGAAGGTCGTTTAACTGCGAATTGCTTGAGTTGTGGGGAGAAATACTCGCTCGATTTTGGGAAATTACTGTACTCGCCATTAACGCCGTTTGTTCTTTTACTTTTCCCATGCAAAAGTCAAAAAACGTTACAAACGAGGAGTAACGACTACAGTAATTGTTCTTTATGGAGTTTGTAGATTCCATCTATTTCAGTTACTCGTTAAATACACTTAATAGTTCATCTAACTTTTTAACATAATCGGGTCATCTGGTATAAAATATTTAGCTGGTTACATAAAAAAAAATTATTCCCTCCGTCCCATAATAAGTGTTAGCTTAGCCAATTTTTTTATTTCATAGTAAGTGTCACCTTAGGAAACAAAAATATAAATTGGCTAGTTTTTTCTATTTTTACTCTTAGACAATAAAGTACTATTTAAATGATGATTGAAAAAATCACATAGTAACTTGATATTGTTGGATTTCCAACGTCAAAAGGTTTATTTCTTGTGTATGCTCTAATCAAAAGGTAGAAATAATTAATTTTTATTAATTTGGCAAACTTCACATTGCATTATGATTTTTTAATATGCGTATTTTTGACTAAAGTGACACTTATTACGGGACGGAGGGATTATTTAGTTGGTTGCATAAAAAAATATTTGCGACATTCTGTTGACAATATTTAATAATATTTCATTAAGTTGCGCGTGAATCTATATATATAATAATTTTATTGGAGGTAAATGTGAAAAGAATACGGATTTATTTAGAGATACAAATACACTTTTAAGAGTATATGGGTACCTGAACTGAAAGTAGGGGATTAATATTCCTTTCGTTTTTTCTGGCAAATGCAATGTTTAAATTCGTCCTAACTATACTTCAATAAGCTCGGAATTGCAGTCAATAAATGAACAATGGGATGATCTGAATTTTAGATGTTTGAGATCTCTCGTCATATGGTAGGGAGATCTGAACTAAGAATCTCTCCCTCTCTCCATGGTTTCATCGCTTTACTATTCTTTTCGAAAATTCTTAAAGTTACAATATTTTTCAGTACTGAGACTCAAGTTAAATAGTAATTACTACGTAACAATCACATTATTATATCAAGTCATACACAAACAATGTAATTTCCATACATACATATAATTAGTATGTGAACCCTAATTATCCCAACTCCTAATTAGTTTATAAGTGACTGATAAAGTTATAAACATATATAATTAGTTTATATCTAGCTTTTTATGGTAATTGATTAGAATCTAAACACTGTACCTCTTTAGTACTCTTGATGAGTTAAAACTGTGAATTGTAAAATATATATCTATATATCTCTATTTATGCCATCAAATCTCTACCACTAGTTTTTTACCTTATAAAGGTCCTTTTCCGTAGGGTTGTTAACATTAATTGTCTCCATCACACACCTTAATTGTTGCATAAACTAGGGTTCTAACTTCTAAGATGTGAAAGGTAGATTCTGAATTCAAATATAAGCATTTAAATTCATAACTACAAGGGCCAACCCCTATATAGGCAAAAAACTCAAGATTCCAAAATAGTATACAGTTCTTTTCAACGTTCACAGCCTAGCCAAATGACTTTTTCAACTCTCTTGAGGACTGGCATTAGAAACTTAACCCCAAAAGGAACCTAATAATTAGTCCCATAACATATGATTGGTCGGAATTGATGGAGACATGCGAGAAAATTGAAAGAGCTCGGTACTATATAGTAGTATATCTGACCAGTTTCCACAATGGTGGCCAAAAGCCTAAATTGCCGAAACATTAATTTGTGGGGGAGGAGGAGGTCCCCACCATATATAGTACTAGTACTTAAATTATAACATAATATAGATGGTACAAAAAATTCTAATTAGAAAGGAGGCTTGGGTATGAAAACTGGGCACTTTACAGCAAATTAGGACTAATTAAAAAACACACACATGATTATGAATAGTTGCAAACTGATTTTGGTATACTTGATTTGGTTTAATTAATTACTTTCTGGACCACCAGTCCACCACTTTAATTAGGATACAAAGCAACGAACAACCTTTTTTCTCCCTTTTCTAGATATGTCTAATCGTTCAAATTACCTTTTTTGACTTTGAGACTAAGTAACAATGACTTGCAGCCCTGACCTGTGTGTTTGAGTTAAAAATCATATATTGCCCGAATAGTTAAATTTATATAAAAAGTTAAATAAGATTAACTACAGTTGATAGTAATTTGATTAAAATGATTTGAATTAACACAAATAAATTATTCAAGATTGATATAGAATAGATAAACAAAAGGGAAAGAGTAAACTTATGTCAAATATGATGAATAGGAATAATGAACTTCTCCTTTGCCAAGTATGACCAGAGCTTGATGATAATAGAATTCTAATAATAATAATAATCAGAAGTAATCAATAATAATGTATTTTTCTAGTCAGTATTCGATGCCTAGATATACAAATGAAGACCCTATTAATAGATATTAGGTACTATATGTTGCCTTTCCCGTTGTGTGTATGTAACGACAATCATTAATTGTTGAATTAATGATTGTCATTTAATTCCTTGATTCTGGCTGTCAGAAACCGTTTTGCCGTTACCGCATTAACTTCATTTAATGCGTAATCAAGTGGGTCTCGTATGTTGTTCCCGTTGTTGACCATGTCGTCAGTATCAGCTTACCTTTCCATAAATGCTATGCTTGACATTACTATTAGATCTTTCTACGCCATTGTCTTTAACTGATACGTGTCAGTCATATATTGGTCCACGTGTTAGGTGCGAATTTACCTATACAGATAGTCCCTCAATTTTTCGGGTTCATCACCAAGATGTTGCTGAAAAAATTGTTTTGCCGATTTTCATCAATCTTTCCTTGATCAGACATTTGAATCGTTTTTTTTTTAGAATGAGAAGCGTTGCAACTGACATTAGATCATGGCCCACTAACATGATAGGACGTGGCATAACTGCAGAAGTTGAAAAGACTCGCATTAATGACGAAGTCAGACGTGGGGCACGCGGCCATTATCGTGTCCTTCATTTTTTCGCCGGTTCCCGATGCAATAATGATTTCCCTATAAAGCGAATTTTTATCTTCTTATTTTTGCTTCCCATTCATGCATCAATTTTGAATATCTTTGCTACTTCTTCTTCGACTTCTTCAATTTTCAACTATTTTCAAACATGTCTTCTTCTTCTTCGTCTTCTCAAAATATTTCACCAGAAAATACCGTCATTGTTGATGCTTTTCCTGCCAATGTGGGTATTGAAAAACCTAAAAGCAGATTGCCTCTTAAAAAATTTATGGGCGATGTTATTTCTGCCGCTGCTGTTTCCAGGCCTTCATTTTCACCAACTTCTAATGTTAGTGATAATGAAATTGATATGGTTGATGTGAATTTGCCTTCTGTTGATAGTGTGATTCCGAAGAATCCTTCATATACTTCAGACTTAAAAATTGCTCTTCCGAAAAGCGATCATCGTGATGTTTCGGAGTTAGACGGGGAAATGATGGTTTTAGTTTCTTCAATTACTTCCCTTGTCACTGAGGAGTCTCTTGATTCTGTCCAAAAAAGGTGTCACTGGACAAATCATAATCTCGACATCATAGTTCCCGGAGAGGGTATGTCCGCAACCACTCATCTTCTCGGATATTCTGCTGTGTACCTCTATCCTTTCACTATCGGCTTTACTTTACCTCTTCCGCCGTTGATAGAAGAATTTTGCCGCCGTTTGAAACTTTTTGTAGCACAAATTACCCTCGGGGTTTGGCGATTGTTTCAATTACTTGAGCATGTTGCTCATCTTGCCGGGGTAAATATTACTCTCGATAATATCCTATATTTGAATTCGATCCATTTTATCCGAGGCTCTATGATTATGTTTAGAGCTCGGGGATCTAGTAAATTGTTTGAAGATCCCGAGGATGGTCATGATCGGTGTTGTTTTGACGAATTTGTTTTTATCTCTACTGCTCAACTGGTGAGCGGGGATGCTAACACCTTCCCGGAGAAATGGAATGCGAGAGGTAATAATATTTTTCTTAATTTTCTTTATTTCCTTGATCTTCTCTTTTCTTAAACTTATTCTTTGTTTAACAACTTTTAACCCTGGATTGGTTAAACCTTCAAACATAAGAGATTTTACTGAAGCCGTGATTCAGGCTTCGTCGAGAGTTCGTACATGGGGAGTGTATGCCGTTTCGAAGGGTATTCGTACTCTCAAAGACATAAAGCCGGGAAGAGCTTCTGTGAAAGGTCTGCAAAGATATTAAAGAAATACTTTGTTTTGTAATGGCGAAAAAGTTTGTTTTATATTTATTTTATTTTTCTCAGTTCCTTCGAAAAAGGTGAAACATGTAGCAAAGAAACAACCGAGTACTCTTCTGTGCGACGAAGGGTCGGCGTTGGAAAAGATAAGATCCCTTACTGGTAAGAGATCTAATTGCAAAGTTAAGGGTTCCAAGGTTGTTGACGAGCCTTTCTTGAAGAAGAAAAGATTGAGAAAACAACCTCTTTCGAAATCGCCAGCTGTTGTTTCCGAGAAAATGGGAAGTATGCCAAGTGAGTTCAGGCTAATTGACGAGAGTTCCGATTCTGAAGAAGAATCTTTAGTTTTGCATCGTAAAAGGCGGATTGAATTACTAACTTTTTCTGACATTGTTATCATTTCAGATGAATCTCCAGTGATAGAGATGGAGGAATTGACGACTGTTATTGAGAGCCATAATGAAGGTGATACTGCGGTTCCCGAGGCGGATGTTATCGATAATACTATTTCTGGAGTTGCCGATAAGACTGAGACATGTCTTCCTGGTAGTGTTGACAAAGCTGAAGCTGAAGTTGATGTCCCTTCTCATGAAGCAGCTGTAGCCGATGTTGAGGACTTGGTCGATACTGAAAATATTGATGCCGGTGCTACTGATATCCCTACTGGTACTTCTACTTCTCCTTTTTAATGACGAGGAACAAGTACCCCTACTATTTCTTACAATACCGCTCAACTATTTTCCGCTTTACTGCTGTCGGAAAAGGAAAAAAATGTTTGGAAAGAAGGCAACATTTTGCACGGGTTTGATCCTCGAGCACAACTCCTTCAGGCGGATGATCTTGCCACCATGTAGATGAAGTATTTTGTTCCTCTCACCGTCAACCGTAATAGTTCATTTGAACTATCAGATGAGGACAATCCCCACGTGATGAGTCGTTTTGCTCATAACTATTTTGGCCCTAAGGAGAATATGATTTTGAAAGATATGCCTACTCATCAAATGGACATGGTCGCCCTCGGGCTTATGGTTCAGGTCTAGGTTTTCACTCTTTTTTTTTACCCTTACTAATTTTGATATAGGCCCAAACATATTCATGTGGGAGTCTTGAACGTGTCGAAGGTGAGGCTAAACTCATTCAAAAACTTCGCGGGGAGAATGTCGTACTCACTCAGGAAGTGAAGATCTTGAACGCGGAATGTAATTCTTCCATCGAGGAGTTAGAAAGAGCCAAAATCGAAATTGCGATACATCTGGCTGATGAGAGAAATTTTCAGAAGCAAATTGCTGATCTCAAAAAATTAAAAGATGAAGCTTTTAGCATAGCAAAGCAAGAAGAGTTGGCTATTAGCAATCTGGAGCAAAATTTAGTGGAATCAAATCAACTACAAATTGATCTCCAAAATAAATTGTGGGATCAAAATGCCAAACTCAGCAACTTTGAATCTGAATTCAACGCTTTGAAATGGAAGAATGTTAAAGATTCCGGAGAGATTACACAGGCTTTGATTGACCTAAATCAGAGCAAACATGACATTCAAACTCTCCGAAAAGTGTGTACGGATAAAGATCGGGATCCCAGTAAGAAAATTATTGTATTAGCAAAAAGAGATAAAAAATTCTCGGAGGTTATGAATCGTGCTAAGAAATTTCGTGAATTTGCAAAGCGGCTCCAAGGTCGGAAAGACAAGTACAAACAAAGAATTGAAGATATCGAGAACGGTTTTGAAGATGAAAAACAGAAAATTCTCAGTTGGGCTATTATCAAAGTTCGATATGATTTTTTGAAGACTTTAAACCCTTCTTCTTTTGATCATGCTTAGGCTCTTGCCGTTGCTAAGCAGAACATGAAAGAAGCCAATGAAATCCTCGGATATGATACAGAGGATGAATCTATGGCTGAGGAAGAAATGACTGAAGAGGAAGACGATGTTGGCACCTCAAATGAAATAGATATGTTATCTGGAGATGCAACTAATTTTACCCCTGGGGATACCGTAATCGGGGAGGATCCAAGTATTGACTCCAACGTCGGGGATGTTCCGGAGGGTAATCCTGAGCAAATTTCCAAAGATGCCTCCCTTCCTTCTTCTTCGGCAGTTTCTCCTTCTCATGTTTGAATGTTTATATTTTGTCTCTTTCTCTTGTAAGGCTTTTGTGTTTATGAACAAAATTTCTTTCATTCATGTTTTGCCTTCATTATAAATAGTCTCTTGGAAGTTTTCCTCAATTAAAAACCTTTCACGGGTGATCGATCCGATTAAGAATTTCAATACTAGAATTCTTGTAAGTAGACTTGTAATTTTGATGTTGTCTTTTCAGGAGGTTTACTATAGTTTACTAAGTAGATCAAATGATTTGAAGAAATTAAGTCATTGATTTTGACTTTCAAGAAATCACACAAATAGAAGATCTTAGTTCGAAATACTACGACTAGAATATAAGGTGTTATAAACAGACTTACATGTCAAATTCCGCCATTGTTAACTCGGAGGTGTTTTTAACGGAATCGGAATCCTCTAGCATTATGAATTTAACTTAAATGATTTTCATTACTATTGTGTATGTATGATGGGAATCATGAATACATCATTTGTACAGTGATATGTGTGGATGATCGGAATCGTGAATATACCATATAAACTTATAAAACACAAAGATTATATAATAATCAATTTTATTGCTGACATGATTATAATTTTACAAATCGAGCCCTGAGGCCTTTTTCGTATATTTTTTGGAGTGATAGCCTCTATTCTCGGTCCTTAGTGGTAGTCCCCTATTGTTTTGTTTTGAAGTATGAAGAACTAAGCAATGACGCCCGTAATTTATTCCCGTACATTCTACTTACTGCCTCGTTAAAAACCTCCCCGGTAAAACCCAAATGGGATAAAACCCTGGTAAAGGAAAAAGAGTACAACTTGTTGAATGCAACTAAATGTTAGGAATAGAAGAGCTTTAAATTGCTTATGTTGTAATTGTTGGAGATAATCTTCTCATCTAAAGTTTCTAATTGAAATGCTCTTTTCCATGCATCAGCTATAACCCTATAGGGTCTTTCCTAATTTGCTCCTAGTTTGCCCTCGTTCGGTATCTTGGTGGCTGGAGTTACTATTCACATGACCAAATCTCCAGGTTTAATTTGACGCAATTTGATTTTATTGTTGTAGTATCTATCCACCTGTTGTTTCTGCGCCATTAACTTGATCAGAGTCAATTCTCGGTGTTCTTCTAATAGATCAAGTCCATCATTTATTGCTTCCATGTTCTCTGTCTCTGTAGCATGTGCGTATCTTATGCTTGACTCCATTACTTCAATCGGTACCAATGCCTCTGCTCCGTAAATAATGAAAAAGGTGTTTCTCCTGTACTAGTTTTATGCGTAACTCGATAAGACCAAAAAACCTCTGGGAGGACATCGGGCTAACTTCCTTTTGCGTTGCCAATTTGTCTTTTCAATACTCTGAGTATCGTTTTGTTTGTTGATTCTGCCTGTCCATTACCGGATGGATGATATGGTGAAGATGTTACCCCTTTGATCCCGAGATTTTGGAGAAAATTTATTATCTCTGCTCCAACAAATTACTTCCCATTATCACAACTTATATTATTTGGAATACCGAATCGACCTATGATGTCTTTCCGGAGGAAATTAATGACTTGTTCTTATCCTATTTTTGCGTATGTGATGTGGCGTGATTTTACGCCACAATCGATGCTTTTTGACTATAAGTTTTACTTGTTTTTAAGCAAGCCTATGTGATTTTACGTGGTTTTTAGTGTTTTTCAGGTAAAGGAACAGATTTGGCACAATCACAGTTGAAGTGCAGAACCAGGTCGTAAATTGAAGTTTACGGTCCGTATTCTACAATACGGGCCGTATTCCATGATCGTATTAAAGGATCTCAGCAACAGAGAGTCAAGCTGCAAAGATGGTGGTTTACGAGCTGAGTTTACGGACCGTATTGCAGTTTACGGTCCGTATTCCATCACGTATTTAATCATTCAAGCACTTGGCAGAAAGGCTGAGTTTTGGCAAAGTGAAAGACGAGCATGCAGTTTACGGACCGTAAACCACTTTACGGACCGTAAACCACTTTACGGTCCGTATTTCAAAAGAGGCAGCTGAAGGACGACTGGGTCGTAAATTGACTTTACGGTCCGTAAACCAGTTTACGGACCGTATTTCAACATCACGGGACTGAAGTGCAAAATCTGTAACTTATGTATTTCCAAAACCTATAAATAGTCATTGTAGGGTTTTTAATAGACATCATTCAATATAATTTTATCTCTTGACTTAGAACATAAAATTCTCTCTAGTTTTTGAAGATTCAAACATCAATTCAAGTATTCTCAATTCCTTTTTCATTCCAAAGTAAGCAATTATGAATTCTTCAATTTCTTATTTCTTGTTCATTGTCATGAGTAGCTAAATTCCCTTACTAGGGTTGTGAACCCAATGATGGGTGTTTTGTGATTGAGTTTCGTGATTGATATACACATAATGGATTATTAGGGTTTAATTATTCTTCATTCTTCATTCATAATTAATGGTTGTAAACATTGATTAAAGCCATACATCCTAATTTATTTGGGAAAATAATTAGGGTTGGTAAGAATAATTAACAAGAACTCAAAGCTTTAAACTTTGTTTAATAAATTCACTTAGGAATAAGAAGAATTTACTTGGCATAATTAATCGTTCTTCATTATCACTTTCTTATATTTGGGAAAATCATAGAAAGATATAATCTTTATTTATTGGAAAATAATAGAGAGATTCACATAGAGATTAAGTGCATTCATATAATGATCCATTACAAGTATATCAAGACCAATACCCATAATCAGACACTCTATCTAACGGGGACACAACCTTAGTTTCTTTACCATAAATTTCCACCAAAGCAATAGTTTAACAATTAGTCATAGAAAACAACCAACTTTTACACAATTTATCGGAATAAGACATTGGACCTAGAACTTAGCATCTACAACTTTAGTACCCTTTTCACACCATATTCCCTGTGGGATTCGACCCCAACCTTGTTTGGTTACTACATTTGACAACGTCCGCGTTATACCATTAATAGGTGTAATTTGAGCGCATCAAATTTTGCAATAGGTGATGTGCTTGGGCAGAGGCACAATAAAATTATGCACCCGATCTATTATGCTAGCAGAACGCTGAATGCTGCACAGATGAACTACACAGTGACGGAGCAAGAGCTGCTTGCCATCGAAAAGTTTCGGGCCTACTTGTTGGGGTCCAAAGTCGTGGTTTATACTGATCATGCAGCTTTGAGATACCTCATGGCAAAGAAGGAAGCAAAGTCGCGATTGATCAGATGGGTGCTATTGCTGCAAGAGTTCGATTTTGAGGTAAAAGACCGAAAGGGCACTGAAAACCAGGTTGCTGACCATCTCTCTCGGCTTGAAGAAGCTGGGAGACCTTCTGATGAGCTTGATATCGATGATGCTTTTCCAGATGAAAGGGTGTTGGCGGTGTCGATGGAGGTAGCACCATGGTATGCTGATATTGCCAATTATTTGGTAACAGGTATAGTTCCCGATGATATCAAAACTTACCAAAAGAAGAAATTCTTGCGGGATGCTCGGCAGTACTATTGGGACGAGCCGTATTTGTTCCGAACATGCGCTGATAACATCATTCGGCGTTGTGTTCCGGAAAGTGAAGTGATGGCAATTCTAAAGGCATGTCATGACTCTCCTGTTGGGGGTCATCATAGTGGAAACCGGACTGCAGCCAAGGTACTTGAGTGCGGCTATTACTGGCCGACTATTTTTCATGATGCTAATCTTTTGGTGCGGTCCTGTGATCAATGTCAAAGGCAAGGGAATATCGGCAGAAGGCAAGAGATGCCTATGAATTTTGTTATGGAGGTGGAAGTGTTTGATGTCTGGGGGATTGACTTTATGGGACCTTTTGTGAGTTCTGGTGGAATGAAATACATCTTGGTGGCTGTGGATTATGTGTCAAAATGGGTAGAAGCGGTGGCTTTACCCAATAATGAGGCCAAGAGTGTTATGGGGTTCCTTAAGAAGAACATATTTACTCGTTTTGGTACTCCGAGGGCGATAATCAGCGATGGTGCATCCAACTTTTGCAATAAAGCGTTCGCGGGACTGATGGAGAAGTATGGTGTAAAGCATAGGGTGGCAACACCTTATCACCCTCAGACAAGTGGACAGGTTGAAGTGTCCAACAAGGAGATCAAAAGTATTCTAGCAAAGACAGTGAATGCCAATAGAACTGATTGGGCCCGCAAGCTCGATGATGCTCTATGGGCGTACCGAACTGCTTTCAAGACTCCAATTGGGACTTCACCCTTTAAGCTTTTGTTCGGGAAAGCTTGTCACTTGCTGGTTGAACTTGAACACAAAGCTATGTGGGCGCTGAAGAAGCTGAACATGGATTGGGAGGAAGCAACCAAGCTACGGTTGTTCCAATTAAATGAGATGGATGAATTTCGGTACCAGGCATATGAGAGTGCAGCCCTCTATAAAGAAAGGATGAAGCAATACCATGACAAGAAGATTCTGAAGCGAGAGTTCTACAAGGGCGACTCTGTATTACTGTTTAACTCTCGGCTGAAGTTACTACCGGTAAGCTTAAATCCAGGTGGTCTGGTCCGTTTGAGGTGGTAGGTGCCTCACCCCATGGCGCGATTGAATTGAAGTCCGGAGATGGAGCTCGGGCATTTAAGGTGAATGGGCAGAGATTGAAGCACTACCACGGCATGGTTTCGGAGGAGAGGGTTGTTGATCGTTACAGATTGAAACACCTCGGAACGAACAATGATCTGGTATACCAAGATAAGGAGTGATTGGTCACCACCGTCGTGAAGCGACGTTAAATCAAGCGCTTCTTGGGAGGCAACCCAAGTGTAATGATTATTTCTCTTTGTTTTTTTATTTTACATATAGGGTAATGGTTGTTTTGGTGCAGGAATATATCACAGAAAAAGTATGCTATATAGCAGGTAAGTTCAATTGTAAGACACTGTTTCACAATACGGCCCGTAAACCAGGGCGTATTTAACAATGTGACTAAACAGTGAGCATTGTAATGAAGATGCTAGTTTACGATCATGGAGGACGGACCGTATTTCACAATACGATTCGTAAACCTGATCGTAAACTAACATGAAGCATTGCAGTGTTCTGCCCTCATCAACCACTCTAAATACGGGTCGTAAACTAGTTTACGGACCGTATTTAGAGATAAAAAAAAATAATAACGCAGCACTTTAAATATAACAGGCGATTGAAATCAAAGGGCAGAGACCAGTCACGTTAATTCCCTCCATTAAAAATACCACTCCCACGATTTCCCCCCATTAATTCCCCCTCCATCTTCACGTCTTCCTCTTCATACTTCTACACCCCACGATCCTCCACTCCAAAACCCTTCATCTTCCATCATCCTACACCACCATAAATACCAACTCACACCCACCAACTTACCCATCTCACCAAAAATCTCTGCCATAGGGTTGAATTTGTTTGTGCTTCAAGCTGTGTTTCAATTAAATTCCTTGTTGCCTGTGATCAGTTGGTTCCTCATCAACAAGGTATGATTGATTTTCCCCACTCTTCTTTTATATCTGTGAACGTGAACTTGGTGGTAAGTGTTTGATTGGGCTGGGTCTGTGAAATTAAGTGCTGATACCTTGGTTAATGATCTTGTGGGGGATAAATATGTTTAATTAAACCCAAATGGGTTGGAGGGCATTCCATACTTCAAAATTCAAAATTTGAAGTTTTGGTATGCCCACCAATGGCTTGACTTTGCGGGAATTTTGAAAATTGGTAGAAAATGGGTGAAGTCTGAGTAACCTAAGCCCTGAACACAATGTGAAACCACGATGTGCAATGAAATTTTGAAATCAAAAAGTGTCTATCTGTGGTGCGTAATACGACCACGCTTTACGGACCGTATTACAAATTACGGTCCGTATTTAAGCGTAACTGAATGAACAGAATGATATCACAAGGAAAGAGCAGTTTACGACCTAGCTTTACGGACCGTATTTCAGTTTACGGTCCGTATTTAAGTTTTAATGAAGTGACAGAATGATATCCAGAAAACTGCCCAGTTTACGATCACACTTTACGGACCGTAAACCAGTTTACGGTCCGTCTTTTGTGTTTACGACCACTGACAGAACATGTATTCTGTGCACAGTCATATATTCTTATCTTTGGTTGATTGTTCCATGGTAACTAATATGTGGTGTCTTTTGCAAGAATGGGTCAGAAAAGAAAAGCAACGAGAGCGGGGGCTCACAACACGGGCAAGAAAAAAAGAGCGCGCTCGGATTCAAGGTTGATAGATGAACCTTCCACTTCGGAAGGGGAACAATCAGGATCCGAGTACGCCGACGTTATACCGCCACCAAAAGTCCGGGGGGCCCCCACCCAAGACACAATGGCAACCATATCAACCTTGCCCTCACCCATGACTCCATCAAAGTCCGCGTCGGAAGCCTCCCAGTCTGAAGAGGGGGACTTTGACGCGGAAGCATCAAGCAGGGGGGCGGCCACCCAGACTCCACCAAAGAGTGACTCAGCAGGGCCGAGTGAGGGTAGTGACCCGGTTGATAGTACGCTGCCTAAGGGGCGTAAGCTGGTCGTCAGGACCAAACAATTGGATGAAGAAAAACTGCGGTTCTCGGTAAAGGGGTCAAAGGAGTTTTATGACCAAGGGATGGCCGGTACTGAGAGTGGTGGGCAGCCGTCGAGGAAAATATTTGAAGAACGGCGGCTGATTTTCGATGGTATTTCAGCTCACCCACAGCTGGATGATACCATCAAGGGCTACAAATTAGATGCATTCACTCATGAGCCGGGAGAGTATGCTCCGCATATTGTGCGGGAGTTCTATGCATCCTATGGGGCCGTTTTGAAGTCGATGAAAAAGCCGAGTCTTGCTTGGCATCAGATCCCAATGCTGGAAAATGTGACGGTCAGGAACTCCTTGGTTGATATTTCCTCCACAGCCATCAATAGGGTCCTATTCGGTGATGATTTTGTGGCTCCTACTGATCTGAGCTTGTTCCTGGACAAATGAGACAGGAAGGACAAGAAATCTGTCCGGGAATGGACGGCGGCAATTATAACATCAGAGCCACATGAGCAAAAATGGACCACTGATGGAAAAGTCAAAATCACTAAAAGTTGTTTGTCCACAGAGGCTAAATTTTGGTGGACCTTGCTGCGGTACAGGATCACCCCAACACAGGCAGATAATACCCTTTCCACAAATCAGGCAGTCACTATTGCATCTTTCATGTCGCGGTACCCGATAGATATTGGGGAACTAATAGCTGAGGAGCAGCATGTCCGGGCACATAAGCCCAACCAGAACATGGTGTTTCCGTGCCTTATCACGGCGTTGTGTCGACGGGCAAGGATAACTCCACTTCCAGATTGGGACGGTACCATGACAGCTGTGCATGTAGGGGATTAGAGGAAAAACAAGGCGGTAAGCAAAAAGGACCGGGAGGCAGATCAGTCCGGTGATGACGACGACACTCAGCTAGAGTTGAGTCCGAGCCGTGCTTATGGGACTGATCCGGTAGGATCCGAGTTTGGTGCGTCTACTACCGGGCCTGAGGATGCCACGACGGGTGTTCCGGATGCTACCCATACACATGATGCTGTAGCCACACTAGGTATTTCTGAAGCAAGACCTCCACCACCACCTCAGGCCACACAGGGTCCTCCTTCGGGGTTCGCTACACCTGCTGCGACAGCCGAGCCTGCTGATCCAGAGCTGGGGTTGCTGCACTTCAGCCCGGCTAACTATAGTCAGATTGCAATCAAAGCAGTGCGGACCAAAAGGCAAGTAGACAAAATCTTGCAACAATTCAGGTCGAAGGTGGTGAAAATAGTACAGCAGCTAGTTACTGAGGCAACCACAGAAATCCGTGCAGATTTTTAGATAAAGCATGAGGTGTATCAGGCTAGACTTGACAGCTTTGAAGCGAGATTGTTGACTCGAGAGGAGACCGCACCCGGTGGGGAGTCTAGTTCTTTGAGGAGTGAGTTGGAGAAGCTGAAAAAGGAGCTTGAATCACTTAAGGGGCACGAGATGATAGCCGCACCAGCACCAGCACCACGTCCCATTTTGCCTACTACGTTTAAGGTGCTGGATTTGCTTGATTCGGAGGAGGAGACGGAGGAGGTCGAACCCTCTGTCCGCGGTACTGGAAAAAGGATCCTTGACTCATCTGAGGACCTGGAGGAGTTGGCTGGGAGATTAAAGAGGACTGAAAAGAAGGACCTGCAGCAGGCGATCTTTCAGTCACTAGTCGAGCCGCAGCGCCAACCAGGAGAGTCCTCCAGTCATCCGCCGGATGCGGCGGGCTAGTCATGAGGTGCTCACAACACCAAGGTACCATTTCTTTTCCCTCGTTCTTATAATTGAAGCACTGAGACAGTTCTTGATCCTTAAGTTGGGGGTGGGACTAATTGATAGTAGAGTAGTGTAAATATGTGTTTAGGAACCCCCTCGGCTTTTCTTTGCTAGGGTTTTTTTCCTGAGGGGGGTTTTATTTTGTTGAAACTGGCATGTTTAGGATGTTACTTAGGTTGAATAGAATAATTTTGACTTATTTGGTGTTACTTGGAAACTGATGGCATGTGTTGTGGTTTGTTGAAAATTTTGACCCCTCAGAAATTTTGAAAAATGCATACTTGGAACAGTTAGTGTTTGACATGATTGATTCTTTATATGACATTGGGATTATTGGAGTGTTGTGTGTGATGAATGACTACTTAGGAGGTCACAAGTGTAAACATGATTGTCCTTATGCCGATGTGTGTGTGAGTTGTTAGTCTAATTCTGTTTACGCATGTATAATCTAGAACTTGCCTGGTTAGTCTTGTTTAAATCTGAAAGTTAGTTTGGTTGTGAAATGATCTTAGGCTTTCTTTGTGTAAAGTCACTATGCCTAAATAAGCCTCTCCAAAAGCTGAAAATATCACTAGTGTCCCTTTTTGAGCCTTTTTCTTGATTAGCCGAATGAAACCTCACCCATTGTGGAATTTACCCATCGTCGCACCTGTTCCCTCCTTGATGCTACTAAGTAGACAAGGCCAAGCGCCTAAGTTGGGGGTGAATCAAATGTGAAGTAGATATTGAGAACAAAGGTTGGGGGTGGTGGAATTTGCTAATAGAGAGTCGATGTGGTAGTTGAAAAAAAAAATCATCAAAAAATTGACACACAAAAAGAATTGCTAGTTGGATAGGAATAAAACCACATCGAGGTCGAAAACGTAAAAGAAAATAAAGGGGTTGGAAAGATAAGAGGCGAATCAAGGTAAAGAGATGTAGTAGTGTCAAGGAGGGTGAGTCACTAATACCCAAAAAGTATCCTACCCGTCCCTAAGCCTACATTACAAGCCGAAACAAGTCCTAATGTGATCACAACCGAACGAACCTAGGATGAGAACATAGAAAATAAGGGCAAGCCTATGGTATTTGCATGTGTAGATATGAACTCTTTGTGAGTGTTGAGTGTTTTCTCTTCTCTTTCATTTTCGTCCCATTCTTGTTGTATATATGTGTGTTGGGACATTCTTTGGTCTATGTGAGGGCATAAGGATGAGAATTGAACAAAATAAAGTGACTGCCGAAAGTAGCGTGTGTGTGCACAAAAGCATGTTCGATAATGTGATGTCATGTATTGAAGCTTCATGGTTAGTCATAACGTCCTCAAGTTGCGTAAATTGCTTTACGATAGAAAGAGGAGGTGGTCAGTAGAAAGGAAAACATGCATGCCAGGAGTTCCAAGTCAAAACCGATGTAGACATTGTTATTCTAAGATATTTAAGTGTTAGATTGAGTCATTGTGGTATGGCCTGCTTGAGGACAAGCAAATACTTTAAGTTGGGGGTGTTGATGTGGCGTGATTTTACGCCACAATCGATGTTTTTTTACTATAAGTTTTACTTGTTTTTAAGCAAGCCTATGTGATTTTACGTGGTTTTTAGTGTTTTTCAAGTAAAGGAACAGATTTGGCACAATCACAGTTGAAGTGCAGAACCAGGTCGTAAATTGACGTTTACGGTCCGTATTCTACAATACGGGCCGTATTCCATGATCGTATTAAAGGATCTCAGCAACAGAGAGTCAAGCTGCAAAGATGGTGGTTTACGAGCTGAGTTTACGGACCGTATTGCAGTTTACGGTCCGTATTCCATCACGTATTTAATCATTCAAGCACTTGGCAGAAAGGCTGAGTTTTGGCAAAGTGAAAGACGAGCATGCAGTTTACGGACCGTAAACCACTTTACGGTCCGTATTTCAAAAGAGGCAGCTGAAGGACGACTGGGTCATAAATTGACTTTACGGTCCGTAAACCAGTTTACGGACCGTATTTCAACATCACGGGACTAAAGTGCAAAATCTGTAACTTATGTATTTCCAAAACCTATAAATAGTCATTGTAGGGTTTTTAATAGACATCATTCAATATAATTTTATCTCTTGACTTAGAACATAAAATTCTCTCTAGTTTTTGAAGATTCAAACATCAATTCAAGTATTCTCAATTCCTTTTTCATTCCAAAGTAAGCAATTATGAATTCTTCAATTTCTTATTTCTTGTTCATTGTCATGAGTAGCTAAATTCCCTTACTACGGTTGTGAACCCAATGATGAGTGTTTTGTGATTGAGTTTCGTGATTGATATACACATAATGGATTATTAGGGTTTAATTATTCTTCATTCTTCATTCATAATTAATGGTTGCAAACATTGATTAAAGCCATACATCCTAATTTATTTGGGAAAATAATTAGGGTTGGTAAGAACAATTAACAAGAACTCAAATCTTTAAACTTTGTTTAATAAATTCACTTAGGAATAAGAAGAATTTACTTGGCATAATTAATCGTTCTTCATTATCACTTTCTTATATTTGGGAAAATCATAGAAAGATATAATCTTTATTTATTGGAAAATAATAGAGAGATTCACATAGAGATTAAGTGCATTCATATAATGATCCATTACTAGTATATCAAGACCAATACCCATGATCAGACACTCTATCTAACGGGGACACAACCTTAGTTTCTTTTACCATAAATTTCCACCAAAGCAATAGTTTAACAATTAGTCATAGAAACAACCAACTTTTACACAATTTATCGGAATAAGACATTGGACCTAGAACTTAGCATCTACAACTTTAGTACCCTTTTCACACCATATTCCCTGTGGGATTCGACCCCAACCTTGTTGGGTTACTACATTTGACAACATCCGCGTTATACCATTAATAGGTGTAATTTGAGCGTATCAGTATGCCCCTGCTTCAACCCACTTAGAAAAATAGTCAGTTGCAACAAGTAAGAATTTAACTTTACATTTGGCTTTTAGGAATGGTCCCATGATGTCGAGTCCCCATTTCATGAATGGCCATAGGTTAACGGCTTAATGAAGGGGCTTTGCAGGTTGATGTATTGCAGATGCGTATGCTTGATATTCCTTGCATCATCGTACAAAATTTTGTGAATCTTTGCCCATTGTGTTCCAATAATAACCTGCACGTAGAAAACTTCGGGCTAATGACCTCCCACCGGAATGATTTCTATAATTTCCATTGTGCACTTGTTGCATAGCGGGTCATGTGTTCGTTGGGCCTAAACACTTGGCGAGCGGCCTTTCAAAGGTTCTTCAATATAGCTCTCCATAAACCAAGCAATATCTAGTTGCTTTTACTCATAATTTTCGTACTTCTTTCTTATCTACGGGTAGAGTCCCTTGTTGTGAATAATCAAGTATCTCATTTCTCCAATCATGTGTTGATCCCGTTGCACGTACTTCAATTTCACAACCAATTAGATGCAATAAATGGATCACACTCCTGCTTCCTGGTTTTGCGGGATCAGCAGGTGATGCTAATTTTGCTAAACCGTTGGCCTCCGCGTTGCTTTCCCGTGGAACCTGCTCCAGTCCCTAGCTCTTGAATCTTGCAAAAAGGTATGATATCTACGTTTGATACTTCGGCATTTGTAGTTCTTTTATACTGAAAGTTTCATTTGCCTGATGGACCCCCAACTGCGAATCGCAGTGTACCTTGATGCTTTCTGCTCCATATTCCAAATCCAGTTTTAAACCTGCAATAACGGCTTCATACTCGGCTTCATTGTTAGTAATTTTTGGGCATTTAATGGCTTGGCGGACAATTTCTCAGCTAGGTTCTTTAAGTACTAAGCCTACTCCCGACCCACTTTCATTAGATGCCTCATCCGTGTATAGGGTCCTTATCCCGGAGAATGACCTTGAAGTTGTGATGGTTTCTTTTTCTGCCTCCAAAGATAATTTTGAACTAAAGTCTTCTGCAAAATCAACAAGAACTTGCGATTTTATATCATTTCTAGGTTGATAAGTAATATTGAATTCACTAAGTTCAATCGCCCACTTAGCCAATCTGCCTGCTAATTCCGGCCTGTGGAGAACACTTCGTAGGGGAAATGTTGTTACTACGACAATTGGATGACTTTGAAAATAATGTCTTATGTTTCTAGCAGCATGAATTAAAGCTAAAGCCAATTTTTCTAAATGCGGATATCTGGTTTTGGCATCTAAAAATGTTTTAGTAACATAATAAATTGGAGATTGTTTACCTTCTTCTTCTTGTACCAGAACTACGCTTACCGATACCTCTGAAACGGCAAGATATAGAAATAACGTTTTCTCGGGATTGGGTTTTGATAGCAACGGCGGACTTGAACGATATCTTTTGAGCTCCTACAATGCTTGTTTACATTCCGGCGTCCACTCAAAATCGTGCTGTTTTTTTAGTACCGTGAAGAATTTGTGGCATCTCTCTGATGACCTTGATATAAATCGAGATAGCGCTGCTACTCGACCCGTCAAACTTTGAACCTCCTTTTTGCTATTGAGATCATCGGGAATGTTTTCTATTGCCTTTATTTGGTTTGGATTTACCTTTATTCCTCATTTTGAAACCATGAATCCAAAAAACTTTCCCGAGGCTATGCCAAATGCGCACTTCTCGGGGTTCAGCTTCATGTTGAATTGTCTTAATATTGTAAAAGGTTCTTTTAAATAAGTCAAGTGATCTTCAGCCCTTTCCGACTTTACAACCATATCGTCAATGTACACCTCAATTGTTTTTCCCAATTGATTTTTGAACATTATCGTCACCAACCGTTGATATGTTGCACCGACGTGAGTCCAAACGGCATCACATTATAACAATGTAAACCCCTCGGTGTTACAAATGTTGTTTTTGTTTGATCTACAAGATTCATCTTGATTTGATTGTATCCAGAATATGTATCGAGAAAACTCAATAACTCATGACCGACTGTTGTGTCTATCATTTGATCTATATAAGGGAGTGGAAACGTATCTTTTGGACATGCTTTGTTTAGATCTGTGAAATCCACACACATTCACAACTTTCCATTCTTTTTTGGCACCACTACTACATTTTTACCCATTCTGTATGCTCCACTGGCCTTATGGATCCGGCATCCAACAATTTTTGTACTTCTTCATCTATGAATTTACTTCTATCCTCGGGGAATCTTCTTTGAGGTTTTTTTTATAGGTCTATGATAAGGATTAATGTGTAGCTTATGCATTGCTATTTCCGGTGCTATCCTTGTCATATCAGCATAGCAAAATGCAAAAATATCTATATTGTCACGTAAAAATGAAATATACTTACTTGGTTGATGTAGTTTGCATCCAAGGAATGTGTATTTTTTTGACAATACATCATCAAACGGCATTGGGTTGAGATCCTTAACTACCGCCGTTGATTGCTCCTCCGTTAAAGGATCTTGTATAGTCACTTTTTTGGCATCGTTGGTGCTTGATTCCGTTGGTCGCAGTATTTGGTAAATTTGCTTATCCTTTTTACCTTCGCTTTCCGGTTCGAAATGTTCTACCTTTGGCACGCCCTTCTTTAATGCCACAGCGTAATAGTCTCTGGAAATTCTTTGCTCTCCATGAACTTCGCCTATGCCCCACGACATTGGAAATTTAATCACTTGGTGATATGTTTATGGCACTGCTTTCATGGCGTGAATCCAGGGACGTCCAACTATCATGTTGTAAGCCATTGCAGAAGACATGATTGAAAAAGCAGTTTGTAGCTCCACTCCACCTGCTACTACTAGTAAAATGATTTCACCAAGAGTTCTTTCTGTTGAATTATGGAACCCAGTAAGCATGATGGATTTATGGATTACTTTGCTCATCAATTTCATCTCCTCTATGACCCTGATGTTTATGATATTGGCAGCACTTCCTTGATCAACAAAAACACGCTTAATATCAGTATCTAAAATGCACAAAGTAATTACTAACCCATCATTATGTGGAAATTGCATATTATCGGTGTTGGATTCATCGAAGGTGATATAATCCTCGACGAGAGCTAGCCTATCCCTTTTTTCACTTCTAGTTGTTGCTCTTTTGAACTTCACGCCTGAAGTGTAGGTAACTTTGTTGACATCCAACCCACCTATGATGTTGACATCTACACCACCTGTAATAAAATTAACTACTCGCTTTGGCTCGAGAAGTGGTGGCGGCGCTCCTTGCTCCCTGTTCCGATAATATGCTTGTTAGCCTCTCTCCGAAAGCAACTCCGTCAAGTGACCTTGCTCTAAGAGTTCGGCGACTTCCAATCGCAATTCATGGCAATCCTCAGTTTTGTGACCATGTCCTTTATGAAATTCACAGAAATGCTTTGGATTTCTTTTACTCGGAACTGATTTTATTTTTCCAGGCCATTTGACCTTATTACACAATTTGTCCAATGCTGCAACTACCTCTGATGTCGAAACACAGAAGTTATGGTCTGTGAGTTTCGGAGCTCTGGTGTTATAATTTCCTCGGGAAATCCCTGCTGCTGGTGGTGATCTGCGTTGATATTGATTATTTCTTCGTGTACCTTTATGACTTCTTCATGAATAATATGGATCATAACGTTCTCTTCTATACATTCGTTCTCCATCGCTTTTTCTGGAATAACTTCTACTTGATTCATCCTTAGTTGTTGATAATGATTTCCTCATGATCGAACTGATGATATCCTGTTCTATTGATAATATATACCGTCCCATGTTTTCGCCGAATATTCAACTAAGTGTTTGGCGAGATCCTTTGTTGGCGGTGTTCCATCGGGATGCAATACATGGCGGAATGCAATCCCAGCCCATTTGTCTTCGATTTGGGGCAAGGTGTTGCGATGTTTCTGGAAGTGGTGAACAAATTCTTGTAGAGTTTCATCCCTCATTTGTTTGATGTTGAATATATCTTCAATTCTTTTCTCTGCTTTCCTTGCTCCAGTGTGCGCTTTCTTGAATTTATCTGCCAAATCCGCAAAGGATTCAAGCGAATTTGGAGGTAAGCTTGCATACCAATCTAGCGCTCCTCCTGTCAACACTTGACCAAATCATTTGATCATAACAGACCCAGTCATCTTTGGCCCAAGATCACAGGCCCGAATAGCGGATGTATAGGCCGTGATGTGATCCTGGGGGTCGGTAGTTCCGTCATACTTTTTGATTTTTGGTAACTTGAAACTTTCTGGCATGTGTTCCAAATCTGCAGAATCTTTCCACGGATGATATATGTAATCACTATCATCCTCTTTTTTTATAGCGGGTGGGGCCCTAGGTATTCTGCTGATTCTCTCTTTGTGCTCTTTGAATTTTTTCATGTGCTCCTCGAACCGTTGCAATAATGGTTCGGGTATGATTGGATTGATGTCCGCATCGTTGTGCCCCGGTTCTACCGCTGCTACGCCGAGATCAACGACATTGGTTGGCTCGCCGTTTAAGTTTCTTTTCTCATGGGGCATTACCCGACTTGAACCAGGAATTCCGTTCAGTGGAGGCAGCCTTGAGGGATTTTGTCGTATTTCCACCATCATTTGTTTCATCACCTCCGCCATCTTTTCTTTCAAGAGAATGTAAATCACCTATCGGGATAAAAGCTTGATTTGGATCCATCATTGATGTGTCTCCTATTGTTCCGTTAGTTGTGTCAACCAATCCTTCATCATTAACATTTCTATTTTCGTCAATGGGTGTAGGTGTAGATCCTGTCATTTCTGAAATGCACAAAAAAAAAACCCAAAGTAATAACGCTTGTGTAAATGGAGATCAAACTACAAGGCCAACTATAGAATTCCCACAGACGGCGCCAAACTGTTTGGGTCAAAAATCGTATATTGCCTAAATAGTTAAATTTGTATGAAAAGTTAAATAAGGTTAACTACAGTTGGTAGTAATTTGATTAAAATGGTTTGAATTAACACAAACAAATTATTAAAGATTGGTATAGAATAGATAAACAAAAGGGAAAGAGTAAACTTATGTCAAATATGATGAATAGCAATAATGAACTTCTCCTTTGCCAAGTATGAACCAGAGCTTGATGATAATAGAATTCTAATAATAATAATCAGAAGTAATCAATAATAATGTATTTTTCTAGTCAGTATTCGATGCCTAGATATACAAGTGAAGACCCTATTTATAGATATTAGGTACTATATGTTGTCTTCCGTTGTGTGTATGTAACGACAATCATTAATTGTTAAATTAATGATTGCCATTTAATTCCTTGATTCTGGCTGTCAGAAACCATTTTGCCATTACCGCATTAACTTCATTTAATGCGTGATCAAGTGGGTCTCGTATGTTGTTCCCGTTGTTGACCATGTCGTCGGTATCAGCTTACCTTTCCGTAAATGCTATGCTCGGCATTGCCATTAGATCTTTCTATGCCATTGTTTTTAACTGATACATGTTAGTCACATTGGTCCACATGTTAGGTGCGATTTTACCTATACACTATGCGCATTACACAATTGTAGCCATGTGTTATGTTATCTTCTTAATTTGAGTTTAAGTCAAATATATACATCGTTAGATATAAATAATACTTTCAGATCACTCAAATAATATCTAAATGTAAGTCTCTTTAAAATTTGTATTCTTGAAAATAAGACAACTTTGCAGCTACAACAGTTAAAAGTGATACGATATATAATGTAATAAATTCTTATACTAACGGTGTATATAACTTAAACTCAATTTGCATCAATTCTTACCACTTGAGCATTCTTAAAATATCGCTCTAAAACTTCTACAAAATCTATAGCTGGGTATCATAAAAATTTCCTCTCTTTTCCTTTTTATTTGAGTTGGAATCCCAAAATCAAATAACAATATGGAAGATATTTATTTGAGTGATTGTCACCTTTGTAGCAATCTGAAGCTTTTATAATACGAATAGTTTGGTACTTATTGCTTTTGTGTAAGTTTTAACATCATCCTACCAAACAAATTTAACGTAAATAGCATACCAACCAAGGTTTAATAGATACCATAATAGTCCCACCTAAACTATTTCTAAACTCCACTTTCTGAATCCTATTTCTCTTCAATTATACTATTTTTCTTTTTAGTGGTGAGTTTGACGTTTATAGCTAGTTAAAATATAAAGGCACCTACTTTTTAATATTTATTGTCTTGGATATGACTAGTGTATATATGTGATTGTGATTTGCAAGCCACAACGGAAAAGCGGAAAAGGTACTACATCATGATGTAATTAAACAACTTGTTAACACTTTTCATGTTTGTCATAAAATATTGCTTGTTAATCGTCAGTCCAGCTCGAAATCTTGAAATGAAAATTTTGATTTAAGAAAAAAAAGATGCACGAGCTCAATATGTTGCTCTTTACGCGCATTTGAAATTAAGAAAATAAATAAATATACAAAAAGGATGAGAAAGAGGAAAAACACGACGTGCACTTTGAAAACCCGTTTAAATTACTTACTTAGTTGGGAGCATATATTATGGAAACACACAGAGATTATTCATTTCTCCTTTGCTTATTTTTTCTTTAAAATCCACCTTTTACTTAATTCTACATTTGTGATTTGACTAGGTTAAATTAAGATATTAATTTTAGTCTATTTTCTTACTCGCTAAGAAATATAGCCACCTCGGATACACGAGGTAACGTTGTCATCTCCGTGGAGGACAAAAGAAAAGGAACAATTATTTGATTAATTGCTTTATTAACATTATTGTATAAAACAACGACGTTGATGTTGTCAACGTGTCCACACTCTTCAGATGTGGACTAACCGCACTTTGTGGAACCTCTAGAAGTTATGCACTAACTGCCAAGTTTGTGACGTGGCAGTGACACCTCCCGCCGAGTGCTGACTCAGCACTGACGCGGTGGTGGTCAGCCGAAGAAGCGGTCTTAGCCGTTTCCTGTGGCAGTACAACAACGACATACCCAGTGAAATTTCACAGTGTGGGGTCTGGTACGCAGACCTTATTCTCATCTCGGAAGATAGAGAGACTGTTTCTGGAAGAGCCTGGAAAAATATTACTAGCTATGTTACTCTAACTCTTCAAAAATGCTGATACGTAAGTCTCAGATACTAATAAAGCAGTGTGTTTTGGAGAATCCAATACAATTGTGCGACAACATTTTTGTAAAGTTGGAGCAATATAGATTGTAGATGTTTTTCCATCTATGAATCTTCTCACTTCCAGCTTCCTTGGACTGATCAAAATTTCAAATTTATACCGGGGTTTAAGTTGTAACAAAGTAATTTTCTTTACAATTAATTTCATTTAATTAGGGATAACATATTATTAATTCATTAAGCAAGTTCTCACATTAGACTTATTCTGAAGGATTTAAATTATATGCATTGGGATAGCAAGTTAATCAGTAACCATCTTTATGATATTGGAATACCAATTAATATTTATCAAGAGATTTAGTGTGTTATATTTACCTAATAGATGACGTGATTGTATAGATATTTTTCAAGCTTCGCAGTGCATAAAACATAAACCTCATTATCAGAAAAAGTTTAGTTTAAATATTCTAATTTCCAGCTTCTTTCGGCTGATAAAAATTTGCAAAAGTATACCGGGGTTAAGCTGTACACTAAGTAATTTTCTTTATAATTTAATCTAATTAGGCATAACATAAAATAAATTATTGTGCAAATTATCATATTTGGACTTATTACAAAAATTTAAAATTATATGCATCGGAATATCAAGTTAAGCAGTTACCATCTTTATCATATTGGAGTACCAATTTTTTTTTTTTTATCAAGATGTTTAGTGAGTTATATTTAACTAATAGATGACGTGATCGTATAAATATTTTTTAAGCTCCGTCAGTATGGGATATATTTACCTAATAGATGACATGATCGTATAATTATTTTTTATGCCCCGTCAATGCATAGAACATAAACTCTATTATTAAAAAGAACTCTATTATTAAAATGTTTAGTTTAGATTTTATACATTGTATTATACAATTTGTATATATCTAATATATAATACTTTTAAATCATCAAATTAAATTACACTTAATAACATATATCTATTTATAAAAACATGACATGATGACCTAAACATAGATTACATAATCCGCTATACCAAATGCAAAACAAAATATTATAACATAATAGATTATAAATTGCACCAATAGTGCGAAAAAGATTATATTGTTGCTCCACATATAACTTCAGACCTTTTATTGAGTCTTACGCGCTGAAAGTGTCAAAATACTTGTACACTCAAATTCCTCGAGTCATTTACAAAGTAATAATTTTAAGTCGATAATCGCAATAATCAAGGACATCTCAATAAAATTAGTGGGCCTTAAGTATATATACATCCATAATTTATGTATTTCCTTTTTATTTTTCATACTTGTTGCATTTTACTTTACATAGTAACATTAATATTTATAATAGTGAGGTCAATTCAAGTTAATAAGATGTAAGTCATTTGTTTTAAATACATTACTTTGGATGTTGTTGTAAAAACTTTATTTAATAATATGACGATTTGAGTAATGGATTTCAAAGTTCTAAAATATTTCTCTTAAAAAGTAGATAGTTTTTTTTTCCTTTTTTTTTTATTATACAAATTTTGTAGTTCTTTTTTATCGTTTAAGAGAAAATAAAATCATAAAATTCATCCGTAAAATTTTTTGGGGCCTCAAAAGTTTAGGGGCTTAAAGCAAAGGTTTTACTAGCCTCACCATAAAGCCACCCCTGACAATAATAACCATTAATTGTGGACATGGTAAAAATGTGATAACTTTGTTATCACCCGTTAATACTAAGATCTTCACATTATAAATGTAGGTTAAATCTATATGATAAAGCTGCCTAAATTGGCGGATGTTTGGCAGATGTATTCAATATTAGAACTAGTTTCTAGAACAAGCACAAAAATGAAAATCTGTGATTGTGACAAGGGAGAAAAATAAGACATGAACATCATCATCCATGATCTCATTAGTCAGTTCTTGCAAGCCAAGCTTTATTTTTCTTGTTGATGTGAAAATGCATACTTTTCTGGGCTGCATGCCTAGAACATGTTGCTTTTGAGAGAAAACTTACTTAATTAATTGTTATTTTATATATCTCTTTCTGTTAATTAAGCCTGCCAATCAGCTAGGGAATTGGTCTATTCGTCGGTGCATAGTATATATTTTGGTTAATTGGATTTTTTCGCTTTAGTTGTCTACACATAGTTGTTTTGTTAAGTTGGTTTGATTTTCAACATTTGAAGGTGAATATTGTTTTCAAGTTCATCATCAATTATTTATGAAGGAAAAAGTTGACGTACAAAAACTGAAATGGACTTGAAACTTCCTTCTTTTAATTAGTTGGGTCCTCTTTTTATAAACTTGCTCGATTCTCCATTATTGTCCCATTGAATCAAGAAAATGTCTTGCTCACTACCCAAGTTCTGAGGTACACCACAACTATTTTAGAATATTCTGAGGACACATTAACCCACTTAGGGTGTGTTTGGATTAATGGAGTTGCAAATTATTTTTTAGAAAATAAGTCATTTCTTGATATTTGTTTGCTATAACTTTTTCAAAGGGAAGAACACGACTTTCCTGACTTTTGATGGAAGTTATTTCCTTCACAATAATCTCAACTCTTAATTTCAAGTAAATGTTTTAACCAAAACTTAAGAAAAATTTCATTGGAACACTATCTGTGTTCTAATGAAATTTTAATGTTAGAGATTGTTAACAGTGTGAAACATTTTGGATTTTTTTTTTACAGATTTGGCACAAAGATATTGACAATATATTGCACCATGTTAAAAGCAAGGGTGAATTTATAGGTCTGTATACGACTTCACGGAAAGTCAGTAATTTTTGCGTAGACCATGTATATATATTAAAAATCTTTTAAATACTTATAAATATTTCTATAAACTTAATTATTATTATATTATTAATTTGAGCTATTTTAGGGCTAACTTGGCCCAAAAGTTCGTTCTTCAAAATCAAGATTATAAAATAAGTTGATTAACTAAATAGAAAAACGTTGATATAGATAGGTGGTTGATCATGGCTTTTAGTTGTGCACTTTTTAACTACTCCTAATAGATTCTATTTTCTCTTTTGTCCGCCACTATGCAACTTGTCAAATGCTCATGCTAGTAACACGGACATTAGCAATTATTAAACAACTTTATACTAAACTAGTAGCATAAGACTCTCGTGCAACATGTTCTTGTTCCCAAACAGACAGAACCACCGTACAGATTTAATTAAATAGATTCCAATAACAATGAAGTCAATGAATATTTTCCTCACTTTTATTTTGTTTAAGTTGCTTCAATGAATAAAAATGCTTAACCGGTAAGTTTAACTAGACCTTACGCTTGTCAAATTTATATACTCATTCTCATCATAATGGATTTATCTCAATCTTTTCTGAGATATGGTAATTCTAAGTTCTAACTGCCTTTTCACTTCTCACATAGGTTGCACCAAACCAATTAGCAAATGTTCAAAACTTCTTAGGATTCTATTTTCTAAATCCTACAGCAACAAGGAAACAATTTCCTCAAACCAAAATTACCAAATTAATGTAACAAGTACATTTAAATTGTTAAACATAAACAACAAATGAATCAACATATTCTTTATTGAAGGACATCTATCGTGTTGTTAAGTTAATAAGCAACAGAAAGTGGTCCGAAAACTTTGGATCGGCTATTCCAAAATTTAACTTGTAAGAGATTCAGGAGAGGCAAGTTGCATTAATAGTACTCTGGACATATGTATGATCTATTAAACATCTTGCACTAATCAGAAAATGTTGTTTACATGAATGCATGCAATATTTGTTTCCTTGCCTTCTTGGGATACTTCTTAAGATTTTTCATGCCCATTTTTAGAATACTGTAATTACAATTATTTGGATTTTCATAGCAAGTGGAACATCAGAAGCCAAATATAGATAAAATCTCACATGTATTGTAACGAATTGGACCAGAGATAGATGTCTTAATAATTCACTAGTTGCAACCTCTAATATGGTCTTTCCGGAATAAAAACGTTTCGAAGCACAAAGGGCCATTTTCTAGTTTTCCATTTTATTTGAGTAGGTGTTTGTAGAGGTTGATTCATGATTTTGATTTGATAGGTTCAATATTTTACCACTGATCCCGTTACACATATGAAATTATGGTTCACAATTTATTAAGTTCTTTGTCCTGATATGTGGTACATGTCAAATTTTGAGAGTCAAACTTTAAATTTTGATTATGAATTCGGACATGAAATCTTTAAATTTTTTTAAACAAAATTTACATATTTGAAAATAATATAAAAAGACAATAAGTTACAATTATTGACAATTCAAAATATTCATAAGGCCTATTAAAAAATCGCAGTCAAAGAAAAACTTATTTGACTCTGATCAAAATCTGAAAGGTACCATAAAAATTGGGATGGAGGGAGTATTTATTTAAATTTTAGTGATTTTTCACATATATTTTTACACTCCATGTCCAAAACGCTTGTTTTATGAACCCCTTACTAATTATATTTACCATCCGCCTTTGAGGCTACCGTGCACAATGACTATACGTGGTTTTGTACAGCAATTCTTATCTTGCCGCTAAGAAGAACAAAAACACACGTGTATATGCATTTATAATAAAATTGCCTAAGGTTTTAATCTATACCAAGTTGACCTGAAGATGCTCCATCCTCCAAGTTGACCTGAATATACTGCAAACTGTGTAAGTCCTTTTTTTCTTTTCAGTTGGTGATCAAGTTAAATAGAAAGCTGTAATTCACATTAATTTGTGCCTGTTTTTGCTTGGCCAAAAAGACTACTTCACAATTTCTTATCACGTACGTAGTCATGTTTTTCAGGTACATTATCAAACTTTTTCAGTTCTAGGTTTTCCTCCTTACTTTGTGAACCATAAAATAAACTCCTCCACAAGTTGCACATGGAAGTGTTAATGGTTCATTTCATCTACTGCAACATTTCCTTATGGGCAAATTCAGTTTCTTTCTAAAATTAATGAACTTTAGTTCCAAACCAGAAAAAAAGAGAGACTAAATTCGTTGCACACCTTTGGACGGCATGCTTCATCTGTGGTCCTCGAAACCTAGATCATTTAATGAAGAAAATGTACAAGTTTTAGGTATGGAAAATGTTGAACAACAAAAGAAAAAAGTCTTTTGCAAAATAGTGCAAAAATCCATATTATTTCTTTTCTCTCTTCCTTTACCAGAGACTCTTTCAAAATCTATAGCAACTTGTTGCTTGTTTCTTTCTCGGAAAATATCATGTTCTATATGGAATCAAAAAGAGATGTACAAATAAAGCAGCTTTAAGAATTAGGGAACACCTGAATGTGATAAAGATCCTTATTGTTACCTAATTCAGCAAATTTAAAGATTGGATAAGAAGTTTGATTAAATAATAAACCAAGTTGAATTATATATTTTGTACTGTCCATTTGCATTATATATCTTCTGAACTCTTTATATTAGAGTAGATGAATATGGAACTATGCATGCAAGAGAACTTCACTGACATGTCTATCAAGAGGGAAAGTCTCTATTCATAATAAACCAAGTTGAAACTATTTTTTCCTCCTGCCATTTGCCCATGTGCCAATTGCAGCTATGTCCATGCATGAAATACTAATATACTATTTGGTGTCAGGAGCTAATTTCACTCATTGTTGACTTGCTCTTTCGGAGTCTTTGTTTACAGCAAATAGTACATCTAATTTTATTATACACTTTGTAGGATGCCGTATGAGAAAATTAACATTTCATTGCTATAAGCTAAGTCCAGACATTTTCAAATGATCATCTGTTTTTTTGTTCATCTTAACATGGGCTTCTGAGAAGGTAATTGCACGGTTTATTCTTCAAATGGACTGGTCTTTAATTTTGGCCTTCAAATGGTCTGGTCTTTAATGTTTGTCGTTCAAAATCAAACTTATGCCTCGCTGGACATAAGCTCTTTACGGACGCTGGCATAACTTGTGGATATTATGATGTATAAGTACTTATGCCCCTTTAGGCATACATTCAAATTTGATGGACAAAAATTAAAGACCAGGCCATTTGAAGCAGAAAAATTGAAGACCAGCGCAAAAAAGAGACCAAAAGTGCAAATGACCCGCTTCTGAGACATTCCATTGATATGGGCTTCTGAGATTCTTGGGTAACAATACCTGGACATTTTTTGGCTCGGATTGACCTTCTTTTGGGGTGGTCTTTAAATTTTGGCTCTCATATTTGTGGACTTTAAATTTTGTCCCTCATATTTGTGGTCTTTAAGTTTTGCCCTTCGCTTGAAAAGGTGAGCGAATACCTGAGGTTCTGGATTCGAACCACCGCTCAGGCATAAAATAAAAATATAATTTCGCATGACAAGGCTGGGGGCGTGTATGCCGGATCCGGCATACACTCCTTAAGGAAAAACTAAAGTTATGCCGGATCCAGCATGACTAAAAGTCTGTCCTATAAGGCAGAACTTTTCCTTAAGGCATAGTTTAGTTATGCCTTATGGGGCAGACTTTTAGTTAAGGCATAACCAATAGTATGCCCCATAAGGTAGAACTTTTTCTTAAGGCATAGACTTTGCCTTATAAGGCAAACTTTTAGTTATGCCTTAAGGAAAATTTCCGCCTTATGGGGCATATTTTTAGTTATGTCTTATGGCTCACACTTTTAGTTAAGGCATAACTAAAAGTATGCTTCATAAGGTGAAAATTTTCCTTTAAGGCATAACTAAAAGTTTGCCTTGAAAAGTAAAAAAAAAAAATATATGCCTCAAGGGTCTGCCCCCTCCGACAGCCTTGCGAATTTTTTTAAAATTTTTGACTGAGCGGGAGTTTGAACCCGAAACCCATGAGTTTTAGGTGAAGGACAAAATTTAAAGACCAGCAATTTGAGGGGCAAAATTTAAAGACCACCCCAAAAAAAGGACAATTCTGCGAATTGCCCATACCTGGAGGACAATCATTTCCTAGACTTTTATATATATGGACTTAGATTCTTTGCACGATGGAGCTTGGATTGGGCTTAACAATTGAAGGCGTACACTTTAATGGACTTGGACACATCGAGGTATCAATTTATATATAAGGTCTACTAGCCACTAAAAGGCCCAATCGACAACCCCACAAACCATTCCCTTTTATCCCAGATTGGTTGTGTCCAGGAACATTTTACTGAGGAGGGACCGGTTCGTACCCGGGTGTCACAACCCAAACTCATCATACGAATTATTTGGTTTGGTTCAACAGACTTCATGAATTTGCTCCTCGGGCTATGCCATCATTTAGCTCAAAAGCGTGTGTACGATGCAAACTTATGTTATGCCTCATAAAACTCTTCCCTTTGATCTCTCATTTCGATGTGAATTCGTCTAAGGTGTAACATGCTTCTTCGAAACCTTCCAGTCCTTCTTTTTGCCCCGCCCTCCATCATGGGCGTCACCCTAACTCAATCCATTTGAACTTTATTGGAAATAAAACACCGTTTGAATTCGACCCGACCCATTTGACACACAGTGTGAGATACACAGTGGAAGGTGTAGATGGAAGTATTCATTTCTGAATCTATATATTGGGCCATCATACCAGTACAAACTTTGAACAATGCTTTTCAAACTGGTACAATGCTTCAAACACCTTATTAACATTAAAAGGCCAAGCAAAACAAACTTCATTGCATTTTTTTTCAATCCACAAATTTTATTTCAATGCATAATTGCATCCACATAAAGTCATAAAAGTAGCCTTTTACAAATGGCCCAGGCTAATGCTACTACTATGCTAGTGCCTCTAAAATCATTATGAATGTCAGCTTCTCCTTACAATTGTCCACGGCTCAACAATGTAACTTTGAAATCACAAACTGAACAAATTAAAAACAAAAAAACAGAGAGCTAAGGAAATGAAAAACAAGTTAATACTTCAGTCATCCTTCCTCATACTTTCAAGACCACGAATTAGTGACTAAATTGTAGAAATTAGCCAAACTAAACATTTAGGTGATTTTTTCTCATATGCTCAACTCTTGATGGACGTAACACCATACTATAAAAGAGATGCTTAGAACTACCTCATTAAAGTTAAAAGGCCAAGCAAAACAAACTTCATTGCATTTCTACAATCTGCAAATTTCATCCCAATGCATAATATTGCATTGCATCCACATAAAGTCACAAAAATAGCACTTTTAGCTATTGTCCAGACTATGCTACTATGGTATTGCCTCCAAAATCACTATGAATATCAGCTTTTCCTTACAATTGCCCACAAGCTCAACAACGTAACTTTCAAATCACAAAATAAACAAACGAAAAAAGAACAAAGAGCTATGAAAATGAAACATTAGCTAGTTAATACAGTAATCTTATCTTCCTCATACTTTCAAGAATCAGAAAGCAACTACTATCAACTATTTGTAGAAATTAGTCAAGATTATTGACTTAAGTTAGAGCAATGCACAAAACTAGAACACTACATAATCTGTGCACTGACTTCTTCTTCTGCAATCCCCAAAAGCATACTATTATAACTCCAAAGAAGACTTGTCAAACTGACTGAGCAATTCCCTATTCCTAAACCCAACAAGAAATTGAGCTAATGCTTCAAGAAACACTGCTGCCTGATACACATCCGTCACACTCAATATATCCGAAAGCACGCTCCTTCGCAACCTATTCGCATCCACAAAAACACCAACAAGCTCTTCCATCTCAACACGCGCCGCTTCCACCACCACCCCTCTCATATCCTCCTTCCTCCAACCTTCACGCGCCGCCTCACCACGCGCGTTCATTCCACGCGCCGCCTCTTCTGCCACGACCCGCTTCCTTTCCTTGTCCCTGCCTTCACGCGCGTGTAGTTCACGCGCCGCCGCTTCTGCCACAGCGCCGTTCATCTCCAACCTCTGATTGCCCCATTCAGCCGCGACTTTCTTGACAAACGCCGCCTTCGCGTCACGTGCACGCGCCGCCAGTGCGGGTACCATTAGCCTCAACCCGCACTCAATCTGATCGACCCGGTTCGTCAGCCTCTTTCCGGGGCTCTTCCACGCCATTACCACATGCCAGTTTTGCTTTTCCGGGTCGAACATATCCTCCGGGTCATTTTCGGAATCAGCAATAAATGAACGGAGGAGATTTATGAAGAGATACGGATGAAGATCACCGAGCCAAAGAAAGGGTATTTCAAATGGGGTTCGCCAATGGGGATAAAGGACTTGAGCGACGTCGTTTGATGCGGCCAGGTCGAGGGTTTCGTAGTAATTAAGGAAGTGACGGTGAATTACTTCCACGTGGGAAGCTAGGAGAATGGGGCTGGAAGTTGAGGATGATGACATGGCGTTACGGAGTTGAGGGAGGAGAACGTTCTTGAGGGTCTTGAACCATAACTTGTAGTAATCTTTGAATGGCTTTGATGATTTCTTGAACCCAAATAGAGCTGTAATTAAAAGGAAAACATTGGTTGATTTCTTGAAAAGGAAAGTATGAAATGGAATGTGTAGTGTGTGTGTGTTAATGGAGGAGGAAAAGGGTCTTACCTATGGCTTTAAACATCTTTGGTTTCTTCTTTAGGAGCAAATGAAGCTGATGAAACGAAGAAGAAGAAGAAGAAGCAGAGTTCAAACTTAGCGGGAACTATTATGGAATTTATTCTGGTTGTGTATGGGCTGGGCCACTAACTCTATTTATAGACTTTATAAGTGAACTTTAACGAAGAGGGTTTCGTTGGGCCAATTACATTAGCGCAAAAAGGTTCAAGGAGCCCAATATATTAAAAGGAGAATGACCTATATATACATAAGAATAGTGTATATTTACAAAATATAACGATATTTTTCAGTTTACAAAACATGCCAATATATTTCTTACAAAACATATACGAAAATTTTCGCTCAAAATTTTGTGTATGAAATATGTATTTCTCGCTCAAGGTTTAAAATTTTCGCTCAAATTTTTTGTGTATGAAATATGTATATCTCGCTCAAGGCTTAGAATTCTCATATTTTTCTTGTATGAAAACAGTATAAAAAATGTATATAACTGTATAAAATTTGTATAAAGTTTATGTTAGGTTTTTAAAAATTAATACAACTACAAACACATCGTATACAACTTTCATACAAATTTGAATCTCGCTTCAAAATTCGGGTGAAATTAATACCACTACAACAACATTTTATACAACTTTCATCCAATTTAGAAAGAGTTTGGCTGAAAACATGCAATTGATTGTTGTAAATCTGCAACAGATGACGACATTGATTTGGTCAATGGTAGCTGGAATTGCAATCGAAATGCCAAATTTGGGGCTTATTGTTTCAGCTTTTTGAGTTTTATTCATACCAAATTTGGGGCTTATTGTTTCAGCTTTTTGAGTTTTATTCATACCAAATTTGGGGCTTATTGTTTCAGCTTTTTGAGTTTTATTCATACCAAATTTGGGGCTTATTGTTTCAGTTTTTTGAGTTTTATTCATACCAAATTTGGGGCTTATTGTTTCAGCTTTTTGAGTTTTATTCATACCAAATTTGGGGCTTATTTTTTCAGCTTTTTGAGTTTTATTCATACTTCTGGTGAAAGAAAGATCCAAACTCACTAACTTCGAATAAAAAATTCATATATCTATTCAACTGAAAAAGTAGATCTAATCTAGAATGGTAGTAAAAATGGAGAAAGCAACAGATTTGCTTTCGTCACTGCAATCACCGTTGTCACTCAACTATGATGAATTAAGTAGATCTAATGGAGAATCTCAGTGGTTCTGAATTCTCGCTGCTAATCTCAACCGTCGTTTCTTCTCTCGGTCCCCCGCCTTTCTGGCCGTCGCACTTCCGACGTCAAACCTCCTCCATCGTCTCCATGTTTCTGGCACTATTTCCTGCTTCGCCGTCAACCTTCTCCGCTCAGGAAAAAGGGGAAGATCGAGAGAGATGTTTCCGCCTCTATATTTTCTTTTCTAGATCTGTTGCGTGAACAAAAGGGGAGGGAAGGGTGACTTTTAATTGTTTCAGATCCGTTATGTTTTGTAAATAAGAAAAAATATTCTTATATTTTGTAATATAGAGTATTAAGTAGTATTATTAAACTCAAGTTTCTTATTATCTCTTAAATGTATTCCTTTTTTTATTGCTAAGAAATGAAAGGAACTTCAAATTAAAGACGGAAATTTAAACATGTCCATTATATAAAGGGACTAATCTTGATGATTCAGTTCTCATGAAGTCTTTGTAGAAAAGTAAATAAACGAGTTAAGGAGGATAATTCCTAAAAACGTCTTTATTTATAGTTAATTCATGTAAGGCCAGGTATTTCCATAACTAGCTAGAGAGTGCGTTATCGTATTTGCCTCACAGTAAAAGTGGTGCATGTGAAGATATTTCATTGCTTGGTGGAGGAACCGGCAATCATTTAGTAAATGTGAATAAGGTGTACTTTTTCAAGTTGAAGAAAATTAAATTGCCCAATATCTAGGAATCCGTATCCACGATTAATGGATATAAATCGTTAGTGAAAGTCAATTCTGATTTCTTGAGAAGGGCTAGTATTCCAGCATGAAGTGCCGAGTTAGAAAGGATCTACCGGGAGTATCTTTCTTTTCAATTTCCATTGGAATCACGGATAACTCCTCTCTCTCCTCCAAAATTGTGTACCTATCAATTCATTTGTCTAAAGATTTCTTGAAGTGTAGAATACGAAGCACAAAAGGGTAGATAACATGGCTTTTTTAAACTGATGAAAACAAATGATAGATTGAGATGCAAAGGTCGATCTAGCGTAAGTTCTATGAATGAATGGATTGTTTTTAGCTCAGGCTATGTCTATATTGCTAAAAAATTATATTGTATATACAAAATAAGATCACACATATTTAGGACGAATTGATGCTAAATCTTGAGTTCACGTCGCCACGGATGATGAAGAAAATGGATCAGCCCAATGCCACAAATGTACGTGTCAACTAAAATGGATCCATAAAACAAAGCCCATGTTAAATGTCTGAACTTCCCAGCTCCCCAAACTATTAAATTCTCTTGTCGGTGGAAACTTTGAGAAAGTATTTAATTAAATTTGTAACACTCACAAAACGACAACATGATGAGGGTGAACACTTTAGTCAAAACCCTCCATGCATGTGAACATTATAGTATACTGCTAAGTATCCATTAAAGTGTACTTCAATAAAACAAAGTTGTTACTTACACTAAATAAAGTCACCAGTAAAGACATCAAATGTCCCACTTTATGCAAATCCCCAAACTATTATTTTACTACTACTCGGTTACTCAATTCTACAGTGATTTGTTTTTTACGTGGCACGTCTATTCATGTGGGAGTAAAAAAAAAAATGCTCAATATGAAAGGGTGAGGCGTAACTTTCATTTTGTAAAACTTAATGGAGAAATGTAAATTGTAATGAAATGAAATCTGGAAATCGGAGAGTATATTCTTACGGAGTAAGTCCGTCATACCTTTCTAATTTCTAAAATAAGATTGTTTGCCAGGATATTTTTTTATTGTTATAATGAAATATAAATGAAAAATTGATTACGATATAATGAAATGTTATTATAAGTATAATAGCAATTATTATAAAAAGACATGATTGTATATGAATAAACGTTCTATTCCAAAAGATTGATAATAAGTTGGCATTTGAATTACAAATAGTCAATCTAGGACAGTTGTAGGATTAATTAAGAGTAAAAAATGTATATTCCTCTATCTTTACTCGACATTTTGGCTATGATTGTTTTTTTTTTTAAAATATTTGATTGAAAAACTAGATTTAGCAAAGGTTTTAAAGACTTGATTAGTTAATTTGTTTCCTTAAAATTCAGAATTATCTTGGGGTTGAATGCATTTATATATATATATATATATATATAAAATATAGCATAGAAAATTTGAGGAAAAAACTATAACTATTAAAATGCATTCTTGTTAAGAAAATTTATAACTATAATGTGAAATAAATAGATTTTGATTTTTAAGATTTATCAACTACAGTAGTTTATATTTTGGATGCTTTAATAAGAAATAAAAAAGAACTTACATACTTCAATATGTCTATAAAGAAATATTATAGGTATATGCTTCATTAAGAACAAAAAAAGAGAAGGCATAATGATAGAGAAAGCTATAAAATTAATCCTTTTTTCTTGTTCTACTTTCCCCTTAGAAACAATTACAATTTGACATTCAAAAAAATTCTATATTTGAAGATAACTTCATTTCTGTTCAGACTGTTCCAACTCTATCACAACTGGAGTGAAAAGAAAAAAAGAAAAATCTCTATTACTGCAGAGGATTCTTTTTGTCCATAGAGAGTGGGAGAGGTGTAACTTCTCCCTACGTATTGGTCTCACACTATCACATTCCTGTCCGCCATTTTCTCTGACTTAGTCTTTCCTCCTTAACAAACTCTGCCATCTTTTTTTTTTTTTTAATCTCTCTCATCTCCTATTTCAACATTAATTTCCACTTCCACCCCTCCATTTTTTCAGATTTTTGTGTTCTGTACAAGGTTGGTTTTTGTTGGTCTAGACTTTTTTTTAAGTTCTTGAATGGGCAATATCTCATGGTTTTCATTTTAGATTTGGTAAAGTTCACTGCTGTTTCCATTTCTTGATAATGTGAACTCAACCCATCTTCTCTTTTTTCCTTTAAATTCAAGATTTAGAGTTCAAGTTTTGATTTTTTTTGGGTAAAGATTGAATTTTTATTTGATTAACTCATCTCCACCATCCACCGACAGTTGCAAAGAGATAAAAATAGAATCTTTTTACCTTTTTTTCAACACCCAATCTAAAAAAATGCCACCAATAATGACCACAAATTTCATTACCCTCTTTGTTTTTGTGTTTTTCCTTTTTATCTTCTCTGCAAATTCCCAAGATTCTGATCTTGAAACTGATTGCACAAACAAATGGATCCATATTAGACATTTACCACCTCAATTCAACCTTGATCTTTTATCAAATTGCTCTGAATATCCTCTGTTTGACAATTTTTGTCCTTATTTAGCAAACCATGGCCTTGGCCAAAAGACTCATAACAAATCACATAGTTGGTATAGAACTGACCCTTCTATGCTTGAACTTATTTTCCATCGTAGAATGCTTGAATACCCTTGTTTAACATCTGATCCTAGTCAAGCCAATGCTATTTATGTACCTTATTATGGTGGCCTTGATAGCCTTAAGTACTTATATGGTCCTGAAGTTAATTCAAGTTTCCAGCATGGTTTAGATTTGTATGATTTTTTAGTCCATGTTGATTCACCTAATATTTGGAGTAGAAATTATGGTCATGATCATTTTATGGTTATGACAAGACCTGCTTGGGATTTTAGTCAACCTTTGTTTAATGATCCTTTAGTGTTTGGTACTTCATTTCTTGAATTGCCTGAGTTTTACAATGTTACTGCATTGACTATTGAAGGTAGAGCTTATCCTTGGCAAGAACAAGCTATTCCATATCCCACTTCCTTTCATCCTCCGAATTTAGCGTTTTTCGAGTCTTGGGTGAATAGGGTAAGGAGGTCTAGGAGGACTACTTTGATGTTGTTTGCTGGTGGTGGTGGAATTTCAGCTAATCCTAATGTTAGGAGAAGTATTAGGCTTGAGTGTGAGAATGTGACTAGTATGAGTGCTAACGGCACGGGGTACGAGAAATTGTGCGAATTCGTAGATTGTTCTAATGGGATTTGTGAACATGATCCTATAAGGTTTATGAAGCCAATGCTGCAAGCTAGTTTTTGTTTGCAGCCTCCAGGGGATACACCAACTAGACGGTCCACGTTCGATGGGATTCTTGCGGGTTGCATTCCTGTGATTTTTGAAGATTTGTCTGCGAAAAAGCAATACGGATGGCATTTGCCAGAGGAGAAGTATGAAGAGTTTTCAGTGTCTATACCTAAAGAAGATGTTGTGTTTAAAGGGTTGAAGATTCTTGATGTTTTAACTAGTATACCAAGAGCTCAAGTTAGGAGGATGAGAGAAAAAGTTTTGGAAATGATGCCTAGAGTGATGTATAGAAAGCATGGAAGTTCACTTGGTTTGAGAAGCAAAAAGGATGCCTTTGATATTGCAATAGAGGGCACTTTGGAAAGAATCAAGTCCAGGCTTCAAGAAGTAGCAGCTCAATAATTATTAGCTTATTACTGTGTTCTATTCTATCTCTTATTGTTCTTTTTATTGTTTCTAGTATTATTTATAACACAGCAAATGGTGTAGAGATAATTTTGTATTCCATATTTCCACTGATAATGAATAGATATGTAAAGGCAGTCATTAGAAATTCTTGGTTACCATACTTCTATTTCTAATAAGCTGCTTGTCATTGTTAGTTGTACAGCAAAAAAAAACAAAAGATTCAAACAATGGTTATGTACCAGAATTCAGAATCTAACTGAATGTAGTAGAATCCATCTATCAATGGTTAAACTAACTGGTTTACAAGAGGTCTACTTATTGAATAAAGCTAATGATAAAGGAAGACATTGGTTTAGACATCATCAGTAGCATTCTGATAAATCTGTTTTATTGCAAAACCAATAGTACCTCTTATTCTACCTGTTTGATTTGTCTCATTTAGATGTGATAATTTGCTCACTTCTAAGATTTCCAGTGTAATTTCCACCAAGCTTAACCTCAAAGCTCAAAGAAACAATCTAATAGTGAACTTAGAATGAGCATTTGCATTGGTATTGAAGGCATAACAGATCTAACAATGATGCATATGAACAGAATTTAAATGTAAACATCTTTAGCATTTATGGTATTATCGAGTTAAATAGCTAGAAATCATAACATCAAGACTCAAGTATAAAAGAAAATCATCATCTGAAGACTCCAAGTTCGTTAACAAAGAATCATCACAGAAGCCCAGAAACTGGGGATTTTAAGTCATTTCCAAAATTAGAAGGTGCACTGAACACAAATATCACAGATTTTCTACCTATAATGGCATTACAGGGAGAGGTAAAATTTGAGTTACCATCCTAGCTACTTACAATATTTAGGCTCCGTTTGTCCATAGATACAAAAAAAAAAAAAAAATCACTTTTTTTTGGAATTTTGGAGTTGGAGTTGCGTTTGGCTATAGTTTTTGAAATTGTAGTTTTTGGTGAAATGTAGTTGTAAAAAAGTGAAAAAATTTTGAAAAACAAATTTTTTGAGTTTTTAGTATTTCGGAGTTGTATTCGGAATTCTCATGGCCAAACGCTGATTCCGGAATAAAGTGAATAATTCTTATGGCCAAACGGGGGCTTAGTTTCAGTAGTGTGGAGTGCAAACCTCAAGATCGCCTATTGATATGTTAGAGACATAATCTCAGCCCTAATAAGTTAAGTGGCTTGACAGTTGGTGAATTTTCTAGCAGTATCTTACAGTTAAACAGTTGCTCTTGTAGACTAGACATCCACTTTGATAGGTCCGGTTAAGACGTCCACTTTGATAGACAACATGAAAAAAGAATTTTCTTAAACTAGACTCGCATACTTAACAAAAGCAGAGTTAGAGGCAGTCATGACTAATCTAGAGACAGAATAATACTTAAACATCTATGGAACCCCTTCAAGCGTCAAGCACCAGTGGTCTAGTGGTAGAATAGTACCCTGCCACGGTACAGACCCGGGTTCGATTCCCGGCTGGTGCAACGCTTTTGCTTGCGCTCATTCTTTGGGACATACCTTGGATGTGCTTACTGCTCAATTTATTTTTCATGTGGATCATACAAACAAAATAAGTTTTCGTCAATAACTCGTGGACTTTAATGGTACTTGTAAAGTCAAGACAACTCTAGCAAGTCTTCCCTAACATATTATCGTCTGGGTCCCTATTTGGGTCCATTTACATTGTCTTGATTGATGAAATGAAAACAACCTTATTGGATCCCCTACATTCTTCTTTCCAATAAGGCTAGATGGGTAGATAACCCCTTAAATTAAGCACGTTTTGCAAGATACCATATAAACTTAGACAAACTAGGTGACTCATAGTGAGTTTTGAACGTGTTGTCTTGTTTTTAACCATTTTTTTTCTTTTTTATATAGAAGGAAAGCCATAAAATTTCATGTCTCATCTTCGACGAGCAGCTGACCAGCAAAAAATATGGCTACTCTAGACAATTGTTTGAGAAGATTTAAGTCTTAATTGCAGACATGTTGGGTGCTCGTTTCACCAACTTACCAAATGTTATTGTTAGCAATTGTCACTGAAATTCCATTGAGGCCAGTCAGAGGAGTGTCTGTATACTGATCAAGCAGTACGTATACACGAATGGCGTCTTAGGACGTGGAAGATAAGTCCATCAGCTCCCATTTCTACAATTAACGATGAAACAGTTCAATCCAATGAGCATGTAGTTATATGATTGGAGACCTGACTTGCATAATGAAGTTAAGACTTTCAAACATTATACTATATGTTATATGATCTTAAGATCTGTTACAGAATTTTAGCTTCCTTGCCTGTAGTGTTGCAATATGTAGCATTTAATTCCCTTATTAGTTAGAATCATCTTTCATTTGTATTTCAGCTGATTCTTCGAGTAATGAAGTATCCAAAATTCCTCCAATACCCTGTTCCATTAAATGATCCGTCTCATATACCAATTTATTTATGGCTATATAGTTCTTTCAATCTGCTATATCTTACCTTTAAAAAAAAAAAAAAAATTAACGCGAATCCGCTAGGCAAGTGCCTAGGCTAGTCTTTTCATTAATAATAAAAACGAACCTCAAAGACAAGAGTACAAGTAAGGGTTATTCAGCATTAAAACTTCCCGGGGTTGACATGGTAAACATTGAAATGAATACAAAAGGATCTAGACTTGGAAAACCAACGCTAGTCATCTTTTGGGAAAATTCTAAGCTGTTGAATGGCATACATAATTTTAAATATTTTAACTTCATAATCAGGGAAGAGATTACTTATGGGTTGCTTGATAGACTGTAGGCAACTTCTGCTTTTACACCAGCTGCCAATTTTAATAACTACTACTACTACTTTTGATTTCTCTCTTTAGATCTCTTTTGTTAACGATTCAGCTGACTCTGAGCTAGCGTTTAGCCATAGATTCCCAAAAAGATTTTGAAAAGTTTGATTTGGGTGAAGTTTTTCAAATTTTGAAAATGTGTTTGGCCATCGTTTTCAAAACATATTTCACTTTTCGTTTTGGAAAACAACAACAACAAACCCAGTATAATCCCACCATGTGGGATCTAGGGAGGGTAGAGTGTACGCAGACCTAACCCCCACCTTGAAAGGTAGGGCGGCTGTTTCCGAAAGACCCTCAGCTCAAGAAAGGAAAACAAGAGAGGAAAAACAAGACAAAAGGTTAGATAGGACCAAGCATATCGAAAACAATATGAAAGCAAGGAATAACAAAAGCGAGAAAGTCATGGTAGAACAGTCCGGAAAGAAAGGAGCATTAACTACTATAGATAACTAAGATAACCAAAGTACAACGGTCCAACAAATATAAGCAGCAATCAAATGCAGAAATCAAATGGCAATAAACAAATGAGCAAAACTGCAAGTACTATGGTGAAAGGATTAGCCACCTAGCCTTCTATCCTAATCTGAGTCCTCCACAACCTCCTATCTAAGGTCATGTCCTCGGTGAGCTGAAACTGTGCCATATCCTGTCTAATCACCTCTCCCCAATACTTCTTCGGCCTCCCTTTGCCTCTCCTGAAACCGTTCATAGCCAACCTCTCACACCTCCGCACTGGGGCATTTGTGTCTCTCCTCTTCACATGCCCAAACCATCTCAGCCTCGCTTCCCGCATCTTGTCTTGGAAAACATGAGACATTATTATATCCATACGTTCTAAAAACTATCAAGAATACCTAATTATACAAAACATACATACTTGTTAATCCCAAATTATGCAGAACATGATATTTTAATAACAACTGCTAATAGCACAGTAGCTACTACAATTCTAATACAAAGATCTATTTTTATCTTCGCAACGATTTTTACAAGGGAAAATTTCAGTTATAAACAATTTTTGGTCAAAATTACATATTCATAGCCCATATTTTAAATTACAAACCTACAGCCCAATATTTCATGGCACAACTTGAATATTCACATTTATACAACAATATACAACTTTATACACCTACTGTAGACAATGTATACACCTTGTATAAAAGTTTATAATAATGTATAAGACTAGTCTACAATATTATACAACAATATATAACTTTATACATTTATTGTAGACAATGTATAAACCTTGTATAAAAGTGTATAATAATGTATAAGACTGGTAAAAAACTGAAGAGGAAAAAAATGGCTATGGCAGGTAATTTAAAAAAGATGGGCTAAAACAGGTAAATATTTTGCCATAATTGGCTTACAGTGTAAAATTTCCTTTCTACAATTGGTAGAGTAATTTTTCCTGGGGTTTCTTCTTCTACTGTTTGGGCACAACTTAGCTCATTCACCTTATAGAAGAGATTACTTTAATTGTGAAAATATGATAGATACGACTTTAATAGAGGAACGTGGTAAATATAATTAGTTGGTCATAAATAGAAGGGCTTTTTTTTAAAAATACTATAAAAGTTTGGGATAGTTTTAGAAGTTTTGAAAAGGCCAAAACATAAATCTTGGCCCAAAAATAGGTTGATGCTAGAATTTGAAATTTGACAATTTATTTTTAAAATCTGTCAAAACTTTATGCCCAATTTTTTTTAAAAAATAAATCTTCAAAATATGCGCCTAAAATATATGGCCGAACACAAGCTAAGATGTTTTCGTGTTCGGGGGTGTATTATAAAAATAACTATAGGCCGATTATCTGAAAACCTTGACAGAAAATAAGAACATAAATCAATTTCCAACGGAAATGTTATGTCTTGCAAGGATAAAGTTTCTTGAGAAGCGTTCGTCGTAGAGTTTGGCAAGTTAAAAGTATTTTTCAAGAAAAAATATATACTAGTATTAGGGCTCGTTTGGTATGATGGATAATAAAAAATAATCCTGAGATAAAAATTTAATGCCGCTTTATTCCACATTTGGTTGGAATAAAAACTCGTGATAACTAATCTCGAGATTAGTTACCCGGGGATTACAGTGTTTTTTATATTCCACATTGAGGGTGGAATAACAATCCTGGATTAACTTATCTCGAGATTAGTTATCCAGGGATAACTTGTTTTCCAACCAAACGAGCCCTTAAAGATTAATAATAGTATTAACAAATCGGAGAGTGTTTTTATGAAACTTTTTTATGATGGTAGTGTACAGGCTAATTTATGCGCACCTCAACTATTCTACTGAATACTTGCTATATTCCATCGGCACATATATGAGTGACCACTAATTATACAGTGATCGGCTAACAGTGCTTTTGGTTGTACTTTGTAGACTTTTCAAATGATAAGGTAAAAGTGAAACTTTTTTTTAAGCATGTAAAATGCTTGCTGATATCCAATTTGAATACTTTTACACATCATCTCTTGTATTGTAATTTTCTTCTCACTTTTTCTATTGAAGCACTTCCGATTTATAAGAGAAAAAAAGATGATAGTGGTTTCAAAAATATGATTTATGAGAAGCATGCATAAAATTAGGAGCAATTTATTCTATGTATAGAGTCGGCTAATTAGATGTGAGCTTCAGTTAGTGCAATTTCTCTCGTCTTTTACTCCCTTCCTTTATTTAGTTTCTTAGAAGTAAAGAAGAGACGCAAATAAGAAAAAGAAAAAAAGACAAGTTTTTAAAAGTTACGGAAGGAACATTAAAATAAAAATAAAAAATGACACGTACGTGCACTAGTACAGGAACAAGCTAAATTCTATGGACTTAAGCTTTTTTATGTCGGCCATGCGAAAGGAATTTCCACAAAGTAATAATTGCACCTATTACAAAGAAAACCAAGGGGTCATTTGGTACGAAGATAAATAATGCAGAGATTAGTAATACAGAGATTATAATATTAAAATTATTTTTTATCAAGTATTTAATTTATTATATTAAAAATTATAAAATATAACAATTTAATTACAAAACATATTAAATTTAAAAAATTAAAAGCCACCCTTCCCTTTCTTTTTCTCCATTCTTTGTTTCATCCAAAACAGAGCCACCCACCGTTCATTCCCCTTTTATCTGTTCTCCACTTCCTCCGAGAACTCCACCACCCCACCCTTCCCTTCCCCTTCTCCGGCGCCTTTTTTGGCGAGTTTAGGCCAAGCTAGACGATAGATCTGAAAAGATGAAGATTTAGAAAAATATAGATTTGAAAAAATACCAATTTTATCATTTTTGTCAAAGACTCTTAATTTGGTTGATGACCCTTCACTGGATTCATTTATTTTCCTGTAGCAGTGGAGAAAGATTTGTAGTTGAGATCCGATGAAGTTTTCAAGATTGATTCTTCTCAGGAATTTCAAGCATATCGTATTTTAAGTTTTGTATGTTGTATTAAATTTTTGTATGAAAGTTGGATATAATGTTATTGTGGTTGTATTAAATTTTCAAAAATCTAATATGAACTTTATACAAAATTTTTGTACATTTATATACATATTTCATACCATTTTTATACAGTTTTATACACGAAAAATGTAATAATTCTAAGCCTCAAGCGAGATTTACATATTTCATACAGTTTTTATACATAAAGTCAAAAATTTTAAGCCTTCAGTAAGATATACTTATTTCATACAATTTCCACACACAAAATATTAAGCGAAATTTTTGAACCTTGAACGAGAAATACACATTTCATACACAAATTTTTGAGAAATTTTTTAAGCCTTGAGCAAATTTTTCAAGTCTTGGGAGAAAATTTTGGTATATGTTCTGTGAGAAATTTATTGCTATGTTTTGTAAACTGAAAAGCATCATCATATTTTATAAATATACCTATTATGTATATATAAGTTATTCTTAAAAGTATTTTTCAAGAAAAAAAATCTATATTAAAGACTAATAATAGTATTAACAAATCGAAGAGTGTTTTTACGAAACTTTTTTTATGCTGATAGTGTACGGCTAATTTATGCGCATCTCAATTATTTCATTGGATATATGCTATCTTCTGCCGATATACCGGGTGACTGCTAAATATAGTGTGATTGGCTAACAGTGCTTGTGGTTGTAATTTGTAGACTTTTCAAATGATAATGTTAAGTGAAACTTTTTAATCCCGTAATGCATATGCCCAGGTGTTATTGCTTGTATATTCCAGATACAACTCTCCTACATCTCTGAAGCGGAAGTTTCCCATTAGTAAGTGTCACATCAGACTGTTGAAAAGCCTAGTCTTTAGTTTTCATAACCGACCTCAGAACTCAAGATAACCATAGAAAATAGACCCTTTGTGGAAAATATATTATTGTCGGTTTACATCTTTGAGGTTGATCATTCAATTCAATTGAAAGCTCAATCATTCTTCCATGTTGGTTTGACAGGGCTAAAAATCAAGATAACCATTTGCTGTGGCTCTTCATCCCCTGAATTTAGTATCCTTACCATAACCCACAAGGCAGATAGAAGTCATGGCACCATTGGCAACGTATGATAATTGCTAAGTTATCTGTAACAATTGTAACGAAAAGATACAGACCCGGGTTCGATTCCTGGCTGGTGCAATGCTTTTTCTTTGAGCTCATTCCTATTTCCTAACCAGGAAAACGAACTCCAACAATCAGTGTTATAATTGGTAGCGAGTTGTAACACCAACGGGGCATCATTTTGGTTGAGCTTAATTCTATTTGCAACAGGAGGACTAAGAAGAAAGCTATGACCAGGGGCGGATTTAGAGGGTGGCAAAGATGTTCATGCGAATACTCTTGGCAAAAAATTATATTGTATATATAAGGTAGAATTTATGTATTTATGTGAATACCTGAACAAATACAAAAAGTTAGTTCGAGCGATTTAGGAAACATTATTTTTTATATTTAGTTTTTTTTTTTTTTAAACTCCTGAGTGAAAATCTTAGATAGTGAAAATTTAAATAGTGGCTATGATCTTTTGAAATGATATAAAGATAACGCAAAAACTGTCAAGTTCATTGCACCATGGCTTAGGATGTGCTGATTGTTCAAGTTGTAACCATTGCCTTTTAGGGTGCTTGTAGCCAAGAAACTATATAACAAAGTGAACGAAGATAAAAACTTACTAAAAGAACAAAAAATGTCGTAATCTGTTACAAAGATTGAGTTAAAATGGAAAAAGAATTAACGGATCGATGCAGCAATTTTGATACTCCTTTTGCAAAAGCCATAAGTAAAAAATATCATTGAAGCAGCACTGGCCTACTGGATTTAGGAAACTTGCAACTTTGACAAATTCTTTATTAAAGTACTTTCACTTTTTATATGTAGCAGTGGTATGTCTTTTGTTTTCTTTCAGTTGACCTATTCGAATGACTTATGATATCCGCTTGTCCTCAGGTCTATACGGAAAGTAACTATAGGCAAATTTTCCTCATTTACAATTAGCCAATTAGGGTACCGTTGCTTGTAGTATTATTTAATAGACTTTTTAATAGAAAATTTGCAAGTTAAAAATCCTTCTGCGTGATGTGAAATGACTCTTGTTAGCAACTGCCCAGTAGCTATATGAGAAGAACATAAAATAAAACTTAGGTAAAACTTCACTTAAGGCCCGTTTGGCTTTAGCTTAAAAAAAAGCAATTTATAAATTGAAAACAATTTATAAGCCTAAAAAAATTAAATTGGGCTATTCTAACTTATTTTTTTCAATTTATTTTTTTAGGCTTATTTTATATACAAAATAACTTATAAACTGGCTTGTCAGTCAAACGCTCACAAAGCTGAAAATAGCAGCAACTTATAAGCTAAGCCAAACAGGCTCTTACACAGCTCTTTGAAATGGTGACATGTAGACTTGAAAGTTGGAACCAGCCACACACTCTTGTTTAATTGGACACTAGGCTCTGTGTATATATACATGTTATAGTTTAGCTTAGCACAATGAATATATTCCTATAGAAGAGCGGAAACTTTTCTTTTGTAGGTAACTAGTCAAAATGTCTAGATGTAGCCACTGGGACTTCAATGATTATGTTATAGCTATTCAAAACAGAAATTCTAAACCAATGCCATGGATAGGTCTATATGTTGCAGCAGCCTCTTTCATTTGCTTGCTTGCTGTGGCTGCTGATGTTTTCCTATGTTTCTGTAGGAAAAAACTATGGTTCCCATGCGAATATTTTTCTCTTAATGCCACTTCCCTGACATTGTTGGCTGTGGCAATGAAGCTTCCTTTGGATCTCAATACGACGATGTCGCGCACTACTGATAAGCTAACTAAGCTTAGCAGCACCCTTCTTATGTCTACTCTACTCTGATGGGTAATTTTATCATATCTTTGGGATCCATGGATAACAAAGATATCTTAGCAAATGTTATTGCCTTAACTATACTCCTCATCACAATCATTGTGAACATCTGCATCGAAATAAGTACCGGCGTAGTTGACTTCTCTTTCTGGGCGGAGGAAATTTCACCTATTACATTCAATGTTTGTTTTGTTCCTGATATTCTTTTCTTGTGCTTTGACAGTGCCAGTGATTAAGAAACATCTAGAATCTAAGTATAATGAAATACATCAAGTAGCTTCAATCGAAGAACTGATGGAAGGTGAAAAATTCGAGATTGAGAAGTTGAAAACTGTGGTGACAAAGTATTGAGTTATGGCAGAAACCGGTAGCCTGCAATTTGTGATAGCGCGTTCAGTAACCAGCACAATTACAGGTGCAATCTGTCTGATAAATGCCCTCAATTTATTCCTAGCAGTAATCCCAAGGAACATATTTTATGAAGGATACATTGATTCAGATTATAAGTGGTCAACAGTGTGGATTTTTCTTATTCAGATTATTGGGGTGGCAATAGGAACTGTTGCCCCTTTATTTAGATGGTTCATTGCTGTCAAATTCAAATGCTTAGAGGAAGTGAGAAGCAACTTCAAAAATGAATTTGTAGTAGAACACTATTGGAGAGAAAAGCTAGAGGAGTGGAAAGGAAGCTCCATTCCGCTGCAGATTCGCGGCCGAAGGCGTCGAAAAGTTCTTCATGGCATAAAACATATTGTCTTAGATCTATGCATTAGGCTTCAGGTCATAGTTATTTTAGGTAGCAAGTTAGTTCTGTTTATATCTGTTTGGTTAAGGGGGCCAATTATTTCTTGTTTTTATCACATCAAAAGATTCAAGTTGAATCTCAGACCTGGATCTGAAAAACCAACTACTTAAAGTAGACCAACATTAGATCCCGGTATGGAGTTGGATCTTAGCGACTATGTCATGCTACTTGCGGGTGAGGCTCCATTGCCAAGAAAAGTCCTGATAAACATTAAAGGCGAGGTGGATGAACTGATCCACAAGGGAAAAATGAATCGGCCGAAAAATCTCATTGGACTACTAAGGAAACTTAGCAGCTTTAGTGGGGTGAAAGGATTCGACAGTAGCCAAGTACCAAGTCTGCAATCCAAAGAACCCCCTAATTCTTGGACTTTGCCAGTTGTGACGCTAGCCAGTATTGCCATTTCCATTTCATCCGTCAAAAGTCAAGAAGTTGATCTGTTACTAAGGAGTATGAGTGAAAGTCTGTCATATGCAAGACTAGTTGAGAGTATGGAAAAGAAAACGGGAGAATGAAGAAGCATAAAAAATGCAGCTGACATTGTGTGGGTAGGAGTTGAACTGCGCCAGAAGTGGCTGGAAGAGGATCTTGAGAGAATCAACCAAGAAGGGAAAACCTGCAAAGAGATTCTTCAAAGACTTGCTAATGTAGCTAAAAAGATTGTCATGGAGTTCAAGGAACAAGTAGATGGAAGAATGACAGAGAACCCTCTTTTCTGGCCTCCAAAGGTCATAGCAGCAAATTCCATGTATAGGATCAGCCAAACTATATTACTAGACAATGAAATTGGCAGACTTTGAGGGAGAATCGCACTTGTTTGAGAAGATATCAGTTTTAATTGCAGACATATAGGCTGCTTGTTTCACCAACTTACCTAATGTTATTGTTAGCAACTGTCACTGCAATTCCATTGAGGCGAGAGAGAGGAGCATCCGTCGTGCAGCCCTCCCACTGGGTGAAACTGAAGAAATTCTCAGCTTTCTTCAATACCATGAATTTACAGGTTTGAGTCCTGATCAAGCAGCATGCATTGATGAATGGCGTCTTAGGACGTGGCAGATAAGTTCATTAGCTCCCGTTTCTACAATTAACAACGAAACGGTTCAATCCAATAAGCATGTAGTTATATCAATCCAATGAGCATGTAGTTATATCAATCCAATGTTTGTAATTGAGCTTTCAAACATTATACTATATGTTATATGATCAGAAGATCTGTTACAGAATTTTAGCTTTCTGGCATGTAGTATTACAATAGATTTGTAGCATTTAGTTCCCTTAGTTAGAATCATCTTCATTTAGGCTTGTTGTCCAGGAACTTGTTTAGAAATACCGTAATGAAAGGAACATAGGAGTTTGTCGCTAGGTATTTGACCAAATAGGATCGTCTAGTTCCTATAGAACCTATCACTAAAATACCCCTAGAGGGGGATAAGGCTAAGCGGAGCGAAAAGGGTTTTTCATGAGATGGGAAATGAAAACGATTTTCCCCACATGAAGTTTTTGAATAAGTGATTTTTTATAATGAGCAAGGAATACATGTATTTACACAGCTAATTCTTCGAGTCATGAAATACACGCAATTCTTTCAATACCTTGTTCCATTACAAGATCAGTATCAACTTATTTATGGTTTTATAGAGCTTTCAATCTGCTATATGTTGCATTCTAGTATTCAGCCATTAAATAGAATGTTATTGTAACACCCCGTATCGTCAGAGTTCTAGTGGAAAAACTGAAGGTTTGAACGTTTTCCGAAAATGGTTGATAGGCCTACTTTGGGCAGCCATAACTCCTTGATTAGTTGAGAATTTGGGAAAGTACCCTTAATGAAAGTTGTAGTACGTAGAAATACCTTTCTAATGATATAAGAACTAGGCCAATCAGAGGTCGGAGCAAGGAGATATGATCGTCTAAATATGGCTAATAGTAAGGCACTTAAAATTCTATAAAATCGGCTAAGTTTTCGATACGTCTGCCTTCCAGTCAAATTTCCTGAAATTCCGTTGGGAATTTGAGAAAACTTAAAACATAAAAGTTGTAGCTCTGTGAAATATCTTTCCAACGGTATATTGTGGAGCCCAAACAGAGCTCTGTACAAGAAGTTATGACCATTTTACCGAACACTGCATGGAACCGACACACGACGCTTTTCAGGGCGCGTGCGATGGCCCGGCATCGCGGGACGATCGCACAACTCTGAGTATCGACCTGCAGAATGTCGCGTGATGCACGCGCGTCGCGGACCCATAACAGGTCAGGTTTCGGGTCAAAAGTCGGGATTTCGCGTTTTAAGTTATATTTAAGCTTGGGGTTTATTTCCCTAACACCCCTAGTCACGAAAAATCACCCTAAAGTCAGAGGGAACAAGTCCCAAGCCTCAAGAACCCTCCAAGGTAAGTTTTATCATGATTCTAGGTTGAATTCAAGTCTCTAATCTCTTTCTACTTGGGTAAGCCTTTCTAATCAATAGAGTTGTGAGTGGAACATTATTGTTGGGCGTGGAAACCCTAGACCTCGTATTCAAGAGGATTGAACGTCAAAAAGGCAATACTTCTACACTCTAATCATTCATAATAGTGAATTGATGAGTTCTTGGGAGAATAGTAAATGGGTTTAGTAAAGAGAATTACACGAACTATAGTAGGGTTTTGGATTGTTGACTTGAGATTTTTATAATGGTATGGGTGATGGAGAATGAATTTAATTACACCTAATTGAGATTGTAGAATCACCTAGAAGTAATAGAATGGGAATTAGGTGAAGAAACACCATTAATGGAGATTGTGGAGCTTTATGCCCACTAAGTGTTTGATAAAATGCTTAGATGACCAAAGCATGAATATTATTGCTAATATAGAATCCCTTTGACTTGTATTGATATAGATCAAAGTTGAAAAGGTTGACGAACATTGTATTACGCTCAAAGGCTGGAATTAAGGTATGTGAGGATAACTATATACGTTAGGGAATGTTCATGATTCTCCCTACGCCTTATTCTTTATACTTGTCAATAATTTGACTCAGAATATAGTTTAGCCCTAGTTTCATGATATGATATAGAACTGTTATCTTCTAGGGTTGTAGTTACAGAATTCGTTCATGGTTATCAATTTGAATATCATGAACTCAGCACGTAATCTTTATAGACTTATATATTGTTACCACATGAGTCTCAGTCTAGAAATTCAGTATGCTCAGAAACAGTCAGTGTTTTCAATTCAATCCAGCATGTCCATTTCAGTTCAGCATTGTTCATTGTTGTTATGGTCTCAGTCCTTATTAATTAACCATAATTCTACATATGTGATTTTGCCCGAGGGCACAGCACAGTCTTGTGTATACGTATACATGGCCGAGGCCATTGACTGACGCACTACTAGGCCGAGGCCATAGCGTGCATTTATTATTGGGCCGAGGCCCCACATATACAAACACAAATAGTACAGACGATTCAGATACAGAGCAAGGAGTATTCATATCTCTACTTCCTTGCTATTACAGTTACAGTTATCAGTTTCAGTTTCAGTATTTTATTGCTTCAGTTGCTTTACATACCAGTACAATTCAAATGTGCTGATGTTCCTTTTTATTGCTTGGGGGCCTGCATCTCGCGATGCAGTTAACGACATACAGGTTGACGATCCAGTTACTTAGGAGTGTTCGTATCAGCTACTGTGGTGAGCCCTAATTTCCTTCGGGGCGATATCAGTCATGCAGTTCTCACAGCTTTCTAGACAATTACCTTTTTGTATTCATTAGAGGCTTCATAAACACAGTTCAGACAGTCAGATATTTGTTATGTTATCCTTGTAGACAGTTATACTCAGTCGTTCAGTTGTTTTGGTTTAGCCATGTTGGCTACTTTCAGATATGTTCAGATTGTCTAAGTATTTCCGCATTATGATATTTCAGTCAGACGTTTAGTTAATCAGCATGTGTTAGTTTTATTTTATAAATTAGTTATGTTTTGGTATCACATGTTGATTCAGCCAGCCAGTTGGTTCGCTCGGTCACATGCAGTCAGGTACCGGGTGCCGTGTTACGTCGCAGCCCAGGTTCGGGGCGTGACAAAGCTTGGTATCAAAGCGCTAGGTTCAAGTGTCTTAGGGAGTCTATGAAGCCGTGTCCAATGGGGTCTCTTTTATATGTGTGAGGACCCCACACATATAAATAGTTGACCACCAAGACATTCAGGATTTGTCTCATTTCTTTCTACTGTAGATCGTGCCATGAAGCTTAGAGCAATCAGTAACTTCTCTTCTTATCGAATTACGTACGTTTCGAATGCGCAGGCAACGAACAAATAATTCAAGGTCCAAGTAAGGATGTTTACCCATAGGGGGTACAATTGTGCAATACTTACTGGTAACGAATGAGACTTCAAGTGCTATTGAAAGTGGAATACAATGTAAGTTGCCCGAGAAGGGGTGTAGTAGAATGAATGGTAAGTTGAATGATAATGATGTTCTTGAGAATGGAGAATGGGATACAACAGAGAAATTAGAAGAGAAATTAGAAAATGAGCTAAGTATGCAGAAAATGTAAATCATGGAGGATCTCAAGGAGGTGGGGGCAGGCAGTTTTCAACCGGAAGCTATCAGGACCCACTCCATCTGCAGCTAGTACACTAGTCTTGAGGTCTAGATATTATCAAAAAGGTCAGTTCAGCCAGAAACAGAGTTTAAGAGCACCAGCCTCTCAGTGACATACCAGTGTGAGCCATAGAAGTTTTCAGAATCTTATGTGCAACAAGTGTTATAGAAGACACCAAGGGGTGTATCGTTTGAGGCCTTAATGTGTGTTTCGGTGGCTCCTCTTAGTTCTCAAGCTCATTCAGGTTGTAATACAGCTAAGCCTGATATTTCAGTTCTCAGTGAAGACTACTTGGAAGCTTTAGCAGGTCGTCAGGATAAAGAGGCATCCCAGTTATCACTACAGATGAAATTTTCGTACGAAATATGCCTATTAAAAAAAGAGATATGTATGAAATAATAACCATGAGCAGACGATATTAAATTTTCGGGAATGATTTTAGTTTGTTTAAGTTAGTCAGATCATAGTTAGAGAGTACGATGGTAATAAGTTACGATAAGAAGTAATTATTATTATGAGATAAGAAGATGTGACAGTTCTCGCTTAAGCTATGTGAGTAAGTGTTTATCCCAGATGTGTATAGTCTGATACGATTTTGAAGTGTATAGAAAGTTTGGGTCTAGTTGTTCCAATCTTTCGTATAAGATAGATGAAAGTTTGTTAAGTGTGATCCATAGTTCAGAAAAGATAGTATACAACCATAGAATAGCGTCAGATGATGAGGGAGAGTTAGAAATAACTTAGGTTATTCAGAGTAGAATAAGAAAATATGAAGCTAGCAGGTGATTAACAGAAAAATAGTAAGTAAGTTTTGAGTAGATATAATGCATTAGCAATTTCAGCAGAACTGTTAGAAGTATGATTTGATTTCCTTATTCAGATGAAAATCTTAAGTGGGTGACAGTTCAGATACATCCGAATGTGTGTTAGAAACCAAGGGCATAGGTTATGTTCGGAGTAGAGTGATTAGTGGGAGAAGAAATCAGCTAAGTCGTAAGAGAGCAAATTACAGAAGATAAGGAATGTTATCTGGATCCCATCAAAAGAGAAGAATTTGTAAGTATAAGACATTAGCCTTGGTCTAAGGGGGAGATGCATAAATCGCCAGTAAGTCCAGTGAGATAATTGAAGACCCGAAGGGTTAGTACGAGATATGAAGAACCTCAGTTCAGCTAGGTTGGCATAATGAGATAGTCTCCATAAGGAATATGCCTCAACTTAGAGGAAACCCAAAATGAGTAAAATGATCGTCGAACAAATCGTGTCAAGTTCAATTATTATCGATTAGGCGATCACAGAAAAACTATAAGATCATGCCCAGTTTTGTGTCACAAGGGTAGTGCTATTGCACGAGACTCTAATCTATAAGGTGCTAGTCAAAGACTTAGCGCACAACAGTACTATGAGTATTTTAGGAAGTATCTCAGAAAAAAATCATGTATGGGAAGTACAACTCATGATTTAGGCAGATAAGAGAACTATGGTGAAAGAAGTTCACCGCTTATCCAAGCTAGGAATTCGACTTTCAGACTCCGAAGTGGATGGAGTTATTGCCCAGACCATGGCTTATTCCTGCTTAGTCATTGAAGTTAGAGAGAAGCAGTTTGGTGATTCCTACTTGTTGCAGATAGAAGAGGGGATTCACGAACATAAAGCATCAGCTTTTGAACAAGGGGGAGATGGTGGTACCATGAGATACCGAGGCAAATTATACATTCCAGATGTAGATGGGCTCAGAGAGCGGATTATGTCAGATGATCACAATTCCAGAATGTGGCAGGGTTTGTGGCTAAGTGGCCCAATTTTTATTTTTATTTTGCAAGTGAAAACCGAACACTAGAGGCCCTGCGACTCGTCTCAGAATATAAATATTCCTGTTTTGAGAATGGGAGATGATAAATATGGACTTTATAACAGGTCTACCTTAGAAGGCACGACCCGATTTAGATAATTATGGACAGACTTACGAAGTCGGCACACTTCTTGCCTGTTAAGATGATAGATTTAGCACCAGAATATGCCAAGTTGTTATTCGATAAATCGCTTGACTTCATGGGACCCAGCGTCCATCATTTCAGATCATGGTGCCCAGTTCACAGCAAATTTCTGGAGATCATTTCAGAAAGAATTGGGTACTAGGGTTAACCTCAGCACAACTTTTCATCCGCAACCCGATGATCAGACAAATACACTATTCAGATCTCATGTTATAATATTCATGTCAGTCCAGTACTCAGTTAATCCAGTATTCAGTCAGCTTAGTATTCAGTTAGTTCAGTAGACATTCAGTTTAGTATCTCAGCAATTCAGTAATCATGTATTCATTCAGTTCAGTAAGCATGTGTCATTGATATCAATGGTAATTGGGATGACCACCTGCCTCTTATTGAGTCCACTTACAAAAATATTACTATGCTAGTATTGGGATGGCACTGTACGAAGCTTTGTATGGGCACAGGAGTAGATCACTGATTGGTTAGTTCGAAGTTGGTAAAGCAGAGTTGTTAGAACCATACTTGGTCTATCAGGATATGGAAATGAGAAAGTTAAGTTAATTCAAAAGCGTTTGAGAATAGCTCAGAGTCGCCAGAAGTCTTACACAAATGTGAGACAGAGATATTTAGAGTTTGGAGTTAACGACTAGGTATTTTTTAAGCTCTCACCTATGAAGGGTGGCATGAGATTTGGTAAGAAGGGGAAGCATAGTCCCGCTATATTGGACCATACAGAATCCAACGAAAGGTTGGTCAAATGGCTTATGAGCTTGAGTTGCAACAAGACTTGATTATTGACCATCTAGTGTTTCACGTGTCCATGTTGAGAAAGTGTGTGGGAGACCCGTCATTGGTTATCCCGACTGATAGCATAACAGTCAATGATAATTTGACTTGTGAAGGAGTCCTAGTGAAAATCCTTGATCGCCATGTTCGCAAGTTGAGGATTGGGGAGGTAGCCTCAGTAAAGGTTTTGTGGCGAAGTCAGAAAGTTGAAGAGGCTACATGGGAAACTGAAGAAGACATGAAGTCCAGCTATCCCTATCTCTTTGAAGAATCAGCAGAAACCGGTGAAGGTACTGTACCTTCCCCTCTCAGATCTTTCCTTCTACAGTTTCTACATTATCATTATCGAGCATGTTAGACAGCCAGCTTAGTAGTTGTTCAGTTCAACAGATAATTTAGTTCAGACCCTTATCAGTTCAGTTTTCATGTGCTCATGTCAGTTAGTGTGCACATGTCTCGGCAGTCACTCTTTATCAGACTCCATCATTCGAGGACGAATGATCCCAAGGGGGAGATAATGTAACACCCCTTATCGTTAGAGTTCTAGTGGAAAAACTGAAGGTTTGAACGTTTTCCGAAAATGGTTGATAGGCCTACTTCAGGCAGCCATAACTCCTTGATTAGTTGGGAATTTGGGAAAGTACCCTTAATGAAAGTTGTAGTACGTAGAAATACCTTTCTAACGATATAAGGACCAGGCCAATCAGAGTTCGGAGCAAGGATATATAATCGTCTAAATATGGCTAATAGTAAAGCACTTAAAATTCTATAAAATCGGCTAAGTTTTCGATACGTCTGCCTTCCATTCTAATTTTCTGAAAATACGTTGGGAATTTGAGAAAACTTAAAACATGAAAGTTGTATCTCTTTGAAATATCTTTCCAACGATATATTGTAGAGCCAAATCAGAGCTCTGTACAAGAAGTTAGGACCATTTTACCGAACACTGCATGGAACCGACACACGACGCTTTTCAAGGTGCGTGCGATGGCCCCGCATCGCGGGCCGATCGCACAACTCTGAGTATCAACCTACAGAATGTCGCGCGATGCACGCGCGTCGTGGACCTATCGCGTAACAGGTCGGGTTTCGGGTCAAAAGTCGGGATTTCGCGTTTTAAGTTATATTTAAGCTTGGGGTTTATTTCCCTAACACCCCTAGTCACGAAAATCACCCTAAAGTCAGAGGGAACAAGTCCCAAGCCTCAACAACCCTCCAAGGTAAGTTTTATCATGATTCTAGGTTGAATTCAAGTCCCTAATCTCTTTCTAACTTAGGTAAGCCCTTCTAATCAATAGAGTTGTGAGTGGAACATTATTGTTGGGCGTGGAAACCCTAGACCTCGTATTCAAGAGGATTGAACGTCAAAAAGGTAATGCTTCTATACTCTAATAATTCATAATAGTGAATTGATGAATTCTTGGGAGAATAGTAAATGGGTTTAGTAAAGAGAATTACACGAACTATAATAGGGTTTTGGATTGTTGACTTGAGATTTTTATAATGGTATGGGTGATGGAGAATGATGTTAATTACACCTAATTGAGATTGTAGAATCACCTAGAAGTAATAGAATGGGAATTAGGTGAAGAAACACCATTAATGGAGATTGTAAAGTCGGGATTTCGCGTTTTAAGTTATATTTAAGCTTGGGGTTTATTTCCCTAACACCCCTAGTCACGAAAAATCACCCTAAAGTCAGAGGGAACAAGTCCCAAGCCTCAAGAACCCTCCAAGGTAAGTTTTATCATGATTCTAGGTTGAATTCAAGTCTCTAATCTCTTTCTACTTGGGTAAGCCTTTCTAATCAATAGAGTTGTGAGTGGAACATTATTGTTGGGCGTGGAAACCCTAGACCTCGTATTCAAGAGGATTGAACGTCAAAAAGGCAATACTTCTACACTCTAATCATTCATAATAGTGAATTGATGAGTTCTTGGGAGAATAGTAAATGGGTTTAGTAAAGAGAATTACACGAACTATAGTAGGGTTTTGGATTGTTGACTTGAGATTTTTATAATGGTATGGGTGATGGAGAATGAATTTAATTACACCTAATTGAGATTGTAGAATCACCTAGAAGTAATAGAATGGGAATTAGGTGAAGAAACACCATTAATGGAGATTGTGGAGCTTTATGCCCACTAAGTGTTTGATAAAATGCTTAGATGACCAAAGCATGAATATTATTGCTAATATAGAATCCCTTTGACTTGTATTGATATAGATCAAAGTTGAAAAGGTTGACGAACATTGTATTACGCTCAAAGGCTGGAATTAAGGTATGTGAGGATAACTATATACGTTAGGGAATGTTCATGATTCTCCCTACGCCTTATTCTTTATACTTGTCAATAATTTGACTCAGAATATAGTTTAGCCCTAGTTTCATGATATGATATAGAACTGTTATCTTCTAGGGTTGTAGTTACAGAATTCGTTCATGGTTATCAATTTGAATATCATGAACTCAGCACGTAATCTTTATAGACTTATATATTGTTACCACATGAGTCTCAGTCTAGAAATTCAGTATGCTCAGAAACAGTCAGTGTTTTCAATTCAATCCAGCATGTCCATTTCAGTTCAGCATTGTTCATTGTTGTTATGGTCTCAGTCCTTATTAATTAACCATAATTCTACATATGTGATTTTGCCCGAGGGCACAGCACAGTCTTGTGTATACGTATACATGGCCGAGGCCATTGACTGACGCACTACTAGGCCGAGGCCATAGCGTGCATTTATTATTGGGCCGAGGCCCCACATATACAAACACAAATAGTACAGACGATTCAGATACAGAGCAAGGAGTATTCATATCTCTACTTCCTTGCTATTACAGTTACAGTTATCAGTTTCAGTTTCAGTATTTTATTGCTTCAGTTGCTTTACATACCAGTACAATTCAAATGTGCTGATGTTCCTTTTTATTGCTTGGGGGCCTGCATCTCGCGATGCAGTTAACGACATACAGGTTGACGATCCAGTTACTTAGGAGTGTTCGTATCAGCTACTGTGGTGAGCCCTAATTTCCTTCGGGGCGATATCAGTCATGCAGTTCTCACAGCTTTCTAGACAATTACCTTTTTGTATTCATTAGAGGCTTCATAAACACAGTTCAGACAGTCAGATATTTGTTATGTTATCCTTGTAGACAGTTATACTCAGTCGTTCAGTTGTTTTGGTTTAGCCATGTTGGCTACTTTCAGATATGTTCAGATTGTCTAAGTATTTCCGCATTATGATATTTCAGTCAGACGTTTAGTTAATCAGCATGTGTTAGTTTTATTTTATAAATTAGTTATGTTTTGGTATCACATGTTGATTCAGCCAGCCAGTTGGTTCGCTCGGTCACATGCAGTCAGGCACCGGGTGCCATATTACGTCCAGGCACAGGTTCGGGGCGTGACAGTTATAAGTACAATCAGTGGTGGAGTCAGGAATTCAAACAAGGGATTCAAAAAAGTCTTATGCCAAGGGATTCAACAACTTATATATATATATATGCAAAAAAAAATTACTTTTGCCCTTTTACATAGTATAATTTTTAAACGAAGGAGTTCAATTGAACCCTCATGCACCCCTATGCCTCCGCCCCAGTGTAGAATAGCATGGTTGATCTAATAATTTTCGATATCATAATTGATCATGAGGCTCTTGTCTACTGGAGACCATTTGGTTGTACCAACGATCTGGTTTTTTTCCATTTGCTTTCCTGATTGGACTAGTTAATATCCTTTCTCCTAGACAATCTGATAGCTGAGAAACTAAACACTAATAAATTAGTACTGAGTTCCTCCTCTTTATCACTTGCAACTACCAAAAATATTCTTGAACTTCAATACAAAGAAACGTACGAAACAACTTTGAGGGATGATGGACTAGCATCTGGAAAGTTATCCATCGATAGACTTAGAGTCACTGTGGAAAAGTGTTGGATGATGGTTGAAACTGGTAACCCTCAATTTGTGATGGCATGTTCTGTAACCTTTTCGACTTCAGGGATAATCTGCGTGTTGGCGTCTCTAATTTTGATGGAAGCTCTTATAAGAATATACGATACACCTCCATCTTTCCCAAATAGTTCAGCATATCACTGGACAACTAGTTTAATTCTTGTTGTTCAGTCTATTGGGGTGGTAATGGGTACTGTTGCTCCAGCACTCAGATGGTTTATCTTTATAAGCTTTAAGCGTTCCAACAATGCTAGCAATGCCAATGCAAATTTCTCCAAAGTCGAATACTACTGGATCCACAAGCTGGTTGAGTGGAAGGAGAGACCATTGTCTTTAAACATCAGCGGAACAAAATTTAGAAAATATCTCCAGGGTACAAGAAACTTATTTCTTTCCTTCTGCATAAGAACTCAGATTCTGGTTGTGTCGATGAGCAAATTTATGCGGTTTGTCTCGGTTGTTTCCTTCAACTTGATGTTCTCGTGTCAACTTCAAGGCCCAAACTATCATCAATCAGAACCAGAACTTGGGAAAGACTCCAAATATCACTGCTATGTTCTGTTACTAGAAGGTGAAGAAGAGATGCCCGAAATAATCTTTAAGAACATATCTGGTGCTGCAAATCAACTAGTAGACACAGGAAGGAAACGGCAGCCAAAACATCTGATTAACTTACTAAGAAAATCTAGCCATTTTTCTGGGGTGGCGGATATTTACTGTGACCAAGTTCCAGCACTGCATTCAGTAGAACCTTCAAACTGCTGGACCATAAGTGTGGTGACACTCACTAGCATAGTTGTTGCACTTCCCAAAGTGAGAAATCAGATGGCCCATCAGCTTATAAGGAGTGTCCATGGAGGCCTCAAGTATGCCAGCTTTGTAGAGGAAACTATGTACCCTGAAGATAGGTTCACAAACATTAGAAATGCAGCATATACAGTGTGGGAAGAACTAGAATTCCATAGAAAATGGTTGGATGAGGACTTGTAGAAGTTGGCCCTTGAAGGGAAAACTTTTAGGGGAACACTTGAAATTCTTACACGAATAGCTTCAAAGAAGGTGATGGATTTCAAACAAACCACTGATGGAAGAATGCTGGACAACCCTCTCAACTGGCCAATCAGAATAATAGCTGCCAACTCAATGTATAAAATTGGGAAGGCTATCCTGCTGAATAGCGAGGGACATCATGACTTGGTTGATGAAAATCTATTTGAGAGACTATCCATTACACTAGCAGATATACTAAGTGCTTGTTTTACCAATCTGCCACGAGCTATAACTATGATTTGTAACTCTGGTGCCATTGAAGAGAGGGAAAAAAGTGTGTGCAGAGCAGCTTTATTAGTTGGTAAGACCGAAGATATCTTGAAGATAATTCAACGCCATGAACTTCCAAATATAAATGCTGATCAATCAGCTTATATTGATCAGTGGAAGCTTGTACTCCAACAAAAAAAACCTTGTTCCTGCTATCCCTTCCCATGGTGAAATATCACTCTGAGCTGCCATGTAAGGGACCTAATTGATAGCCAACAAATTTAGATGGTAACAACTCACTTCCTCAAGGCTATCTAATTACTGATATTTTTGATATTTACCTTAGCCATAAACTTTACTAGCTTTGTGTTGAAGAAAAATCTACACCATTAATGATTCTAGAAATTGTTTGTGTTATCTTCTGCACAAGAGATTGTCGCTGTAATTCTCTCTTCCTTGTTTATATGAGTTAATCTGAACCTTAACAGAAATTAATTTGTTCCGCTAAAATGGTTTGTCTGGTGAAAAGAAACAAGAAAAGGCAAATAATAGAAGAAAGTTTCAGAAAAGAAGCAAAGGCTTATTGTTTCTGACTAATTTTAGCATGTCAATGATGTTGCTAGAATCCAGTAAGAATTTTGTAAGAAGTAAGAACTATTCAAACCTACAATATTGGAGAATACACAAGGAGAAATGTAATACCTGCCAACCTTTTAGACTAGTGCTTTGGTTGTTCCATGATAAATTAGGAAGTTACTCAATGAAAATTCCTACATGAAATGCCAAATGAAATATTTCTGCAGAGCTTAAGATCCAGTAAAATAATGAATTTCCTTCGGTTACCAGTCAACATTGTGGTTAGCGTGCATGTAACACCCCTTGCCTTTCGGCCTAAGGTTTGACTCGTAAGATAATGATATAATGGAACCAAGATGGGAGGTGTAGAAAGTTTTTTGAAACCTAATCAAGTCATAAGAAGAGTCTTAGGACAAAGCAAAGTCAGAAGCTACCCTACGGTGCATGTTTTCAAGTGAGTTTGCACAGGGTCTCACTTCAAGCCAGTATTCGGGAAAATCTATTAAGAATTTGGGAAAATTTCCTTAATAAAGTTGTAGCCCTTTGAAATACCTTTCCAATGATATATTATGGAGGTCAAACGGACATTTGTACAAAAAGTTATATACGTTTCACTAAACAGTGTTATGCCGACTCCGGCAAAATTTAAGGTCCATAAAACGGGTCGTAAATTAGTTTACGGGCCGTAAAATTGCCCAAAAGATCCAGCACGCTGTTACGGATTTACGGGCTGTAAGTTGGGCCTAAAGTGAGCGTAAAACAGGCCCAACAACAACTTTAAAACTTTGTTTTTTGGCCTTTTCACTTCATTCTTCACATCCTCAAGCCCCAGAAAGACTGTTCTCTCTTCTCCTCATCCTCATACATCAAGTTAAGTCCTCCTATGTAATCTTAAGTGCATTTTAATGATTATACATGAATTCTAAGTGAAATCCTATGTTACCAACCTCTCAAAGGTTCAAGTAAAGGTTTTTTGGATTTTTCTTCAGGTGTTTCGGAGCGATTAAGGTATGTAAGGTTTCTATCCACATGTGGAACATCATTGTTATTTCCCACTCTACGTTCATCTATGAAAATACGAAGTTCTACAAACCTAAGGTTTCTACTCTAATTCATGATGACCCTAAGTTACATGTACGATGACATACCATGTTCGTATTTATAATTCGTTATTGTATTCTTCATATTCCATTTTGGTTATTGGGAATCCGTCCATAATCCATGAACACCCATGCTTTGCATTCCATGGATTCTTAAATGCAAGATATGAACTATTATATACTTATTTTCATGAAAATCTACCTGTTTTCCATGTTTTCATACAAGTTATATTATATACTCATATTCATGCTATATTATACTCACGAATCATGTTTACAAGCCATGTTTACGAATCATGTCTACAAGTCATACTTGCAATTTATGTTATACAAACCATGAGCTCAGATGCCACCTATATCCATGTTCATATTTTTTGGGAGTAGCATAGGTTTACCGAGAAAGCTCAGATAGTTTCAACGTAGGGTAAGGGTCGATCCGCCCAGATTAGGACGACACCATCAGACAATTGAATTGGATCCTTTCATGTCATGCTTATGTCTCATACCCTGGCAAGGTGTGGGGCTGCTCTGCTGGTCGGGCCAGGTATCAGAGTCCGCGTACCCCACGTGGTGATTTCATGTTGTCGGTTATACTACGGCTCTCCCACAATATACGTATGTACTTAAAATATTTTTACTCATGTTATAAATTTATTCATGTCAGATGATGCTCATGTTCATGTTCAGCTTACAGTTTCAGTTTCAGTTCTATTATTTCATGTGCCATGTTTATTTCATTAAGTTATTTTACATACAAATACAATTCAAATGTATTGACGTCCCCTTTTATTTCCCGGGGGGCTCGCATTTCACGATGTAGGTAGTGATTTACAGGAGAACGAATCTGCTCGTTAGGACATTGCTCGTATCAGCTTTTGGTGAACCCATCTCATTTGGAGTTTTGTCATTATTTATATTTCATGTTCATGTTAGTTATGCAGCCAAGGTATGTCAGGGGACTTGTCCCGATAAACAGTTTAGCAGTCAATGTAATGTCCTTAGGCTAATTAAGAACAATTCGTAATCGCAATTAACCAAACAAACTGTATTTTTATTGATCTTCATGGTCACAGTAACTTGATACAATGAAAGGAATAACAATGGTGAATTAAGAGAACACGACAGTAGCGAACTCCATTGATGAGCTTAGTAACCTACAATGAAGAATTAGGGCAGAAGAGAGATTAGAAGAGGAATTGATTCAGAAGAAGAAGAATGGAGAGAAGATATTTGAGTGAGAAAATACCAAATGTCAACTGAACTGATTTTCCCTCCATTATTTGATTATATAATTTGTGGATCTAATCCGTACCGTTTATTGTTAGCCGCATCTGATATAAATCTGAGCCATGGATCTTTATTAAGTGACCAGCTGAATCTCACGTGCTACGCCCCACGTGTCCCTCCACATACACGGACTCCCTTATACCCACTTTCCCAATGCTCTTCCATTTCACCTAAACCCTAAACATGACGGTCAGACTCACGTTTAGAGATTTCATAGACTAGTTAATTATGTCATGTCAGATGTTTATTTGAGTTAGCCTCGTTAGCTACATTACTATATTTCTGCATTCATGCTATAATAGTATTTTTCAGACTTAAGATCATTGAACTCCATGTTTTCACAAGTCATGCATGTTTAACCTATATTCAGCACCAGTTCATGTCCCATGTTGACTCAGCAAACCATGTGGTTCGCTCGGTCACATGCAGTAAGGCACCGAGCGCTGTGTTATGTCCAGACCATGATTTGGGACGTAACCATGCAAACTTGAGCTGGTTCACCAATAAATCTTACTTAGAGCCTGTTTGGATGGGCTTATGCCTATAAGCTGCAAACAACTTATAAGCTAAAAAAAAAAAAGTTGGGGTAATCTAATTTATTTATTTTTGGCTTATCTGTTTTCAGCTTATAAGTTACTTTAGATAAGCTAAATTAAATGGACCCAATTATTTTTTGAGCTTATTTTAAGCACAAAATGACTTTAAGCTGGCAAGTCAAACACTTAAATCCAAACGGGCTCTTTGGTGGAATCTTCAAATATTTAACTAGACAAAATGAAGTACGCTAATAGCTGAGAAGCTGAAAATTCGGTAAAAAAAAAAAAAAGTCATTCAGCATAGTAGAATCCCGTAAAGGAAGTCATCAATAGTTGGTCGTTTGATATAAGCTTTCTCAGAAGGCAATGTCCAATGATGTTAGAGTCAAAATGCAAGAAAAGTCAATCAAGGAAGATGTGAAATAAAAGTCAACCCATTTCCTTGGACAGGTTAGTCTTGCAGGGTGGTTGGGGAAGAAAAGGTTATAAAAGAGAAGATTAGAAAAAGAAGAAGAAAATTCTAGATGACAGACCTTGACCGGCACTTTCCACAATTCAAAAATAATACTCTTTCTGTTTCAATTCATACGAAACCTTTTATATATTTTGGGAGTCTACAAGGTGGTTCTTTCACCACATTTTTTTTATATTTTTTCTAAATTATTTGAATTACAATGTATTACTTACTTTTAATGTAGTTTCTAAATACATAAATTATATATTTACAAACTTGAAAAATCTATGTCGAAATTTAAGGTCAGAGTTATAAAGTTTGACCCTCGTACCCCGAAAAGGTTCACATAAATTAAAACGGAGAGAGTACTATATTTGTGCAAAGACACCTTCTTGGGATGCCAGTTGGGGCGAAAATACAGTTTCGCTTACTGATTCGGCAGAACTACATAGTTTTGGTCAAAATCCTATAGTTGTGTTAACAAATCGACTTAGCATGTATAGATGATTTATCCAGAATCCGGTAAGCTACCAATTCTAGAACCAGAACCCATTAACTCAAAATCCTAACTCCTCCTCTGGTGACGTCAGCTCGGTTGCATGGGGAAGTGGTAATATTTCTCTTTTGTAATACCTTTGAACAAGAAACAATGGCGTAGTGAGATTTCACAGACAAGCACAATCTGGAGAAATGTTTTCTCTGCATAATCACTGGTCAAGTGCGCCAAACAACGTAATCACCAAGTTGTTTTCCAAGTATTGTCCAACTTGACTAGCAGAGAAACTTGGCCAACCACCTGAGAAGCAGTCAGCTATGGGCATGAAAGAATACCATAAATTTCTATCATATCCCACCATATTTCACTTAAAAATTCATGTCAAAGTCTTATCATTCACCTTGACTTGCTGACTTTTTCAACAACCATGACCAAAGCAAGTTAATAGCTCAAATGATAGTGAAGATATTACTAGATAGTAAATCCTGGAAAACGCTAGAAATAGCTTGAAACATATTCAATGGAACAAATAGATACAGTTGCATCAAAAAGAGCAACCTAGACATTACCTGGAGTTAAAATACCATCAAGAAATATTCAACTAGCAGTATAGAAACTCACCACAGAAAAATATTTCAGCTTTAAACTAGAGATAACTGGCGAAGAGCTTGAAACACGATGGGGAAGATTGGTTGCACCATAGATGGCAACTTAGATGACTCGAAATTCAGCGATCCGATGCCATGGATTGGTATCTATGTAGCAGCAGCTTCTGCAGCTTGTGCACTGGGGATGGCAATGGATTCCCTTCATGGCCTGCGTCATAGAAAATACTGGTTTCCTTGTAACTTCTTCTCTCTCAATGCTACAACCATGACGCTCCTAGCTGTTGCCACTAAATTGTCTGTTGATCTAAATACCTCCATGCCTCGTCGACAAGATCAGTTGACAAAACTTAGCAGTACTGCTCTAATCTGTACAGTAATTGCTAATTTTATGCCTTCTTTAGGTCTCATGGAGAATAAAGAGCTGTTGATGAACATAATCGCTTTGGGGATTTTCGTCAGCACGGCAATCGTGAACATTGGCATGCAATTAGCTACTGGTGTAATCTATGTCTTATGCAAAGAGCATATAACCCTCATGTTTCTTATGCTTGTATTGCTTCTGCTATTGATCTCCTCAGCCATGACAATACCAACTACAAAGCGTTATTTGGACCTGAAATATAACAGTAAGTATAAGTTAGCAAACAAAGAATGCAACATCACTGATACATGCACAGATGAGAAACTTAAGGACGAGCTGATGAAATTTTGGACCATGGCCTATACCTCTTGCCCCCACTTTGTGGGGGCGCGCTTAGCGACATGCACTGCTTCTGGAGTTTTTTGCCTTCTGAGCACAGTAATTTATGTTGAAGCCATGCTTAGGTCTTACTTTCTCCATAAGAGCTTCAACTTTTGTAGCGGAGAGTCTGAATACAAGTGGTCCACAACCTTGATCCTTGTAATTCAAACAGTGGCAATAGGAGTAGGAACTATTGCACCAGCTTTTAGATGGTTCATGGCCATAAATTTCCGCTGCCCCAAAAAAGCAAATAATGCCTGCAAACCAAAGTTTAAAGTGGAGAACTATTGGATCCGCATCCTGCTTCAGTGGAAAGAATGCCCATTGGATTTCAGATATTGTGGCCGACATGGTAGAAAAGTTGCTCATAAAACAAAGAACAAGCTTCTCGATTTCTGTATTTGGATGCAAATTATGATGGTGTCACTTAGTAAGCTAGTCCGGCTCATTTCCATTTTCTCTGTAAGTTGGTCACTGATAAGCGGCCGGAAAGCAATCAAGATGCTGAAATGCGACAGTATGGTGTCAAGTCTTGATAGAGAGTTAGAGTCCCAAGCCAGTTCAAAACCAGATCTTAAACACTATGCTTTACACCTTGAAGGAGAGGAGGCATTAATTGACTTGATGATGCAAAGCAACCGTGATGTGGTAGGTCATTGGATCAGGATGGGGAAAAAGAAGCAGCCTAAACATCTTCTACGACTTCTGGAGAAACTGAAAGCATCACCTGGATTCAGAGGAGTGGATGAATTTGACAGTGCCCAAATTCCTTCACTAGACTCAGAAGATCCTCCTAATTGCTGTGCTCTTCCTGTAGTGACACTGACAAGCATCGCAATTGCACTTCCAGATGTTGACTTCCATTCAATCAAGGAACTAATTAGGTGTGTGCATGAAGGCCTCATGTACATCAAATTAGTGGAGGATAACCTGGATGGAAGAAAAGAACTAGCAAACGTCAGGCGGGCAGCAGAATTAGTGTGGTTAGAAGTTGATCTATGTTACAAGTGGCTGGACGTGGATCTCCGCAAGACGGCCACTGAAGGACAATATCCAAAAGATGTGCTTGAAGGACTCTCTGAGAAAGCAAAACAGAGATTCATCGAATTAAAAAAGAAAAATTTGACTGTTTGTCCAAAGGAATCACCTTCAAAATGGCCTACCAATATGTTGGCGGCCAACTGTATGTACAAAGTCTGTCAAAATCTTTTGGTAAGTTCTGATAGCAAAGAGTTTGAGAACAGCAAAATCATGTTCGACAGATTGTCAACCATGATCGCAGATATAACAGGTGCTTGTCTTGCCAACCTACAAAGAGTTATATCCATGCAATGCCACAATGGCACCATCGAAGAGAGAGCAAAAGGGATCCGCTCTGCCATCTTACTTCTGGGAAAAACAGAAAATATTCTGGAAATTCTTCGTTCAGAGCCACTTCCAAGCTTAGTACCAGATCAATTGGCAAAAATTGATCATAGGTGTACACTTAGCAAAGAGGTAGAATACGTCTCCTGCAGTAGTAGTTCACCTTCAAATTGTACTCCAACCTCCGAAAGTTCATATGACTTGTATCTAACAGTAGATTGAGAAGAAAATGCCTGTAAGTGAAAGAAAAAGAAAGACAGGTTAAGTTCTGTTTCAATAATATCATATTTGTTTCTTTTTTAACTTGTTTTAATAAGATGCAACGAAATCATATTTGTTTCGCATCAAGTCTCCAGCTTGTTCCCTAAACAGCAACTCCATTACTAGTTTCCCCTTGAAAATACCAGAGAAATACTCCAACTTAATCCACAGTGTCACAAAATCTACAATGATGACCTACAATATTTCTGATATTTCAACACCAATATTGAGGGCAGGTAGTTCCCTAACTAGCTTGAGGGGAAAGATATAAATAGATTGTGTGGACTAGATTCTAAGAAGCAAGTTCATTGGGTAAGGTAACCAAGGTAATGATTTTATTGATGTAAGCAACACTCCCGTATGTATACTGCACACAAAATAACCTGCAATTTCTGTCGTGCAATTTGCATTAAGCAGTGGCAGTGTTGCTGAACAATAAAGAGCAACAAATTTTCAATCAAGAGCAAAGAGAAGAGCACACAAGTTCAAGAATGAAAAAAGTGGTTACAAGATGCAAGAGAACTAACCTGCTACACTATATCTTTATCACTTGGATTCAGACCCTACTAGAATAGTTTCACATCCAACAAATTAAAAGAAATAATAATCAAGTTGTCCTTCAATTTTATTTGTATAAGTTTTTTTGAAAAATATATTCCTCTCCATTAGTACTACTGACCTACGCTACTCATATAGCTCACATAACAAACCAAAGGATTTCGATATTTATCAAATTTGCCTGTGTTGATTAGGATAAATTACTAAAAGCAAGGAGAGGTAGCAATGCTGAATTCACGGATCCAGGTAAAACTGATAGAAAAACTTCTCCTCATTCGTAATCAACCAGTGTGAGTCTCAATGAACAATGTATCAGTTGATCGAGGCGAAAAGGAAACTTCGTCATTGGTGAACTCAGCCAATACGACCACACCGGTTCTCCACTGTCACTCTAACGTCATCTTGAGTGTAACACGAAGAGATGAACTCTTTGAATTATCAGAATATCCCAACCCCGATAAAGTCTTATAAGTTATATAGACCTACCTAACACTTGGAAGAAAAATACAGAACATATTCAGTCTTTTTTGTATTTTTAGTGAGAAAAGTAAAAATTTCATTACTAAACAACACCAAGAAGGTGCTTGAACTGTACAGACAAAAGTAAACACCAGTGTTACTCAACTAGTACATTTCTGAATGATGTATTCACTCTTCAGTAACCAGCTAGTGTATAATATGGGACAGCATCTACATTTACAGATTCCTAACGCTGAAATGTACTAATGCATTCTATGAGATTTTTCGCCACTTCCTGTAGAGACAGCTTTTGGTGAGTTTTGGTATTGTCTACTTTGGATTGAATAGGTCGAAAAACATGTGCAAAGCTATGAAAGCGCCATACAGTGCAAAAATAGGTGGTTGTTTCCTTCCATTTCTAACAGAACGATTCAATCTTTCACATGTCTTCTACTCTTTCATCCTCCCAAAACCATCAAAGAACCAAAGGCCAGAATATGAGGAAAAAGATTACAGTGCCAAAAGAAAAAGACACATGCAAAACCAAGAACTGATAGAAACAAAAATGTAAAGATTCAAACACAATTCAATGATTTCACAGATTACAAAAGCCCAACGGCGGGCGATGTCAATTTTTTGTGTTATTCACAATATCCACTCCACTGTACCCATGTATATAATGTAACGTTAATGTAATGAAAGTTAGTGACGTGAGCTAAATCAGTAGTACACAGCCATTTAAGTTGAGAAGTTAGGCCTAGAGTTGTTATAAAGTAAGTTTGTTTTTGTAGCTTAGTCCGGAATCTAGTATAGTTTTAAGTTGAGTCCCTCTTAATGTTGCTAATAAACTTAGCGTTGAGCTATGAAAATCCTTATAAATAGGGGTGGCCACAGCTTGGGCCAACCCGAAATCCGAACTTTTTAAATATTTAATTTGAATATTTAGATTATGGATTGAATTTCGAATTTTATTTTTAAAATTTATGGATTTCGGATTGGATATGGATTTAGTACTACAGAAAATTCGAAATTTTTATAGCTTTGCACATATCATATGTGCCCAGTACTAATAAGTCTAGTACCTAAGGCCCTACCCATTAAAATATTAAGTCCAATATATAATTCTCTACTAAATCTAATACTCTCTCTGTTTCAATTTGTTTAAACCTATTTCCTTTTTAGTCCGTGCCAAAATGAGTGAACTCTTTCCTAATTTGGAAACAAATTCACTCAAGGCTTATTTTGAACCACAAGTTTCAAAAGTCTTCCCTCTTTCTTAAATGTCGTGCCCAGTCAAATGGGTTCATATAAATTGAAACGGAGGGAGTATAATATAGGTTTTCTTACTTCTCAAGTCTCAAAAGTCTCACGTTAATGTCACCCACGGCAGAGTTCTTTGTTATTTTTCCGGATGACTACTTAGATTTTATTCGTTCATTTCCACTTTTCCAGAATACTTTTATTTGGTATGGATTTACTATGTGACATGACTTGAATTTGCTAATCCTAATTTGAACTGGAAGTCTTTTTTTACTGAGCAATTAAGATTTAGATTTATCTCTGTGGAACTAACACACGAATTTTGTTCCTAATAAGTTTGTCTTAAATCTCAAGAGTCAAATCCGAAAATCCAAAATATCCAAACTGAATAATCTGAAACCGAACTTAAAATATCCAATCCAATCTGAACTTATTTGGATTGGATTCGGATTGTAATGTCCTCAATCCGAAAACCGAATATCCAAACCGAAAATTTCATGTCCAATCCAATGGCCCGAATGCCCACCCCTACTTATAAATAGTTACAATTAGGCATTATGTTGAATGAAAATCAAAATTATCTTTACCCTTGCATTTCCTATTCTTCGTTTTTTCTTCATTATATGTTCTTCGTTTGTGAATCTTTAGGAGTTTACTTGCTACAAATGATATCAGACGATGATCTTTGATCCCACTTAAGTTGCATATTTCTGCAAAACTCCAGGTTCAGTAAAATGATGCAAACTCGAGCTGGTTCGCTTTGTATCTAAGGTGTCATCTACAAAGATATAGCAAGACAAATAATAGCTGAGTATATTAAAATTCAATAAACAGAAATAACATGACAGAAACCTAAAAAAAAATCATCCATGGTTTTGTTGTTTCATCTAGATCTTTTCAGAAGTGCAATTTCTAATGATGTTGGAGTCAAAGACAAGAAAAGTCAGTTGAAAAAGGTGCCCTGAAAAGTCAAACCATTTCCCTTGGACAGGTTGTTATTGGAGGGGGTGGGTGGAGGGATTTTATTTTTTTTAAACTAAATAAAAGACTGAATAATGTGAAGTGGACAACAAGGATTGAAACTACACCTATTGTGCGAGAGACTGGTAGTGCCACTAGCTAATAATATTAAACCTTAGTTCTTTTCATATTCTTTTTTTTTATTTAAAAAATTAAAGGATTACAAGACTTGATGAGTCATTCTTGGGTTCCTAGCTCGGGTTGCATTTGGGGTGGGAGGCTGCTGGCAATAATTTCTCTTTTACTAATACCTTAAACAATTATACAGTGAGATTTCACAATCTGGAGAAATGATTTGTCTACGTAATCAGTTCTCTGTAGGACCCATCAAGTGAGCTAATCAACGTGGTCACCAAGTTTGTATTTGCCTTATACACACACATTGACTAGCAGACAATCTTGACAAATGACAACCACTTGGTGAGTACCCTAATATAGAGGCTAGAGAGGAATATCAAATTTTTCTAAACTCACCCTTGACTTTAGTAGAAAATACTTATATCAGAGGAATCACTCCAGCAACTAAAGCCAATTATATCTCACCAGCTTCAAGTAAACAATCATGTCAAAGTCCATCATCCATCTTGCTGACTTTTCTAGCATCATTCAACAAGTGAAATCATCCATGACCAAATCAAGTTAATAGCCAAATTTCAGTGAAGATGCCACCACAAAGAGTAAATCTTGGAAAGCACTGGAAATAGCTACAAAGAGAGAGATAGTTGCACCAAAAACAGCAAAATACCCAGAGTAGAGACACCCCATAAGAAATCCTCAAACACTCCACCATAAACAAAGATTTCAGCTTTTAAAAGAGATGGGAAAGATTGGTTGCACCATAGATGGCAACCTAGATGAGTCGAGATTCAGCGAGCCGATGCCATGGATCGGTATCTATGTTGCAGCAGCATCTGCAGCTTGTGCACTGGCTATGGCGATGGATGTCCTTCATGGCCTGCGCCGTAGAAAATTATGGTTTCCTTGCAAATTCTTCTCTCTCAATGCAACCACCTTGACTCTCCTAGCTGTTGCCACCAAGTTGTCTGTTGATCTAAATACCTCCATGCCTCGTCGACAAGATCAGCTGACAAAACTTAGCAGTGCTGCTCTAATCTGTACGGTAATTGCTAATTTTATGCCCTCTTTAGGTCTCGTGGAGAACAAAGAGCTGTTGATGAACATAATGGCTTTGGGAATTTTCGTCATCACAGCCATCGTGAATATTGGCATACAATTAGCTACTGGTGTAATCTATGTTTTCTGTGTAGAGCATATAGCCCTCATGTTTCTTATGTTTGTTTTGCTTCTGCTACTGATCTCCTCAGCCTTGACAATACCAACTACAAAGTGTTTTTTGGACCTGAAATATAATAAGAAGTACAAATTGGTAAATAAAGAAGGCGGCATCACCTATAGATGCAAAATTGAGAAACTAAAGGACGAGCTGATGAAATTTTGGACCATGGCATATACCTCTAGCCCCCACTTCGTAACGGGGCGCTTAGCAACATGCACTGCATCCGGAGGCTTCTGCCTTCTGAGCACAGTAATTTATGCTGCAGCCATGTTTAGGTCTTACTTTCTCCATTCGACCTTCAGCTTTTGTAGTGGAGACTCTGAATACAAGTGGTCCACAACCTTGATTCTTGTAACTCACACAGTGGCAATAGGAGTAGGAACTATTGCACCAGCTTTTAGATGGTTCATAGCCATAAATTTCCACTGCCCCAAAAAAGCAAGTAATGCCTGCAAACTCAAGTGGTTCAAAGTGGAGAACTACTGGATCCGTATACTGCTTCAGTGGAAAGAAAGCCCGTTGGATTTCAGAATTTGTGACCGGCATGGTAGAAAATTTGCTCATAAAACAAAGAACAAACTTCTCGATTTCTGCATTTGGATGCAAATTCTGATGGTGTCACTCAGTAAGATAGTTCGGCTCATTTCCACCTTCTCTGTAAGTTGGTTACTGATAAGCTGTCAGAAAGCAATCAGGATGCTGAAATGCAACAATATGGTGTTGAGTCATGATATAGAGTCGCACGCCAGTCTAAAGCCAGATCTTAGCCGCTATGTTTTACACCTCGAAGGAGAGGAAGTATTAATGGATTTGATGATGCAAAGCAACCGTGATGTTGTAGGTCAATGGATAGGGACGGGGAAAAAGGAACAGCCTAAACATCTTCTACGACTTCTGGAGAAAGTGAAGTCATCGCCTGGATTCAGGGGAGTGTACAACTTTGACCATGCTCAAATCCCTTCTTTAGACTCAGAAGAACCTCCTAATTGCTGGGCTCTTCCTGTAGTGACACTGACAAGTATTGCGATTGCACTTCCAGACATTGATTTCCACTCAATCAAGGAATTAATAAGGTGTGTGCATGAAGGTCTCATGTACATCAAAGTTGTTGAAGAGAACCTGGATGCCAGAAAGGACCTTGTATACATCAGGAAGGCGGCAGAGTTGCTGTGGGTAGAAGTTGACTTATGTTACAGGTGGCTGGACGTTGATCTCCGCAAAACTGCCACTGAAGGACAAAATCCAAAAGGCGTGCTTGAAGGACTCTCTCAGAAAGCAAAGCAGAGATTCATCGAATTCAGAAAGAATGATCCGCACGCTTTTCTAAAGGAATCACCTTCAAAATGGCCTACCAATATGTTGGCAGCAAACTGTATGTACAGAGTATGTCAAACTCTTCTGCAAAGTTCTGATAGCAAAGAGTTTGAGAGCAGCAAAATCATGTTTGACGGATTGTCAGCCATAATTGCGGATATAACAGGTGCTTGTCTTACCAACCTACAAAGAGTTATATCCATGCAATGCCACCATGGCACCATTGAAGAGAGAGCAGAAGGTGTCCGCTCTGCCGTCTTACTTCTGGGGAAAACAGAGAGTGTTCTGGAAATTCTTCGTTCACAGCCACTTCCAAGTTCAGCACCAGATCAATTGGAAAAAATTGATCAATGGCGTACACATAGCAAAGAGGTAGACTACCTCTCCTGCAGTAGTAATTCACCCTCAAATAGTACTCCAACTTCCCAAAGTTCATCTGACTTGTATCTAACTGTGGACTGAGAAGCAAATCCCTGAAAATGGAAAAAACAAAAGACACAGCTTAAGTTCTATTGCAATAGTATCATATTTGTTTCTTTTTTACTTTTATTTTTTATAAGATACAATAGAAATATATTTGTTTCACATCAAGACTAGCTTGTTCCCTAAATAATAACGCCATCACAATTTTCCCTATGAAAATACCAGAGAAATATTCCAACTCAATCCACAGTGTCATGAATATGCAATGACGGCCTACAATAGTTCAGATATTTCAAAGCCAAAATCTGTTTATTAAGCCTGTAAGGTAAAATTTGATTGATGCAAGAAATACTCCCGTATACATGGTACACAAATGTGAGCATCTAGAGAGTTAAGCCTAATGCATGACTTTACAAAAAGGGATGCAATCATCTAGGTAATTGGCACATCATACTTGCTCCAAATATTACAAAAAAACTTCAAAATTATCCTAATGAATACAAAAATATTTTCCAACCCTTTAAGCACTCTTTTGTATCTTAATGAATACAAAAAACTATGACTTCCAGCAAGCTGTCAGAATTTGAATCAATTATGACACTGGGGCAAGATTATGTCTACGAGTCATACTTGCCATTTATGTTATACAAACCATGGGCTCAGATGCCACCTATATCCATGTTCATATTTTTGGGAGTAGCATAGGTTTACCGAGAAAGCTCAGATAGTTTCAACGTAGGGTAAGGGTCGATCCGCCCAGATTAGGACGACACCATCAGACAATTGAATTGGATCCTTTCATGTCATGCTTATGTCTCATACCCTGTCAAGGTGTGGGGCTGCTCTGCTGGTCAGGCCAGGTACCAAACTCTACGTACCCCACGTGGTGATTTCATCTTGTTGGTTATACTACGGCTCTCCCACAATATACGCATGTACTTAAAATATTTTTACTCATGTTATAAATTTATTCATGTCAAATGATGCTCATGTTCATGTTCAGCTTACAGTTTCAGTTTCAATTCTATTATTTCATGTGCCATGTTTATTTCATTAAGTTATTTTACATACAAGGACAATTCAAATGTATTGACGTCCCCTTTTATTGCCCGGTGGGCCCGCATTTCACGATGCAGATAGTGATTTACGGGAGAACGAATCTGCTCGTTAGGACATTGCTCGTATCAGCTTTTAGTGAACCCCATCTCATTTGGAGTTTTGTCAGTATTTATATTTCATGTTCATGTTAGTTATGCAGTCAAGGTATGCCGATGAAGTTTTCAAGATTGATTCTTCTAAGGAATTTCAAGCACATTGTATTTTAAGTTTTGTATGTTGTATTAAATTTGTATGAATATTGTATGAAAGTTATATACAACGTTATTGTGGTTGTATTAAATTTCCAAAAAGCTAAAATAAACTTTATACAGTTATATTCATATTTCATACCATTTTTATACAGTTTTCATACACGAAAAATGTGAGAATTCTAAGCCTCAAGCGAGATATACATATTTCATACAGTTTTTATACACAAATTTTGAGCAAAATTTTTAAGCCTTCAGTAAGATATACATATTTCATATAATTTCCACACACAAAATATTGAGCGGAATTTTTGAACCTTGAACGAGAAATACATATTTCATACACAAAATTTTGAGCAAATTTTCCAAGCCTTGGACGAAAATTTTGGAATATGTTCTGTAAGAAATTTATTGCTATATTTTATAAACTGAAAAGTATCATCATATTTTGTAAATATACCTATTCTTAAGGTCCATAAAACGGGCCGTAATTAGTTTACGGGCCGTAAAATTGACCAAAATATCCAGCACGCTGTTACGGATTTACGGGCTGTAATTTGGGCCTAAAGTGAGCGTAAAACAGGCCCAACAACAACTTTAAAACTTTGTTTTTTGGCCTTTTCACTTCATTCTGCACATCCTCAAGCCCCAGAATGACCGTTCTCTCTTCTCCTCATCCTCATACATCAAGTTAAGTCCTCCTACGTAATCTTAAGTGCATTTTAATGATTATACATGAATTCTAAGTGAAATCCTATGTTACCAACCTCTCAAAGGTTCAAGTGAAGGTTTTTTGGATTCTTCTTCAGGTGCTTTGGATCGATTAAGGTATGTAAGGTTTCAATCCACGTGTGGAACATCATTGTTATTTCCCAATCTACGTTCATCTATGAAAATACGAAGTTCCACAAACCTAAGGTTTCTACTCTAATTCATGATGACCCTAAGTTACATGTACCATGACATACCATGTTCGTATTTATAATTCGTTATTGTATTCTTCATATTCCGTTTTGGTTATTGGGAATCCATCTGTAATCCATAAAAACCCATGCTTTGCATTCCATGGATTCTTAAATGCAAGATATGAACTATTATATGCTTATTTTCATGAAAATCTACCTGTTTTCCATGTTTTCATACAAGTTCTAATATATACTCATATTCATGCTATATTATATTCACGAATCATGTTTACAAGCCATGTTTACGAATCATGTCTACAAGTTCATACTTGCAACTTATGTTATGCAAATCGTGGGCTCAGATGCCACCTATATCCATGTTCTTATTTTTGGAAGTAGCATAGGTTTACGAGAAAGCTCAGATAGTTTCAACGTAGGGTAAGGGTCGATCCGCCCAAATTAGGACGACACCATCAGACAATTGAATTGGATCCTTTCATGTCATGCTTATGTCTCATACCCTGGCAAGGTGTGGGGCTGCTCTGCCGGTCGGGCCAGGTACCAGACTCCACGTACCCCACGTGGTGATTTCATGTTGTCGGTTATACTACGGCTCTCCCACAATATACGTATGTACTTAAAATATTTTTACTCATGTTATAAATTTATTCATGTCAGATGATGCTCATGTTCATGTTCAGCTTACAGTTTCAGTTACAGTTCTATTATTTCATATGCCATGTTTATTTCATTAAGTTATTGGCGTCCCCTTTAATTGCCTGGGGGGCCTGTATTTCACGATGCAGCTAGTGATTTACAGGAGAACGAATCTGCTCGTTAGGACATTGCTCGGATCAGCTTTTAGTGAACCCCATCTCATTTGGAGTTTTGTCATTATTTATATTTCATGTTCATGTTAGTTATGCAGTCAAGGCATGCTGGGAGACTTGTCCCGATAAACAGTTTAGCAGTCAGTGTAATGTCCTTAGGCTAATTAAGAACAATTCGTAATCGCAATTAACCAAACAAACTGTATTTTTATTAATCTTCATGGTCACAGTAACTTGATACAATGAAAGGAATAATAATGGTGAATTAAGAGAAAAGGACAGTAGCGAACTCCATTGATGAGTTTAGTAACCTACAATGAAGAATTAGGGCAGAAGAGAGATTTGACTGAGAGAAAATACCAAATGTCAACTGAACTGATTTTCTGTCACGACCCAGCCCCGTGGGCCGCGACTGGGGCCCTACTTGGGCACCCAAACGGACATACAAACTAAATCATCATAGCAAAGCTTAACACGGATTTCATATTCATCATTTTTAAAACAGAGTTGAGAACGAATATTATCTTGCGCGTACAAAACATCATATCAGAATCAGAAGAGGCGGCGGAATATACATCGCCGAACATATGCACATATATCAAAAAGCCGGCAAGGCTGTCAAATGTATCAAAAGCCGACAAGGCTGTCAAATGGCACAACGGCCCAAAACACATACAGGATGCACGCCGACAAGGCTGCCATAAACATACACAAAATGCACGCCGACGAGGCTGCCATAACAAATGAGATCATACAAACACATCTGTACAGAAGTAGGCACACACACCCACAATACGTCTACAGACCTCTAAACAGACAAACCGAATCATATGGCGGGACAGGACCCCGCCGTACCCCTGAACAAATACATATATACATAGCGAACAAATATATATACCAAATTTTGCGCTCTGAAATGAGAAGAGCACTCCAAACAGCAGAAGAGGGTGTCCTAAATGGGTAGATCACCAAACTGTGCGTCTGTACCTGCGGGCATGAAACGCAGCCCCTCGAAGAAAGGGGGGTCAGTACGAAATATGTACTGAGTATGCAAAGCAGAATATACAGAAAACAAACCTGAGGCATAGACGAAACAGAAGTGCCGAACATAAGTACAAACCCAATCATATCCAAATGTTTAGGTTAAAAAAAAATACAAGTCATGCATAGGGTACAGAAGAATATGGTCGCCCGCCCGTCGATGGCACCATAACACAGCATAACACCGGAAAGTCTCAAATCTCCGTATCTCCGTCACATATCACATCACAGCATAACGCCATACCCAACATAACACCAAATATAAGTGGAACCCGACCCTCTTTTGCGAGTAGCTCGGTGAACCATAAACACAGCATAACTCCGGAGTATATCAAAGTGCGCACGATAACAGAACCGGCCCGGGACTCAGCGAAAGAATAACAGAATGCACGAGTAGAGTCGTGAGTAGTCATATGCATAAAATCATAAATTCAAACATAAGCAAAATGATCATACTTGAAATTCGAAATAATAATCATAACAAATTCTTTCAAAAAATTTCCGAATTACATAAAGGAAAGTCGCGGGACCCACGGACGGGTATTGACCCGAGTCGGGCCCGCCTATAGAAAATATATTCATCATATGCTATATAAACTCTTACCAAAATATTAAAGTAATCCGAACCTTTCGGAGGAAGATATGGCGTTTATAGCTCGGAATTCTTTAAAACAACTTATTGTGCAAAGTTTGGAAATCAGTTTCTTCAAAGGCATAATAGTTCATATTTCATCATATCATACATAGGAATGCCAAAGAATATATGTAAAGATCATAGCGAAATCGGATTTCGAATTTAGGATTTCCTTAAGGCTAGTAGTCTAGCCTATTTACAACTAGAGCATGCCAAACGAAAGAAGGGCTAAGCTTTACATACCTCGTACGCACTCCAAGCTAGCCGATCTAAAGTAAATTCCAATCTACGCCTCGGGCTCCCCAAGGTCTACAAATAGGCCAACGAATACCAAACATTAGCTAAGGGCACTTAAGCCATTCATTCCAACTACTCATTAAATTCTACAGAAAATTCGGCAGCATTTCCCCTGTAAATAGGCCATCCCGAGAATTTAACTCGCTCAAAATCAACAACAACAACCACAATAACCAACCTAGCAACATCAATAATAAATTCGGAAGGCAAAAAATAACATTAATAGCTCTCTTTTTCATCATTCGACAACTTTCCAATTATTGAATTCAATGGCTTACTTTCAAGCCACAATATGGTTTGTACATTCGATTATTAACCCAAATCCATACTAACAACATTCAAGAACACTCTAAAAAATTCACATAATTTTTCCAACAAGCCAATAATTTTTCTCCAAGTGGCCGAAAACAGTCCCCTTAGCCGAGAGCAGCCCCCTATTTTCTTTCCTCATTTTCAAGTCATGTTTTGTATCACAATCCACAATATATCGATGTCATTTTCACAAATATACGACTTACATCAAACGCATAATAGGACCCAAATCAGCCCACAAAATCTCAACATCATTCTTGAGTCATTAAATGTTCAATTCCAACTAGAATTCATAACGACGACAACTAAAACACTAAGCGATATTAATGCGATTTTTGCCAAACATTTGGGACCATGCACGGCCACGCCCACATATATACATATAGATGGTTCTAATTTATTTCTTCACTCTACGACAATCAAACATGCTACAAGGAATTTAATTCATCAATTTTGTCACAACACCCATTTACATAACCACACCCATACACACGGCTAACACACCCATCACACACCCCACTTCCAACATACTATATTTCATGATTTTCATCCATATTAACATACCATAGCATGAATTAAACGTCCATAACACATAAACAAGAGCAAAACTTACCTTTCCTTCTTCAATTTCACAAATGGCTAGGGTTTGCTATTTGACACAAAGGATGGTTGGATGACCCAAACGATACTTTCACGCCACTTAGGGACCTCCAAATAGTGGGTTTATACCAAAGAAATAATTTTTAGAGAGGCAAAAATGGGACTTGATTTTCCATGGCTCTAGCCGTGAGCCTCCTTGTTGGAGCTCTTCAACTTTTGTTATTTTTGTCTAAGTGTAAAATGATAGAAAGATGACTTGAAGTCATCTTTTTAAGTCCACAAAATATCTCTACTAGTTTATGGCCCACACATGTGTTGGACCAATTAAAATTGGCCACACAATGTGTGGGACCTTTTTGTGGACCACACGGCTACAGGGCCATTTTTTGGCAAGATTTTTTTTAATTCCAATTTTATGAATTGTGGTCCCAATTTTTCCTAAGTGTTCGATGCCATCAATTTCATATTCAACTTATGTCTCAAAATAAAATCGAATGGTCAAAAGTCCCGACTTCAAATCCCGGAATAGTCTTGGCCTCAAATTATCATAGTTAATCCGGGTTGTCCCAATGTATAAAAATACGGGACGTAACATCCTCCCCCCCCCCCCCCCCCCCTTAATAACATTCCTCCTCGAATGTTGTATTAATGCTACGGATCTTACTACAAATTCGGGGGAAGATTCTTTTATAGCCATCACATACAAATCATTTATAAATCAACATAGTCAAACGTAGAAATTGGATTACCCGAAGGTACTGGAAATAGGTGAGGATACTTTTTCTTCATCTGCTCCTCAGCCTCCCAGGTCAATTCCTCTTGATTATTATTCTGCCACAACACTTTAACAGAAGTCACATCTTTATCCCGCAATTTTCTTACCTGACGATCCAATATGGCTATAGGCTGCTCTTTATAAGACAGCTCCTCTGTGACCCGTATATCATCTGTAGGAAAAATTCTGGAAGGGTCACCAATACACTTACGAAGCGTAGAAACATGGAATACCGGGTGAACCGCTCCCAAATCAATTGGCAGATCCAATTCATAGGCCACCTTGCCTATTTTACGAATAATCAGATAAGACCCAATATATCTCGGACTGAGCTTTCCTTTCTTACCAAATCGCATAACACCTTTCATAGGTGACACTTTCAGGAGTTCCCAATCGCCAATCTGGAATTCTAACGGTCGACGTCGTTTATCAGCATAAGATTTATGTCGACTCTGGGCCGCTAATAGTCGCTCTCGAATCAGTTTCACTTTATTGACTGCCTGCTGGACCACATCTGGACCAATTACTGAATCTCACCCACGTCAAACCAACCAATCGGGGATCTGCATTTCCTGCCATTCAAAGCCTCATATGGTGCAATCTGAATACTGGAGTGATAACGATTTTATTATAAACAAATTCAATTAGCGACAATGATCACCCCAACAACCTCTGAAATCAATAACACAGGCCCATAGCATATCTTCCGGTGTCTGAATAGCACACTCGGCCTGTCCGTCGGACTGAGGATGAAATATTGTGCTATGACTCATCTGAGTCTCCAGTCCTTCCTGGGACGGTCTTCAGAAGTTAGCCGTAAACTGAGCACCTCAGTCGGTTATAATAGATATAGGAATCCCGTGAAGTCTTATTATCTCATTAATATACACTCTGTCATAACCTTCAGCCGAATAAGTAGTCCTGACTGGAAGAAAATGGGCTGATTTCATTAATCCATCAGCAATACTCCGAATAGAATCGTATCCGCGTTGAGCGTGCGGTAATCCTATAATGAAGTTCATGCGAATCGTTCCTCGTTTCCAAACTGAAGTTTCTAATTCCTGAAGCAATCTGTCGGGCCTTTGATACTCAATCTTGACTAACTGACAATTTGGGCATTGGCCAATGAACTCTGCAGTGTCCCTTCTTCATACCATCCCATCAGCATAAATATTTAAGATCATGATACATTTTGTGGATTCAGAATGAATAGAATGTCGAACATTTTGTGTTTCGCCCATAATTGATCATCACAGCCCTGCAACGTCGGGCACACATAATCTGCCTCCGTATAATAATAATACCCCTTTCAGACGAAATTTCAAACTAAGTTTTTTCCTTATCAAAGGTCGTGTCCTTGTACTGTACAAGGATAGGATCCTCAAACTGATGTTGTTTTACCTCTTCCATAATCGACGATGCAGCAACTTCTCGAACAAAATCCCAATATCTCCAGAATCGACCAAACGGACTCCAAGGCTAGCTAACTGATAAATTTCCACGAACCAATTCTTTCTCATCAAACTGTACATTAGTCAAACTCCCCAAGGACTTACGGCTAAGTGCATTAGCTACCACATTGGCTTTTCCGGGATGATACAGAATATCGACATTATAATCTTTCAATAATTCCAGCCATTTATGTAGCAGATTTATCTCCCTTTTTGCTTAAAAATATACTAGGGCTCTTATGGTCCGTATAAATATCAGCGTAGACCCCATGTAAGTAATGCCGCCACATTCTCAAAACATGAATCGCCGCGGCTAATTCCAGATTATGTATGGGATAATTTCTCTCGTGCGATTTAACTGTCGGGGATCCTAGGCCATAACTTGACTGTGCTGTACTAATTCATAACTTATCCCAATATCAAAAGCATCATAATAAGTAACATACCCGACTGGCCCCTCGGGAAGAGCGAGAACTAGAGCTGTAATTAATTGTTTTTTCCTCCAGTGCTGGAAACTGCTTTCTCACGTACTGGTTCACCGAAATTTCACGGCCTTCTGAGTTAGCTTCGTTAATAGTACCGTAATAGAAGCAAAGTCCTTCACAAATTTTCTGTAATACCTGGGTAATCCCTCAAAACTGCGTATTTCGGTCTATATCGAAGACCTAGGCCAATTCTTTATCGTTTTAATCTTGTGTGTGTCAATTATTTCTATTTCTACTTACCTTACTTCACTTTCATCTGTTCCCCCTCTTTTGGGGTTGTGCTTATACCGTATCCATGTTTTTCCTTTATAATCTATAACATGATTATCTTCGTACGAGATCTTAACAAAATCACGAAGTGATGAAATTCTCAATCATATAGTACAAATCTTATTTGATAGCTGGCACTCGAATAATTTAATTAATATAGCAATTTCCTTTAATAATCATATCCTTCCTTCATACCCGTTCCTTATCTGTCGTTCTATTTTCTCGATAGTCAAATTACTTAATATTCGCATGATTCATCATTCCATGCCATAGGTTTTCCTTTGCCCTGCACTATTACATTTAAGTTCGTTTTCGCAAATAATTTCGTATTTTGCCTGTCGACCCTTTTTGGGGCTCTGCTTAAATAGGTTTCTTACTTTTCAATTTTCTGGCATTTTGATCTCCTTATCTTATACTCAATTACTCTCTTTTCCTTCCAAAATATCGTCGTATTAGAATCTTCCATATTCTATACTCGATAAGTACCAATACGCAGTGGGGGAGTTGATCCCATTTTCTAAGAGCGAATGAGTCCATTTTTAGTTATCATTAGAAAGACCTATTCGTAATAATTTGAGTTTAGTCATTCTGTCTTTCTTTATGAATTTTGAGAACCTATGGATAAAATATCTCAACCAGTAGCAAAATAAATATCAGTTCATTTCGTAACATCAGTACCATACCTTTCACTTTGTTTCATAAATTCTATTCTAGTAATGTCTCCCATATATTACAACGCTGGCTATTAGGGTTCGCCAATCGATCGGCAACATCATAAATGGGGGGGGGGGGGGGGGGGGGGGGGGGTCCTATACATACATATATATCACTAACATTTCTTTTACAAAGCGTCTTCAATCATCTGTTCAAACTCATTCTAATTCTAGAGCTGCGTTGCGCTGTCTTCTTTTTCACTAATCTAATCCTTCTCAGCCCACGCGACCTTTATAAAGTTTCTAACCACTCCACATGCTCTAATTTCCTTTTAGGTTACTCCAAATTTCCTATTTGTCCCTTATATCCATATTTACGAAAAATTTTGTACATTTCCCAGGGGGTCACCCATCCCAGAATTGCTCTGGCCCTGGCACGCTTAACCTTACAACTTTAATGTTTTTAGACGCGTTAAGGCCGGTATACTTGCATCAATTTCCCCGCACAACCTTTATCACATAACTTAAGGCAAATCGGGGTCTTACATATTTTCAAAACGTTCTTGTAGCGGGTCCCACCCCGATCTAGAGAGAATTCTTTTACTTTTCTGACTAATACTCACCGTGTCGTCCCCCCGGTAAATTCTCAATATGTTTCTCCTCATACATATACATATATAATTTTAAACAACCCACAAATTTAAGTTTTCATTCCACAAATTTCATCTCCAATTAGTCGATGAAGACTGATAAAATATTACGATAAGGCATTCTCCAACCACTAGAAAAAGAACACTAGAACCCGACGACCATCGCGGAATCTTGTAGTACTTAATTCACATAATTACCTCCATATTTATACATATATATATTTTTCCTTGAGTCGTAAGCAAACTATTCAATTCCCAACTGCCTGTTATACATTTAGCATTCTTCAAATGAATCGAAACTTAATCATTGGACATTTCTGCCCTTCAGCATAGGCTTTTCTGAAGCACGATGTGATTGGAACGCATTCTGGTCCGTTCAAATGAATTGCAAATTTGCTGCTCATAAATGCTTTCTCGGAATAAAATTTTCCAAACAAGAATGATACTTCTTACGAATGACACGGAGGTATCCCTTAAACTTTAATCCCACATAATGGATTTACCCTGTCGGTATCGACTTTCAAAACATACTAAGAACTCATATCTCGATCTCCTTTTTATATTTCTGGAAAAATTTGGGCAGAGGTTCCTCTGTATTTCTAACTATTCCAAAACCTGTACACAGGAAATACCAACCATGCCTCACAGGGCCAACACATATACGTATATATATCATTATATCACATCATATCGTAGCCACACAGGGCTAACAATTGCAATTAAAAGTATACAGATGTCGAGACTTACCTCACATGCCTAACTCAACAGCATCGGAGGCAACTTCCTGTTTATCTTTCTTTTCAATCTTCAACTTTATATTTCCATCATACTTCAAATAGCTCCCCCGACATACATCTTTCATACCATTTCTTACCTGTGTACGATATAGCTTCCAATATCGTCGGTCACTTTCTTACGTCGATACCGTCCTCCAGCTGCAATTAAAGGTTAGCAGAAAGAGATTCATTTCCTACGGCTGGCTCTATCGCACGATCTAAGATTCAAAGAAAGGAAACATCCTAAATGTCCTGTAGCCTCCTGTTTATAGGTGTGGTGCACAACACACCGATAAACAAGACCCTACGAGACACGGTCTGTAGACATCCCAAAGACAAACCGCTCTGATACCACTTCTGTCACGACCCAGCCCCGTGGGCCGCGACTGGTGCCCTACTTGGGCACCCAAACGGACATACAAACTAAATCATCATAGCAAAGCTTAACACGGATTTCATATTCATCATTTTTAAAACAGAGTTGAGAACGAATATTATCTTGCGCGTACAAAACATCATATCAGAATCAGAAGAGGCGGCGGAATATACATCGCCGAACATATGCACATATATCAAAAAGCCGGCAAGGCTGTCAAATGTATCAAAAGTTGACAAGGCTGTCAAATGGCACAACGGCCCAAAACACATACAGGATGCACGCCGACAAGGCTGCCATAAACATACACAAAATGCACGCCGACGAGGCTGCCATAACAAATGAGATCATACAAACACACCTGTACAGAAGTAGGCACACACACCCACAATACGTCTACAGACCTCTAAACAGACAAACCGAATCATATGGCGGGACAGGACCCCGCCGTACCCCTGAACAAATACATATATACATAGCGAACAAATATATATACCAAATTTTGCGCTCTGAAATGAGAAGAGCACTCCAAACAGCAGAAGAGGGTGTCCTAAATGGGTAGATCACCAAACTGTGCGTCTGTACCTGCGGGCATGAAACGCAGCCCCTCGAAGAAAGGGGGGTCAGTACGAAATATGTACTGAGTATGCAAAGCAGAATATACAGAAAACAAACCTGAGGCATAGACGAAACAGAAGTGCCGAACATAAGTACAAACCCAATCATATCCAAATGTTTAGGTTAAAAAAAAATACAAGTCATGCATAGGGTACAGAAGAATATGGTCGCCCGCCCGTCGATGGCGCCATAACACAGCATAACACCGGAAAGTCTCAAATCTCCGTATCTCCGTCACATATCACATCACAGCATAACGCCATACCCAACATAACACCAAATATAAGTGGAACCCGACCCTCTTTTGCTAGTAGCTCGGTGAACCATAAACACAGCATAACTCCGGAGTATATCAAAGTGCGCACGATAACAGAACCGGCCCGGGACTCAGCGAAAGAATAACAGAATGCACGAGTAGAGTCGTGAGTAGTCATATGCATAAAATCATAAATTCAAACATAAGCAAAATGATCATACTTGAAATTCGAAATAATAATCATAACAAATTCTTTCAAAAAATTTCCGAATTACACAAAGGAAAGCCGCGGGACCCACGGACGGGTATTGACCCGAGTCGGGCCCGCCTATAGAAAATATATTCATCATATGCTATATAAACTCTTACCAAAATATTAAAGTAATCCGAACCTTTCGGAGGAAGATATGGCGTTTATAGCTCGGAATTCTTTAAAACAACTTATTGTGCAAAGTTTGGAAATCAGTTTCTTCAAAGGCATAATAGTTCATATTTCATCATATCATACATAGGAATGCCAAAGAATATATGTAAAGATCATAGCGAAATCGGATTTCGAATTTAGGATTTCCTTAAGGCTAGTAGTCTAGCCTATTTACAACTAGAGCATGCCAAACGAAAGAAGGGCTAAGCTTTACATACCTCGTACGCACTCCAAGCTAGCCGATCTAAAGTAAATTCCAATCTACGCCTCGGGCTCCCCAAGGTCTACAAATAGGCCAACGAATACCAAACATTAGCTAAGGGCACTTAAGCCATTCATTCCAACTACTCATTAAATTCTACAGAAAATTCGGCAGCATTTCCCCTGTAAATAGGCCATCCCGAGAATTTAACTCGCTCAAAATCAACAACAACAACCACAATAACCAACCTAGCAACATCAATAATAAATTCGGAAGGCAAAATAACATTAATAGCTCTCTTTTTCATCATTCGACAACTTTCCAATTATTGAATTCAATGGCTTACTTTCAAGCCACAATATCGTTTGTACATTCAATTATTAACCCAAATCCATACTAACAACATTCAAGAACACTCTAAAAAATTCACATAATTTTTCCAACAAGCCAATAATTTTTCTCCAAGTGGCCGAAAACAGTCCCCTTAGCCAGAGCAGCCCCTTATTTTCTTTCCTCATTTTCAAGTCATGTTTTGTATCACAATCCACAATATATCGATGTCATTTTCACAAATATACGACTTACATCAAACGCATAATAGGACCCAAATCAGCCCACAAAATCTCAACATCATTCTTGAGTCATTAAATGTTCAATTCCAACTAGAATTCATAACGACGACAACTAAAACACTAAGCGATATTAATGCGATTTTTGCCAAACATTTGGGACCATGCACGGCCACGCCCACATATATACATATAGATGGTTCTAATTTATTTCTTCGCTCTACGACAATCAAACATGCTACAAGGAATTTAATTCATCAATTTTGTCACAACACCCATTTACATAACTGTTGACACCCAATTTTGTCCCGCCTCTCCCCGAAATACCTATTTATACTTCTGATATTTTGAGAAATTAAAAAAAAACATGCATTTAAATTTTACTATAATTATTAGTCTTTTATTAACACCCACGTTTTATTATTCCGCTGCAGTTATTATTATTATTATTATTATTATTATTGTTATTATTATTCTTAAATTATCATTTTATTACTAATTGTCATTAATTATTATTTCTTGTTATTTCCATTATTATTATAATTATTATTATTAATTACTAATCATTATTATCAGCGTTATTTTGTTATCAATTATTAATCATCATTATCATCGTTATTTTATTATTAATTATTATCATTGTTTTATCAACAACTGTTATTTATTACTATTATCATCATTATTATTTCTTATTATTATTATCATTATTATCTTATTATTACCACTATTATTGTTATTATTATTAATTTATTAACATTTTGTCACTATCAATAATTGTTATTTATTATTATTATTTTATTATTAATTATTATCATCTTTATTGTTATTATTAATTATTATCATTTTTAATTATCAATATTTGTTACTTACTATTATTATTATATCTATTATTATTTTTTATCACCATTATCATCAACATTATCATTATTGTTATTAGCAGTATTACTACCGCTATTTATTTGCTGCTATTATTTAGTATTATTCAAACTTGCATTTCTCAACGTTTCTACCAACTGGCGCATACACATCGCATTTATTTCGCACATTTTAATGATAGCGTTTGTTATTTAATATTATTGCACGGTCATTGCAACATCATATAATTTTATTATCCGGATCTTTTATTTCCGTATTAGGTGATATTCTGGCACCCTTAGTACATCGTTAATCAAAATGGGCTTTTATTCAAATTTAGAAGCCAAACTATTTCTTGCACTTAGTCCGTATATTGACTTACCGGACCCCAAATCAAAGTCCGATTAATTCCTAATATTTTTTGGATTAGACCATATTTTTTATCTCAATTTTTAGATCAGTCCATGTTTAATTTAATAGTCCGTTCTTTTAAATACCCAGTCTAAAATTTGACCCGGTCCACAAATGGACCGGGTCCAATTCATTTCTCAGCAAAATAAGGGAAACCTAGCTTCCCTTCACTTCATTTCCGCCCCCTTTTCCCTTCACTTCATTTTCCTCCATACACACCGCCGCACCCCTCCATCCTTTCTCCCTCCTCCTTTCCCGCCTCTCCTCCGCCGCTCCCACTTCCCCCTTTTTTCCTCCTGTTCCCCGCTGTCCCCCACTTCACGTTGTCCCCCCGCTCCTCTCTCTCCTCACACCCTTTCTCTTTAGCAAACCCTAGTTGTTTCCTATAAATACTCGTTTGAAGTTTCATTGATAGGGGGACTTTCTTTCGTTTTAGAACTGAGGAAATTCGATAAAAGAAGTTTCAATCATCGAACCCCCAGAAATAAGGAGTTTCCAACCATAGAACTTCTATCGAGTCTAATCTGTTTTTTGTGGATCCTAGTTTCTTTGTTCTGTTTTTCGTTCTATTTGAGTGAGTCGAAGTTTTAGAAACGAAGGTTCGACTTTGTTATAGATGAAAATTGCACTCAAAAGGGATCCTAGTATCTTGCGAATTCGAGCGTAGATCAGAGATTCAAAATCCCATTTCGCTGCATCTGCAAAAGGTCAGTAAATCCCATTTATTTCCTTGTATTTCAGTTTAATATGTTTGTGTGCTGATACGGTTGAGTTTGATGTTATCTTAGTTATTGTGATTAAATGAGTCATTATTACGTTTTGGCTTAGCTTGAAATCTTGTCGGTTTGCTGTTGTTACTTAGTTTAAGATGTTCGTCTTAGTCTGAATGTCGTTTGTTTGCATGCTGAGAATTCAATCTGGTAAATGGTATAGATTTAGTTTGTAGTCTGCTAATTTGATTAGTTCTATATTTTAGTTTGTAGTCTGCTAATTATGTGTATGTGCCTGCCTTTTTAGTTGTTCTGCAGTGGCTCATTTTATGTCTTGTTTTGGTTAGCCATAGGTTATTTAGCTTATAGCAGCTTAAGCATGTTTTTGTTTGCTCAATGATGATTGGTCACAGAATAGTTGAACTGCTTAGTTGTGCCATACATGTCCAGCTTTGACTGGTTGTGCATCAGTTAACCTGTGGTTTTGCTTGACTATATCTTTATGTGATATCATATGTTGGTTAGGTTTAGGATTATTCCCCATACTAGTTTAGCAGAAGTCCTGTTGATACAATTGCATATGTTTATTTAGATGTTTTAGCAGTTCAATAAAAAATGTGAATGTTGTTTCAGTTTAGTGTCTCCTTCATATTAGCTCGGCATAATCATATTTACCTTTTGTGCCTCTGTAGTTGTTGGTTGGATCTGAACCTTGTTTGGCAGTTGTGTCATGGTAACCTCACTCAAAATATGACAATGGCCTTCCTTATTTGACTAGGATATGTTGTTGAGGTCAGCTGGTAATAAAAGAAAAAGAATGAGTTTCAACATGTTAGATTAAGTCATAAAATCTATATTCTGAATCTCATCTGTCTACACTAGAAATGCCAGCTTTTGGTTTTGTATTATTTGAATCTCCTGGGCATGAGGTCATACACTAAGGTCCCTGCTTGTTCTATGGGAATTTGGATAAACGTTTAGCCTTAACATAAGTTCATTCTGATCTGCTTAGCTGAGTGGGTATTAGTTCAAGTTAAACATCAACCTGTTTCCTTCTTTTTGCCATTCTTAGTTTGGTTGCTGTTGTAATCTATATCCAGTCTAGATAGTAGCATATGGTATAACTTTAAAATGGTTTTGAAGCTACTGCTGATACTTCAAACTGATGACAGTTTTAAAGGTGCAACTTTGGTTTCAATATAGTTTGTCTAAGTTTCTAGTTTGTAGCTGTTTCCTGGCAAGAACCTGCACTGCTATTGTTAATCTCCAGATCAGCCCTTAGTTGGACTTTAGGATCCATGATCATATATTGCATCTCTGCCATGCATTTGTAGGTCATACTAGCCTTATCATCATCATTGACTAGTCTATCCTCTTGGAACACCATGTTAGCTTCATCATGACTGGCTTATGACTTCTGTGCATATCACCATTTGCATTGTACCTACACTGTTCTGATTAATCCCCTATGTGTTGATGTTGACATATCTTCCTTCCTTGCTATCCTGCCTCTCATCATAAGCATCCTCTTCATCTCTGTGTATGCTTCCATATAGTTCACAACATACTTGTATCTCTTTGCATCAATTCCCCTTGCCTTGTTATGTCCTCCTATGTGTGATTATGTATCTCCCCTGCCTCCTTTTTCTTGCATCTCAGCTTGCCTGCCCATGCATACTTGCTTATCTTGTGCAACACCTCATCTGAAACAACTCTCAACATGCATTTAATCATCTACACTGTAATTTATCAAGCCTCCCTCCTGTTTCAACTTAAAATACAAAACTATTTGGTAAGCATGACCTCTTGCTGTGGATAAAGTGTCTATATAGGTTGACTATTATGTTAGCTATGCCTGCATCCCATGTATGCCTCTTGTTTGAAATCAGTTCTGCCTTCTCTTTGAACTGCGACCTTACTTGAAGGATTTTTGTATATCTGGCTTACTTAGTGTTGCATTAGGTGTATAATCATATAGTGTTGATTCTATTCTAGCTTAAACAATGAGCTTGGTGCACTATTAGTATGACTGTTAGTTAGCTCAATTCCCTTAGTTAAAGTGTAAGCTAGTTATAGATTTCTTTTAGTTCAAATGTTATTTGTGTGGTATAACTGTATAAGTGTTTGTTACTATCTTTGTGGGATGGCTATAAGCTTGGTTTGTTATGAATCAGTAGCTTAATGAATCTCAGCTTAATAGGCATTGTTTGGATTAGTTTGCTTTAGTATCATTTCTTGCTTAAAATGAAGATGATTTAATTAAGTATGACTTGGTGGTTTAGAGATCATTTAAGTTTGGATATCAAGGTATGATTAAAAGGACTATGGTCCAATGTGCCTATGCACCTAAATGATCATTTAGTGGTTAGCTAAACTTATGAAGAACTATTTCATTTAGTAGCAACAATCATGCCTTGAAGAGTCTGCTACTAGTTTAAAAGATGAGTTCTGTCCAGTTCTGGGTTTGCGTGATGCATTCGAAATAATAATCTCATCATTTTAGAATTGGATTGGTCTAAAATATATGTGTGTGCTAACTGCTGTTGGGTTTTGACATTGCTGGCCCCCTTGGTAGAAATTTGGACAGCCATTGCATCATTTAAGACTTCGAATTTCCTGTTATATGTCGCAAACTGATAAGGGCTGCTGAGCCTCCTATTGCTATGGTTTTTTTTTATGTCAAATGTTATCATGAACATATTGCTTCTGCGTTGCTGAGATTCTAAGATTTCAGAATGTCCTATCTTGATTACCTATTCGTTTGTTAACCGTAGCTAAGCCACATTGAGTAAAGGGGAAATGCATAAAGTTTGGGGATTGCTGATTCAACCTTTGAAAGCTTGAGTGTTAGAAATGAAATGCTAGGTATCCTGTCATGGTCAATGGCTATCACTATTTGGGAAACATTGGGTCTGATTCATTACATAGAATCAAGCCTCTGGTTTCCTTTGAATTCCTTAAGGACCATTTGTTTTTTTTTTGTTTTTTTTCTTTTAGGAGATGTAACTAAGTCCTTGAAGTCTATTTCACTGTTAACATACTGTAGGAATTTCATAAATGTGTGTTGGCTGAATTGTGTGTATTTTATATGTTTAGCCATATTTATTGATTAGATACTAATTCTTTCCTTTCATTTTATGCATGACCATCGCACACGAGTCTGAGGGACTCGTTCTTCTCCGCATTCGGAGTTGGGCTAAAAGCCCAACGAAATCCTTCCGAGTCATTCCCTATCAATCCTGTCCGCAGCGAAAAAAAAAATAGAATTTATTGGGCCGAAGCCCAATAGCAGGCAGATCCGCGGCATAAAAAAAAAGAGTGGGCTGAGCCCATTCTCACCAACAGCAGCAGCAGCAGTCCTTCAAACATGGGCTGGGCCCACTGAATTTTATTTCAGCCCCTATTTTTGTTTCATGCATTTAATTTGTATTATTTGACTAACCCTTACTTTGTTGTTTTCCTAGCTTAGATGAATTTTAGTAAAATTTAGTGGGTTAGCTTTAGTATAATGGGTAGAGTTTAAGAAAGAAACTCGCCATTAGTCCCATACATTTTTTTATGTTGAACCATTTATAGCATATATAATATTTATTTTTATTGGAATAATTGATTTGCAAAATAGCATGCCTATATATTTTGGGTTAAAGGAACCATTTTTGTTCTTACTATCTTAGGAATTTCAGAATTTCACTAATACACAAATATAAATTCAAGTATATTTTATAAATAACTCTTCAAGTTTGAATCAATCATGCATATTTTTAGCTAAGCATAATTAATAAGAGATAATGAGAAGGAGAAAGCAAATTCGCACCTTGTCTATATTCCTAAATTGCAAAATCAATTAATATCTCGCCGTTTGAGTTGTTTCAAATATTAAAACGCTGCAACCCGCACTCTTTTCCATTTATATGCAAATTATTATATTCTGCAAATCTTATTTTTTTTAAAATAGCATTTTTTAAAGCCATAGCAATATTTATAAGATTATTTTCTATAGCATTATTATATTTTCACTTAAAGCTTTAGCAACATTCTTAAGTTTATTTTAAATAGCTTTATTATTTAAAGCCTTAATAATATTTACAAGTGTTATTTCAAATAGCTTATATTTTCCTTTTAAAACATTAGCAACATTGTAAGCCAATTTCTTAAAATTTAAATGCTACATTTACATCTTTAACTTTAATTAATTAACCTAAGTTTGGTCGGATAACCGTAAGTTAACGGATTCTAAAGGATGTCTAACCCCTTCCCTTTAGGATAATATAGAACCCTTACCTAGAATCACATTGGTTAAGCAGACCATTAACAAAGGTTTAGTTTTAACTTTACCTTAGTTAATATCTAGGTGTCCTAATTCACCGTTAAAACTAATTAGGTGGCGACTCCTTAAAACAAGCAATATAGGAATCACCAATATGTTATACTCCGCTCTAACCCGGGTTAAAATGGGGTATAACAGCTTGGCGACTCCGCTGGGGACTTTTAGGTTCTTAACCATAACAACTTAGGTTAATAATTAAATTTGTTGGATGTTTGGTTGTTTTCTTTATTTATTTTTTTGCCTTTATTGTTGCTTTATTTTTTTTTATTTTTATGTTCTTTTAAGTGATTATTTTATTATGTAAATTTTCTATGTAATATGTATGTTATTGCTTTCCTTAAAATTGGCATTCCGCTCATATTTCTTCCACTCCTGGAAAACTCACACATATTCACACACTTAAAGCGGCTTCGCAGTTTGCGCCCGTGCACTACTAAATTACCCCTTTAGTTGGATTGGTCTAGTGGATTTAGTCGATCAGCGGTGCAGTCGACGGCCACGGACTTTCCACTCCCAAGTTGTCCGCTTGGGGGAGCCTTGCGTCATAGGAAAACAACTCCTAGTCAGCCTAAGATAGAGCTAAGCCAAAACCCTTTAAGGGCATGCACGAACCTAGGAGGCTTAATACCCAGGGTGTATTAAGTCCATTAGTCAACCTCTTCCAAAATGTCCAGGTGGGTCTACGACCCCGAGCGACGGTTATCACGTTATGTGCATTGATTTGAAGGATGAATGTGCGTTATGTGGACCATGTGCTATTTAGGTAGAACTAACCATTTGTGAACACAGGTAACCATGAGTCAACACAATGCCTACCCGAGATTCAGCATGGTTTTGAGCGTCCCTTCCCAACTAACAGCATGGTGGGTTGATTTGGGGGATTACGGACAGCGGGTTGTACGTGGAGCATTGGGACACTTACCGTCTTTGATGGATATCCAGCCCTGCAGAGACATCATCGAGGCTGCAACTGTGTTTTGGGATGAAAAGAGGGTCGTGTTTAGATTTGGCAACATTGAGATGACTCCGTTGTTAGAGGAAATAGGAGGCTATATAGAAAATGTGGCATTATTACGTAAACCAAGAAAATGGCAAAATTGTGGCATGATTATTCCGAGGCAACCTTTACCAAAAGAATTTGCTGACAGCTTCGGGTTCAGAGAGGGTAAAGGTGTGGAATGTTTGCAGAAGTCTATGATACCACTCGAGTATTTGTATCACAGATTCGGTTATCAAAGGAGTTTCGTCGATCATCAGGATGAATTCTTCTCATATGACTCTTGGAAGCAGAAACGGTGCTTCGCTTTCGCAGTATGTTTTTTAGGGACTATAGTATTTCCTAAAGGAACCACAAAAGACATTCACACCCATCTTGTTATTGTAACTAAGGCTCTTTTTGGTGGCATCGACGGGAAACACTACACTCTGGTCCCTATGGTCGTGGCAGATATCTACCGAGCATTAGGGCGTTGTAAGCGCGGGTATAAGCATTTTGAAGGATGCAACTTGCTTCTGCAAATTTGGCTGATGGAACATCTTCAGAAAGTCAACGGGGGTCTAGCGTTCCAGAAGCCGATGGGTGAGAATCACATTCTGGGTCATGTTCCAGGCGCTATCTTGACAGCAAAATCATTTGAGAAACCAAAGTGTGTGAAAGAGTGGGTAGAATTTCTTAGCCATTTGAACGATGACTCAATGCAATGGATGTTCAGTTGGTTTCCGTCTGAGGTTTTGGTGTTTCGAACGAAGATCGTGCCATTTTTGGTCTTGATAGGACTTCGAGGTTTGCAGCCTTACGCCCCGCTGAGAGTTTTGAGACAATCAGGGAGGAAGCAAAACATACCTTTAGTGGCAGATATGAGTCATTACTGTGTTGACTACAAAGAAGGGAAAATTCCTTTTGCAAAAGAGGTTATTCGCATGTGGAAATTGAAAGAGACCACAAAAACAGATTCAGTTGAGCCAAATAGATACCAAGCTGGGTGCGAGGACAACTATGTGGAATGGCTGGCCGCTGATTTGGAGGAATCAATCAAACCCGGTGTTAGTTTGAAAGATCGGATTAAGGATGGGGAAGCCGAAGCATGCATATTACTCCGACAATTGCGTAAGAAAAGTCTTGTTTCTGAAGCCGAGCATCATGCGCAACTTAAGGAAAAGGAAAGGGAAGCAGAGAATTGGAAGCAGCAAGCACTTAGTTACGAACAAAGTATGCAAGAGTTGGATACACTTCTGGCTGAACAGGGCGATACTTGTATCAAAGAAGGCATCAAAACAGGGGGTGTTCTAGCTATGTCATACCTTGCCCAGAATCGCCGAAAGATCGATCAGTCAATTCGGGCAACCAAGAGGTTCAAGAGCGACGAAGGGCCAGCTTCATTTTAGTTAACTTGTTCAATAGCGATTGTAATAATTTCTTTTGCATTGGGATTGTATTCGTTTCGGGCTTTCAATTAATAGCACACTGGAATGACACATGACTACATATGTTATCCTTCAAATCCACGCTAGGCCTACCTTTGGCACAAAAGGTCCCTTGCATAATAGGACGCATTGATTTCCTTCCGATATGTTTTGTTTGCTATTCAATATATGTTTGTTTGCAATATGTTTTGTTTGCTATTCAATGTATGTTTGCTACGCAATATGTGCTTATTTGCTATGCAACATGTGCTTATTTCAACATTATCTGCTAAATCTCCATATTATTTTAAACATCAATCATTCGGACCATACTAACACAACTTTCTTCATTCTTAAAAGGTTTATTTTTTACTATCCCCCAGAGGTTGATTCGCGTTGACTGTGAACTGGCAGACCACCCATACTTCACGAGGTCAAAAGCACGAACATCCGGTAATATGAATGATTCAGGGGCATCCGAACAGACTGGCTTGGGACTCGTCACTCTTCCAAGAGAGGAACCTGAGGCTTCAGGAGGGGGAAATGATGAACTCATTGCCCAATTGTTGCAGCAAATGGCCAATATGCAGACCGAAATTGAGCGACTGCGGAATCTCACCAATCTGTCCATCACTTTGAACGCCCCTCACCCTGAGCAAAGAACAAACACAACAATTCCACCATCCTTTTCGCCTGTCGATTCACCCGCTCCACAACATTCTCCCTCAAACCCTCCGCTTTACACAGTCCATCCAAATACCTCCAACCCCCAACAAACTAACCAACAATCCGCCTCACAACAGTCAAATCCACAACAAACCATTCCACACCAGATCCACCCGCAACCAACCATCCCGCAACAAACTATCCAACAACAAACCATCCCGCAACAAGCCAACATACAACAAACTACTTCGCAACCAAATGACCAGCAACAAGCCAACCTCCAGCAAATTAACTTCCAACAAACCAATTCACAACCTTTCGCTACTCCTTACATTCCTCAACCTGCAGTTACCCAAATTAACCCACATACCCAAAACTACCAAGCAGTTCACCATACACCATTGGCGCATATTGCCAGCCATAACACACAGTATGCGGCATAAGCTCATCCTTTCACTACCCAGGCACAGGCCTTGCAACATCCAGAAGTTGACCCCTATGAAGAGTTGGAAAGGGAAGCTAGGGCAAGAGCGGACGAAGATGTGGCAAAAGAGCTTCGCAGTCTGAGGGAAGCAGTCAGGAACATCCAAACCAACAGGGGATGTGAAGGACTTGAATATGAAGATCTGTGCATTCACCCGGACATTGAGTTACCTGCTGGATATAAGGTGCCGAAGTTTGACATGTTCGACGGGAAGGGAAACCCTCGGGCTCATTTGAGATCATATTGCGATAAGCTTGTCGGAGTGGGTAAAAATCAAGCTATCAGAATGAAACTGTTTATAAGGAGCTTAACTGGAGAGGCACTCGATTGGTACACATACCAAGACCCGCAGAGGTGGCACAGTTGGGGAGATATGGCCCAGGAATTCATGGACAGATTCAGGTTCAACACTGAGACTATCCCGGACCGGTTTTATTTGATGAAGCTGGAGAGAAAATCAACAGAAACTTTCCGGGAATACGCTATGCGCTGGAGAGCAGAGGCGGCAAAAGTCCAGCCTCCAATGGCAGAGAGTGAAATGACGATGCTTTTCGTACAATCTCTAAAGGACCCCACATATTATGAGAGAATGTTAAGTGTCATTGGGCAGAAGTTTGCTGAAGTCATCAGGATGGGGGACTTCATAGAAGAAGGGATAAAAACAGGAAGAGTTACAAATCTTGCAGCCTTGCAGGCCACAAGTAAGGCCATTCAGGCGGACCCTGCTAAGAAGAAGAGAGACGGAGTATCCCCGGTCATGGCCATCCAAGATCAAAGACCCACCCCAAAATCAACCCGCCAATATTCTTCACCCCAGCCCTCGCACTACAGCCAGTACACCCAAATACCTCAGCCTTATTACCAACCCCCACCTACCCCCCTTCCAGTCTATCATACTCAACCAACATATTACTCACCCCGGTCACCTTCCTACCAAAACCCACCACAACACCGTCCAACCTACGCAACGCAACCCCAGTACCATTCACCAAACCGCCCACAAAACACCCCTAGACCACGCCCAAATGTCGAAAGAAGACCAACCAAAACTTACACACCATTAGCCGAACCTTTAGCCCAACTGTACGAGAGGCTGAAAATGGCAGGGATACTCCAACCGATTCAAGGAAGAACTCCTGATCCCATCCCGGGATGGTATGACGGGACTAAACATTGTGCATATCATTCAGGAATTGCAGGGCATGATACCGGAAGCTGCTTTGCTCTCAAGGATAGAGTTGAGACGTTGATCAAGGAAGGGGTCATACAGCTTAAGGAAGCTCCCCCGAACATAAACAACAATCCGCTGCCGAATCATGGCGATGCAAATGTGCACATGATCACCCTTGATGAAGATTGCAATCTGGAGGGGACTATCGTGCCAATTAAAGAAAGGGAGGAGGTTGAATCGTCGGCTTGTGTTGCTCCAATAATCGCGGTTCAAAAGAGGGCCCCATTCGAAGTGCTCACCCCAAGGCCCAGGATCACAGCTTTCGTTGCCCCAACACCTTCTCGCAACACCAAAGCAGTCCCCTGGGATTATCAATCTGGTGAAAGAGACAAAGGGAAAGGAAGAGTAGTCGTGGAAGCCGTTGCCACCGGAATGACTAGGTCTGGACGGTGCTATGCCCCCGAAGAGATAGCACGAGGGGCGTCAAGCAAGTAAAATGGTCCGAAGAAGGCCGTTACAGAAGCTGAAGTCGAAGAATTCTGGAGAAAAATGCCAACGAAGGAATATTCTGTTGTAGAACAATTGAAGAAAACGCCAGCTCAGATTTCCTTATTCGCATTATTGATGAGTTCTGAAGCTCATAGGAGCGCTCTAGTGAAAATACTGAACGAAGCCTACGTTCCGGCCGAGACTTCCAGTGAGAAATTATCGGCTATGGTAGGGGAGATCCTTGAGGCCCACCGGGTCTCTTTTCATAACGACGAGTTGCCACCTGAAGGTTTGGGGCATAACAAAGCATTGAACATCACCATCAAATGCAGGGATAAGTTCATCTCCAAAGTATTGGTCGACGGAGGCTCTGCTGTGAATATATGTCCTGTTGCCACTCTACGAGCATTAGGGATAGACGTCGGGAAACTCCGTGACAGTCAAGTCAGTGTCAAAGGATTTGACGGAGCCCAAAGAGATGTTGTTGGAGAGATCGATTTGTTTCTGGAGATTGGGCCTGTGGAGTTCATTGTGAAGTTCCAAGTGATGGACATATCTACTTGTTACAACCTGCTGATCGGGAGACCATGGATCCACATGGCTGGCGCGGTTCCTTCCACTTTGCATCAGAGCCTGAAGTTTGTGTGGAATCACCAAGAAATAGTGATCCACGGAGAAGGCAACAATTCTTTATACCCGGAATGTCAATTCCTCCTATTCAAAGTGTGGAAAGGCTAGACGGATCGTGTTTTCATATTAAGGAGAATGTGTGCACTGCTCAAGCGAAGAGAATGGAATTTCCACAAGTACTTATGATGGTGGCGTGGGAGATGCTGAAGAATAGCTTCCGACCCGGTCAAGGCCTTGGTCCGAACTTGAATGGAATTGTGGAACCAATTCAACTGTCCGGGCACAAGCATACTTTCGGTCTCGGATATGAGCCCACCCCCGAAGAGATTGCTTCGGCTAGTCTCAAAAGAAGAAGTGACATTCCCTTGCCAAAGCCTGTTCCTTGCCTGAATCAGTCATTTCTTAAGGCTTCCGCTGCCCGAGCACCAGAGGAAACGCTTGAAGACAACCTCCTGGAAAGTTTTAAACACTTATTCATCACCGAAGAAGAAACTGAATGCAGTATGGTTTCGGATGGGTATTCTGAAGACCCGACTATCCGGGATGCAGAGCCAGGATGTCGTTTGAACAATTGGATTTGTAACCCGCCCCCGTTCCTCCGGGAGTCTTGGTAGACTAATTGTATTCAGCATTTGATGAAACAGACACGATTCGAAATTGAGGCCTGAATCGTGTCTATGCTTTTGTTATTTTTGCCTCTAAACTTTGAAGTTCAAATGCAATTTTCAAGCCATGCTTTTATTTATATTTTTTCCGTCTTTGCTTAATTAATTTTCTTTTATTTTTCAGCAATCAAATTAACAAATCTGCCAATACTGTGAATGTGACACATAATGAAACAAGCAAGCCCGTAGGAAATGCCGAGCAAGATTCTGAAGAATATGAATGGGATATGCAACCTGGGGGATTAACTAAGGATTTTGAGTATTTTGAAAATAAGCTGAAACCAAATTTGGATGAAACGGAAATTATAAATTTGAGTAATTCAAAAATCATTATGGAAGTGAGAATCAGTGTCCATTTGACCCCGTCGCAGAGAGAAGAATTGATCAAACTCCTGAAGGAATATATAGATGTGTTCGCTTGGTCTTACGATGATATGCCCGGATTGAGCACTGACATTGTTTCGCATAAGTTGTCTCTTGATCCATCCTGTCCTCCGATAAAGCAAAAGAAAAGAAACATTAAATCAGACTTGAGCTTAAAAATCAAGGAAGAGATCTCCAAGCAGTTTGATGCCAAGGTCATTCGAACTACGGCCAATATCGTTCCCGTGCCAAAGAAGGATGGCAAGGTTAGGGTATGCGTAGATTATCGGGATCTCAACAGAGCCAGTCCGAAAGATGACTTTCCCCTTCCAAATATCCATATGCTCATTGATAATTGTGCAAAGCATGAGTTGCAGTCTTTTGTTGACTGCTACGCGGGATATCACCAAATCCTGATGGACGAGGAAGACGCAGAGAAAACAGCATTCATCACACCTTGGGGGGTGTATTATTATCGGGTGATGCCTTTCGGGCTCAAAAACGCAGGGGCCACGTACATGAGAGCCATGACCACCATCTTCCATGATATGATCCATAAAGAGATTGAAGTCTATGTGGATGATATCATCATCAAGTCGCGAAAGAGCTCAGACCATCTGACGGATTTGAGAAAGTTCTTCGACAGGTTGAGGCGATACAATCTGAAGTTGAACCCCGCAAAATGTGCATTCGGTGTTCCTGCAGGGAAGTTGTTGGGTTTTATTGTGAGCAGAAGGGGCATAGAGTTAGACCCCTCGAAGATAAAGGCCATTCAGGAGTTGCCTGCCCCAAAGAGTCGGAAAGATGTGATGAGTTTCCTCGGGCGTCTCAACTACATCAATCGATTTATAGCGCAATCAACGGTGATATGCGAACCAATAATTAAGTTATTGAGGAAGGACGCTCCTACCAAATGGACTGAAGATTGCCAAAGAGCCTTTGACAAAATCAAGGAATATTTGTCTAGCCCGCCTGTTTTGGTGCCTCCAGAAGCTGGAAGACCTTTGCTATTGTATTTGTCCGTATCGGAGAACGCGTTTGGATGTGTATTAGGTCAACATGACAAAACAGGAAGGAAAGAGCGAGCAATATATTACTTGAGCAAAAAGTTCACACCTTACGAGGCACGGTATACGTTATTGGAACGCACTTGTTGTGCTTTGACTTGGGTTGCACAGAAGTTGAGACATTATTTGTCTGCATATACTACTTACCTCATCTCAAGGATGGACCCACTCAAGTACATCTTCCAGAAGCCTATGCCTACGGGGAAGCTAGCTAAGTGGCAAATGTTGTTGAGCGAGTTTGATATTGTGTATGTTACTCAAAAGGCTGTCAAAGGGCAGGCGATAGCTGATCATCTTGCAGAAAATCCTGTGGGCGAGGAATACATACCCCTTAAAACCTATTTCCCGGATGAAGAAGTGTTGTTCATCGGGGAAGATATCGCAGAAGAGTACCCAGGGTGGAGACTGTTTTTCGATGGGGCGGCAAATGCTAAAGGGGTCGGCATTGGAGCAGTTTTGATTTCAGAGTCAGGACAGCACTATCCCATTTCAGCCAAAATCAAGTTCCCGTGTACCAATAATATGGCAGAATATGAGGCTTGTATTCTTGGCCTCAGAATGGCCGCTGATATGCATATACAGGAACTTTTGGTTATAGGCGATTCAGACTTACTGGTTCATCAAGTGCGAGGCGAATGGACCACTAAGAACGGGAAAATACTGCCATACTTGCATTGCGTGAAAGATTTATGTAAGAGATTCATCAGGGTGGAATTCAAACACGTTCCAAGGACACAGAACGAGTTCGCTGATGCTCTGGCCACTCTGTCCTCTATGATTCAGCACCCGGACAAGAATCGCATAGATCCTATCAAGATAAATGTGCACGATCAACAGGCATATTGCTTCTATGTGGACGAAGAGCCTGATGGAGAACCTTGGTACTATGACATTAACAAATATCTTAAGACAGGAGACTATCCGGAAGGCATAACCAGTGTTCAGAAGAAAACGCTTCGGAGATTAGCAAACCATTTCTTCCTAAGTGGAGAAATCCTGTATAGGAGGACTCCAGATTTAGGATTATTAAGATGTGTTGATGCTAAAGAAGCGGCTCGGTTGATTGAAGAAGTGCATGGCGGTACATGTGGGCCTCATATGAATGGCTTTAATCTGGCCAAGAAAATCCTTCGCGCAGGCTATTTCTGGATGACTATGGAATCAGATTGTATCCGTTTCGTGCAGAAATGTCATCGATGTCAGATTCATGGTGATTTGATTCGGGTTCCGCCAAATGAATTAAATGTGACAAGTTCTCCGTGGCCTTTCGCAGCTTGGGGTATGGATGTCATTGGTCCTATCGAGCCAGCCGCGTCGAATGGACACAGGTTCATTCTGGTAGCCATTGATTATTTCACAAAGTGGGTGGAAGCATCTTCGCACAAGTCGGTAACAAAGAAAGTGGTAGCAGATTTCGTTCGGAGCAACATTATTTGCCGATTCGGAATCCCAGAGTCAATTATAACAGATAATGGAGCTAATCTTAACAGTGATCTAATGCGGGAGATTTGCGAGACATTTAAGATTACTCATCGCAATTCCACTCCTTATCGCCCTCAGATGAATGGGGCAGTCGAAGCAGCGAACAAAAACATCAAAAGAATACTGAGGAAGATGATCGATAATTACAGGCATTGGCACGAAAAACTGCCGTTAGCTCTCCTCGGTTATCGCACTACTGTGAGAACTTCAACGGGGGCAGCACCTTATCTTTTGGTCTATGGGACAGAGGCGGTGTTACCTGCTGAGGTAGAAATACCATCTTTGAGAATCATCCAAGAAGCTGAGTTAAGTGACGCTAAGTGGATGCAGAATCGATACGAACAATTGATGCTCATTGACGGAAAGAGATTGAATGCCGTTTGTCATGGACAGCTTTATCAGAATAGAATGGCCAAAGCTTTCAACAAGAAGGTAAGACCGAGGCAATTCAAAACAGGGCAATTGGTACTGAAACGCATATTCCCATGTCAAGATGAAGCCAAAGGAAAATTTGCACCTAACTGGCAGGGACCTTATATGGTTCATCGGGTATTGACTGGAGGAGCATTAATCCTAGCAGAAATGGATGGCGAAATTTGGCCGAAAGCTATCAACGCAGATGCCGTCAAGAGATATTATATTTAGAAACCTTCTTTTATTTGCATGAAATATTCTTCAACACTTTTCCATGTAATAGCACTACTCTCCCTTAGCGGGACGCATGACAAACCTATATCGGGTTAGGTCTTTAAGATAGAATTTCTCTCAAATTTTATTTTTTCTTGTATTATGAACTACGCCTGACCAGATTCCCATGGGGGATACGTAGGCGGCCCGCATAGGCCTCGGTCACATCATTTTATTCTCCCCAATCACATTTCCGCTTGTATTATGAACTACGCCTGACCTGATTCCCATGGGGGATACGTAGGCGGCCCGCATAGGCCTCGGTCACATTCTCACAAAACCTCAATATCCTTTTTGTATTATGAACTACGCCTGACCTGATTCCCATGGGGGATACGTAGGCGGCCCGCATAGGCCTCGGTCACATCACTTCAAAATTCCAATTTTATTTCCGCTTGTAATTTGAACTACGCTCGACCTGATTTCCCTAGTGGGATACGTAGGCAGCCTATGTAGGCTCGGTCTCGCCATTTTGAAAAGATCAACATCCCTTGCACCAGAAACTGGGACAATTTTTTTTTAAAAAGGGATCACCGTAAGACAACATCGACAGACTCGGGAGAATATTGTTCGACAGAGTCGTCGGGCAGAAGAAAACTTCGGAAAAGGGGCATTCGCTTTGTTTCACAATGTGTCACAGTTCCGAGTTCAGCAAAATTATTTATCACCATACATATAGTTTACTATGTCTATTTTTTTTCGAAATAATGTGATTCTAATCAGACTGTTTACTAGTCGGCCAAGACTTAAAATGAGCGGAGGTTACAAGTTCATACGAAGCTGGAGGCACGAAGCGCAAGAGCCAGATCCCCAAGTCAACGCGAATCAACCCCCTCCCCAAACTTACAAGATTTTCTTTGGATGCAGGTTTTCAAGTTGCAGAAGCTAAAACATGTACAGCCTTGTAAGGATGGCGCGTCAAACGGTTTGAGCATTCTTCTATCAATTATGCCTTCAAGTATCAATAACTTTTGACAATCACAATAAGCTAATCTTGCAAACTATTTTTTTTTTTAAAGTATATATCAACGCACAAATATTTTCTATTGCTTTCGAATACATTGCTTTATTTACTTTCAAATGCCCCTGCATATGCTCGCGGCCGCATTGCACTGTACCTGCATTACTCACCGTTTTCATATGATGCATGGGCTGCGCACCGCCCTTTGCATCGCTTTCATATATTTACTGGGCCATGCACCGCCCTTTTAAATTTCTGCATAAGGCCATGCACCGCCTTTCATGTGATGCACGGGCTGCGCACCGCCCTTCGCATCGCTCTCATGTATTGCCTGGGCCATGCACCGCCCTTTTAAATTTCTGCATAAGGCCATGCACCGCCTTTCATGTGATGCATGGGCTGCGCACCGCCCTTTGCATCACTTTCATATATTGCCTGGGCCATGCACCGCCCTTTTAAATTTCTGCATAAGGCCATGCACCGCCTTTCATGTGATGCATGAGCTGCGCACCGCTCTTCGCATCGCTTTCATATTTACTGGGCCATGCACCGCCCTTTTAAATTTCTGCATAAGGCCATGCACCGCCTTTCATGTGATGCACGGGCTGCGCACCGCCCTTCGCATCGCTCTCATGTATTGCCTGGGCCATGCACCGCCCTTTTAAATTTCTGCATAAGGCCATGCACCGCCTTTCATATGATGCATGAGCTGCGCACCGCTCTTCGCATCGCTTTCATATTTACTGGGCCATGCACCGCCCTTTTAAATTTCTGCATAGGGCCATGCACCGCCTTTCATATGATGCGTGGGCTGCGCACCGCCCTTTGCATCGCTTTCATATATTGCCTGGGCCATGCACCGCCCTTTTAAATTTCTGCATAAGGCCATGCACCGCCTTTCATATGATGCATGAGCTGCGCACCGCTCTTCGCATCGCTTTCATATTTACTGGGCCATGCACCGCCCTTTTAAATTTCTGCATAAGGCCATGCACCGCCTTTCATATGATGCATGAGCTGCGCACCGCTCTTCGCATCGCTTTCATATTTACTGGGCCATGCACCGCCCTTTTAAATTTCTGCATAAGGCCATGCACCGCCTTTCATATGATGCATGAGCCGCGCACCGCTCTTCGCATCGCTTTTATACTGCCTGGGCCATGCACCGCCCTTTTAAATTTCTACATAAGGCCATGCACCGCCCTTTTAAATTTCAGCATGGGCTGCGCACCGCCCTTTGCATCGCTTTCATCTATTACATGGGCCATGCACCGCCCTTTGTAAATTTCTGCATGGGCTGCGCACCGCCCTTAGCACCGCCTTTCATACATTATATGGGCCATGCACCGCCCTTTCAAATTAAAGCATAAGAACATTGCACCGCATTTGCATCGCTATATTTCAATATTTATTCTTACTGACTATTTTCATCTAGTTTTTAGTTTCGCAGGAGCTTTAGCGCAACGTGGAACTATTTCTTCGGCAGCGAACTGGGGCAATACGTCGGGAAGGACAAGCAGACTTCTCGACAAGGGTCAAAGATCTACCTCGAACACTCGGCTCCAAATTCAAATTTCCCGTTCACATTCCAGCACAATCAATTTTTAGGGTTCTATCACAATACCCAGTGTCATCATAATTCGACACTGGGACAATATTTTTTGCGAAGATTCGCATCAAATCGTGAGTTACCAGTCATAGGTGTCGTAGTCTTCCCAGAACTACGCACGGCCTGATTCTCGTGCAACCCGAGATATGTAGGCGATTCAGAGGCCAGAGTTCGGCCGTAATTTTCTTTACCCTTAATCCTCGACAATCCTCTAGCCGGGACAAAATAGGCTACTAAGTCAACGTCTTTGCCCGAAAATTCTTTCATCATTACCAGGCAAAGAGGGACAAGTTGTTGACACCCAATTTTGTCCCGCCTCTCCCCGAAATACCTATTTATACTTCTGATATTTTGAGAAATTAAAAAAAAACATGCATTTAAATTTTACTATAATTATTAGTCTTTTATTAACACCCACGTTTTATTATTCCGCTGCAGTTATTATTATTATTATTATTATTGTTATTGTTATTATTATTCTTAAATTATCATTTTATTACTAATTTTCATTAATTATTATTTCTTGTTATTTCCATTATTATTATAATTATTATTATTAATTACTAATCATTATTATCAGCGTTATTTTGTTATCAATTATTAATCATCATTATCATCGTTATTTTATTATTAATTATTATCATTGTTTTATCAACAACTGTTATTTATTACTATTATCATCATTATTATTTCTTATTATTATTATCATTATTATCTTATTATTACCACTATTATTGTTATTATTATTAATTTATTAACATTTTGTCACTATCAATAATTGTTATTTATTATTATTATTTTATTATTAATTATTATCATCTTTATTGTTATTATTAATTATTATCATTTTTAATTATCAATATTTGTTACTTACTATTATTATTATATCTATTATTATTTTTTATCACCATTATCATCAACATTATCATTATTGTTATTAGCAGTATTACTACCGCTATTTATTTGCTGCTATTATTTAGTATTATTCAAACTTGCATTTCTCAACGTTTCTACCAACTGGCGCATACACATCGCATTTATTTCGCACATTTTAATGATAGCGTTTGTTATTTAATATTATTGCACGGTCATTGCAACATCATATAATTTTATTATCCGGATCTTTTATTTCCGTATTAGGTGATATTCTGGCACCCTTAGTACATCGTTAATCAAAATGGGCTTTTATTCAAATTTAGAAGCCAAACTATTTCTTGCACTTAGTCCGTATATTGACTTACCGGACCCCAAATCAAAGTCCGATTAATTCCTAATATTTTTTGGATTAGACCATATTTTTTATCTCAATTTTTAGATCAGTCCATGTTTAATTTAATAGTCCGTTCTTTTAAATACCCAGTCTAAAATTTGACCCGGTCCACAAATGGACCGGGTCCAATTCATTTCTCAGCAAAATAAGGGAAACCTAGCTTCCCTTCACTTCATTTCCGCCCCCTTTTCCCTTCACTTCATTTTCCTCCATACACACCGCCGCACCCCTCCATCCTTTCTCCCTCCTCCTTTCCCGCCTCTCCTCCGCCGCTCCCACTTCCCCCTTTTTTCCTCCTGTTCCCCGCTGTCCCCCACTTCACGTTGTCCCTCCGCTCCTCTCTCTCCTCACACCCTTTCTCTTTAGCAAACCCTAGTTGTTTCCTATAAATACTCGTTTGAAGTTTCATTGATAGGGGGACTTTCTTTCGTTTTAGAACTGAGGAAATTCGATAAAAGAAGTTTCAATCATCGAACCCCCAGAAATAAGGAGTTTCCAACCATAGAACTTCTATCGAGTCTAATCTGTTTTTTGTGAATCCTAGTTTCTTTGTTCTGTTTTTCGTTCTATTTGAGTGAGTCGAAGTTTTAGAAACGAAGGTTCGACTTTGTTATAGATGAAAATTGCACTCAAAAGGGATCCTAGTATCTTGCGAATTCGAGCGTAGATCAGAGATTCAAAATCCCATTTCGCTGCATCTGCAAAAGGTCAGTAAATCCCATTTATTTCCTTGTATTTCAGTTTAATATGTTTGTGTGCTGATACGGTTGAGTTTGATGTTATCTTAGTTATTGTGATTAAATGAGTCATTATTACGTTTTGGCTTAGCTTGAAATCTTGTCGGTTTGCTGTTGTTACTTAGTTTAAGATGTTCGTCTTAGTCTGAATGTCGTTTGTTTGCATGCTGAGAATTCAATCTGGTAAATGGTATAGATTTAGTTTGTAGTCTGCTAATTTGATTAGTTCTATATTTTAGTTTGTAGTCTGCTAATTATGTGTATGTGCCTGCCTTTTTAGTTGTTCTGCAGTGGCTCATTTTATGTCTTGTTTTGGTTAGCCATAGGTTATTTAGCTTATAGCAGCTTAAGCATGTTTTTGTTTGCTCAATGATGATTGGTCACAGAATAGTTGAACTGCTTAGTTGTGCCATACATGTCCAGCTTTGACTGGTTGTGCATCAGTTAACCTGTGGTTTTGCTTGACTATATCTTTATGTGATATCATATGTTGGTTAGGTTTAGGATTATTCCCCATACTAGTTTAGCAGAAGTCCTGTTGATACAATTGCATATGTTTATTTAGATGTTTTAGCAGTTCAATAAAAAATGTGAATGTTGTTTCAGTTTAGTGTCTCCTTCATATTAGCTCGGCATAATCATATTTACCTTTTGTGCCTCTGTAGTTGTTGGTTGGATCTGAACCTTGTTTGGCAGTTGTGTCATGGTAACCTCACTCAAAATATGACAATGGCCTTCCTTATTTGACTAGGATATGTTGTTGAGGTCAGCTGGTAATAAAAGAAAAAGAATGAGTTTCAACATGTTAGATTAAGTCATAAAATCTATATTCTGAATCTCATCTGTCTACACTAGAAATGCCAGCTTTTGGTTTTGTATTATTTGAATCTCCTGGGCATGAGGTCATACACTAAGGTCCCTGCTTGTTCTATGGGAATTTGGATAAACGTTTAGCCTTAACATAAGTTCATTCTGATCTGCTTAGCTGAGTGGGTATTAGTTCAAGTTAAACATCAACCTGTTTCCTTCTTTTTGCCATTCTTAGTTTGGTTGCTGTTGTAATCTATATCCAGTCTAGATAGTAGCATATGGTATAACTTTAAAATGGTTTTGAAGCTACTGCTGATACTTCAAACTGATGACAGTTTTAAAGGTGCAACTTTGGTTTCAATATAGTTTGTCTAAGTTTCTAGTTTGTAGCTGTTTCCTGGCAAGAACCTGCACTGCTATTGTTAATCTCCAGATCAGCCCTTAGTTGGACTTTAGGATCCATGATCATATATTGCATCTCTGCCATGCATTTGTAGGTCATACTAGCCTTATCATCATCATTGACTAGTCTATCCTCTTGGAACACCATGTTAGCTTCATCATGACTGGCTTATGACTTCTGTGCATATCACCATTTGCATTGTACCTACACTGTTCTGATTAATCCCCTATGTGTTGATGTTGACATATCTTCCTTCCTTGCTATCCTGCCTCTCATCATAAGCATCCTCTTCATCTCTGTGTATGCTTCCATATAGTTCACAACATACTTGTATCTCTTTGCATCAATTCCCCTTGCCTTGTTATGTCCTCCTATGTGTGATTATGTATCTCCCCTGCCTCCTTTTTCTTGCATCTCAGCTTGCCTGCCCATGCATACTTGCTTATCTTGTGCAACACCTCATCTGAAACAACTCTCAACATGCATTTAATCATCTACACTGTAATTTATCAAGCCTCCCTCCTGTTTCAACTTAAAATACAAAACTATTTGGTAAGCATGACCTCTTGCTGTGGATAAAGTGTCTATATAGGTTGACCATTATGTTAGCTATGCCTGCATCCCATGTATGCCTCTTGTTTGAAATCAGTTCTGCCTTCTCTTTGAACTGCGACCTTACTTGAAGGATTTTTGTATATCTGGCTTACTTAGTGTTGCATTAGGTGTATAATCATATAGTGTTGATTCTATTCTAGCTTAAACAATGAGCTTGGTGCACTATTAGTATGACTGTTAGTTAGCTCAATTCCCTTAGTTAAAGTGTAAGCTAGTTATAGATTTCTTTTAGTTCAAATGTTATTTGTGTGGTATAACTGTATAAGTGTTTGTTACTATCTTTGTGGGATGGCTATAAGCTTGGTTTGTTATGAATCAGTAGCTTAATGAATCTCAGCTTAATAGGCATTGTTTGGATTAGTTTGCTTTAGTATCATTTCTTGCTTAAAATGAAGATGATTTAATTAAGTATGACTTGGTGGTTTAGAGATCATTTAAGTTTGGATATCAAGGTATGATTAAAAGGACTATGGTCCAATGTGCCTATGCACCTAAATGATCATTTAGTGGTTAGCTAAACTTATGAAGAACTATTTCATTTAGTAGCAACAATCATGCCTTGAAGAGTCTGCTACTAGTTTAAAAGATGAGTTCTGTCCAGTTCTGGGTTTGCGTGATGCATTCGAAATAATAATCTCATCATTTTAGAATTGGATTGGTCTAAAATATATGTGTGTGCTAACTGCTGTTGGGTTTTGACATTGCTGGCCCCCTTGGTAGAAATTTGGACAGCCATTGCATCATTTAAGACTTCGAATTTCCTGTTATATGTCGTAAACTGATAAGGGCTGCTGAGCCTCCTATTGCTATGGTTTTTTTTTATGTCAAATGTTATCATGAACATATTGCTTCTGCGTTGCTGAGATTCTAAGATTTCAGAATGTCCTATCTTGATTACCTATTCGTTTGTTAACCGTAGCTAAGCCACATTGAGTAAAGGGGAAATGCATAAAGTTTGGGGATTGCTGATTCAACCTTTGAAAGCTTGAGTGTTAGAAATGAAATGCTAGGTATCCTGTCATGGTCAATGGCTATCACTATTTGGGAAACATTGGGTCTGAGTCATTACATAGAATCAAGCCTCTGGTTTCCTTTGAATTCCTTAAGGACCATTTGTTTTTTTTTGTTTTTTTTCTTTTAGGAGATGTAACTAAGTCCTTGAAGTCTATTTCACTGTTAACATACTGTAGGAATTTCATAAATGTGTGTTGGCTGAATTGTGTGTATTTTATATGTTTAGCCATATTTATTGATTAGATACTAATTCTTTCCTTTCATTTTATGCATGACCATCGCACACGAGTCTGAGGGACTCGTTCTTCTCCGCATTCGGAGTTGGGCTAAAAGCCCAACGAAATCCTTCCGAGTCATTCCCTATCAATCCTGTCCGCAGCGAAAAAAAAAATAGAATTTATTGGGCCGAAGCCCAATAGCAGGCAGATCCGCGGCATAAAAAAAAAGAGTGGGCTGAGCCCATTCTCACCAACAGCAGCAGCAGCAGTCCTTCAAACATGGGCTGGGCCCACTGAATTTTATTTCAGCCCCTATTTTTGTTTCATGCATTTAATTTGTATTATTTGACTAACCCTTACTTTGTTGTTTTCCTAGCTTAGATGAATTTTAGTAAAATTTAGTGGGTTAGCTTTAGTATAATGGGTAGAGTTTAAGAAAGAAACTCGCCATTAGTCCCATACATTTTTTTATGTTGAACCATTTATAGCATATATAATATTTATTTTTATTGGAATAATTGATTTGCAAAATAGCATGCCTATATATTTTGGGTTAAAGGAACCATTTTTGTTCTTACTATCTTAGGAATTTCAGAATTTCACTAATACACAAATATAAATTCAAGTATATTTTATAAATAACTCTTCAAGTTTGAATCAATCATGCATATTTTTAGCTAAGCATAATTAATAAGAGATAATGAGAAGGAGAAAGCAAATTCGCACCTTGTCTATATTCCTAAATTGCAAAATCAATTAATATCTCGCCGTTTGAGTTGTTTCAAATATTAAAACGCTGCAACCCGCACTCTTTTCCATTTATATGCAAATTATTATATTCTGCAAATCTTATTTTTTTTAAAATAGCATTTTTTAAAGCCATAGCAATATTTATAAGATTATTTTCTATAGCATTATTATATTTTCACTTAAAGCTTTAGCAACATTCTTAAGTTTATTTTAAATAGCTTTATTATTTAAAGCCTTAATAATATTTACAAGTGTTATTTCAAATAGCTTATATTTTCCTTTTAAAACATTAGCAACATTGTAAGCCAATTTCTTAAAATTTAATGCTACATTTACATCTTTAACTTTAATTAATTAACCTAAGTTTGGTCGGATAACCGTAAGTTAACGGATTCTAAAGGATGCCTAACCCCTTCCCTTTAGGATAATATAGAACCCTTACCTAGAATCACATTGGTTAAGCAGACCATTAACAAAGGTTTAGTTTTAACTTTACCTTAGTTAATATCTAGGTGTCCTAATTCACCGTTAAAATTAATTAGGTGGCGACTCCTTAAAACAAGCAATATAGGAATCACCAATATGTTATACTCCGCTCTAACCCGGGTTAAAATGGGGTATAACAATAACCACACCCATACACACGGCTAACACACCCATCACACACCCCACTTCCAACATACTATATTTCATGATTTTCATCCATATTAACATACCATAGCATGAATTAAACGTCCATAACACATAAACAAGAGCAAAACTTACCTTTCCTTCTTCAATTTCACAAATGGCTAGGGTTTGCTATTTGACACAAAGGATGGTTGGATGACCCAAACGATACTTCCACGCCACTTAGGGACCTCCAAATAGTGGGTTTATACCAAAGAAATAATTTTTAGAGAGGCAAAAATGGGACTTGATTTTCCATGGCTCTAGCCGTGAGCCTCCTTGTTGGAGCTCTTCAACTTTTGTTATTTTTGTCTAAGTGTAAAATGATAGAAAGATGACTTGAAGTCATCTTTTTAAGTCCACAAAATATCTCTACTAGTTTATGGCCCACACATGTGTTGGACCAATTAAAATTGGCCACACAATGTGTGGGACCTTTTTGTGGACCACACGGCTACAGGGCCATTTTTTGGCAAGATTTTTTTTAATTCCAATTTTATGAATTGTGGTCCCAATTTTTCCTAAGTGTTCGATGCCATCAATTTCATATTCAACTTATGTCTCAAAATAAAATCGAATGGTCAAAAGTCCCGACTTCAAATCCCGGAATAGTCTTGGCCTCAAATTATCATAGTTAATCCAGGTTGTCCCAATGTATAAAAATACGGGACGTAACATTTTCCCTCCATTGTTTGATCATATAATTTGTGGATCTAATCCGGACCGTTTATTGTTAGTCGCATCTGATATTAAATCTGAGCCATGGATCTTTATTAAGTGACCAGCTGAATCTCACGTGCTACGCCCCACGTGTCCTTCCACATACACGGACTCCCTTATACCCACTTCCCCAATTCTCTTCCATTTCACCTAAACCCTAAATATTGACTAGTCAATTATGTCATGTCAGATGTTTATTTTAGTTAGCTTTGTAGGCTATATTACTATATTTTTGCATTCACGCTATAATAGTATTTTTCAGACTTAAGATCATTGAACTTCATGTTTTCACAAGTTGTGCATGTTTAACTTATATTCTGCACCCGTTCATGTCCCATGTTGACTCATCAAGCCATGTAATTCGCTCGGTCACATGCAGTAAGGCACCGAGCGCCGTGTTATATCCAGACCATGGTTCGAGACCTAACCGTGCAAACTTGAGCTGGTTCACCAATAAATCTTACTTAGGTGGAATCTTCAAATATTTAACTAGACAAAATGAAGTACGCTAATAGCTGAGAAGCTGAAAATTCGGAAAAAAAGAAGTCATTCAGCATAGTAGAATCCCGTAAAGGAAGTCATCAATAGTTGGTCGTTTGATCTAAGCTTTCTCAGAAGGCAATGTCCAATGATGTTAGGGTCAAAATGCAAGAAAAGTCAATCCGGGAAGATGTGAAATAAATAGTCAACCCATTTCCTTGGACAGGTTATTCTTGCAGGGTGGTTGGGGAAGAAAAGGTTACAAAAGAGAAGATTAGAAAAAGAAGAAAATTCTAGATGGCAGACCTTGACCGGCACTTTCCCCAATTCAAAAATAATACTCTTTCTGTTTCAATTCATACGAACCCTTTTATATTGAGGGAGTCTATGAAGTGATTTTTTCACCACATTTTTCCTATATTTTTTCAAAATTACTTGAATTACAAAGTATCACTTACTTTTAATGTAATTTCTAAATACATAAATTATATATTTACAAACTTGAAAAATCTATGTTAAAATTTAAGGTCAGAGTTATAAAGTTTGACCCTCGTACCCCGAAAAGGTTCACATAAATTAAACGGATGTGCAAAGACACCTTCTTGGGATGCCAGCTGATTCGGCAGAACTACATAGTTTTGGTCAAAATCCTGTACTTGTGTTAACAAATCGACTTAGCATGTATAGATGATTTATCCAGAATCCAGTAAGCTACCAATTCTAGAACCACAGCCCATTAACTCAAAATCCTAGCTCCTACTCTGGTGACGTCAGCTCGGTTGCATGGGGAAGTGGTAATATTTCTCTTTTGTAATACCTTTGAACAAGAAACAATGGCGTAGTGAGATTTCACAGACATGCACAATCTGGAGAAATGTTTTCTCTGCATAATCACTGGTCAAGTGCGCCAAACAACGTAATCACCAAGTTGTTTTCCAAGTATTGTCCAACTTGACTAGCAGAGAAACTTGGCAACCACCTGAGAAGCAGTCAGATATGGTCATGAAAGAATACCGTAAATTTCTATCATATTTCACTTGAAAATTCGTGTCAAAGTCTTATCATTCACCTTGACTTACTTTTTTCAACAACCATGACCAAAGCAAGTCAATAGCTCAAATGATAGTGAAGATATTACTAGATAGTAAATCCTGGAAAACGCTAGAAATAGCTTGAAACATATTCAATGGAACAAATAGATACAGTTGCATCAAAAAGAGCAACCTAGACAATACCCGGGGTTAAAATACCATCAAGAAATATTCAACTAGCAGTATAGAAACTCACCAAAGAAAAAGATTTCAGCTTTAAACTAGAGATAACTGGCGAAGAGCTTGAAACACGATGGAGAAGATTGGTTGCACCATCGATGGCAACTTAGATGACTCAAAATTCAGCGATCCGATGCCATGGATTGGTATCTATGTAGCAGCAGCTTCTGCAGCTTGTGCACTGGGGATGGCAATGGATTCCCTTTATGGCCTGCGTCATAGAAAATACTGGTTTCCTTGCAACTTCTTCTCTCTCAATGCTACAACCATGATGCTCCTAGCTGTTGCCACTAAATTGTCTGTTGATCTAAATACCTCCATGCCTCGTCGACAAGATCAGTTGACGAAACTGAGCAGTACTGCTCTAATCTGTACAGTAATTGCTAATTTTATGCCTTCTTTAGGTTTCATGGAGAATAAAGAGCTGTTGATGAACATAATCGCTTTGGGGATTTTCGTCATCACGGCAATCGTGAACATTGGCATACAATTAGCTACTGGTGTAATCTATGTCTTATGCAAAGAGCATATAACCCTCATGTTTCTTATGCTTGTATTGCTTCTGCTATTGATCTCCTCAGCCATGACAATACCAACTACAAAGCGTTATTTGGACCTGAAATATAACAGTAAGTATAAGTTAGCAAACAAAGAATGCAACATCACTGATACATGCACAGATGAGAAACTTAAGGACGAGCTGATGAAATTTTGGACCATGGCCTATACCTCTTGCCCCCAATTTGTGGTGGCGCGCTTAGCGACATGCACTGCTTCTGGAGTTTTTTGCCTTCTGAGCACAGTAATTTATGTTGAAGCCATGCTTAGGTCTTACTTTCTCCATAAGAGCTTCAACGTTTGTAGTGGAGAATCTGAATACAAGTGGTCCACAACCTTGATCCTTGTAATTCAAACAGTGGCAATAGGAGTAGGAACTATTGCACCAGCTTTTAGATGGTTCGTAGCCATAAATTTCCACTGCCCCAAAAAAGCAAGTAATGCCTGCAAACTCAAGTGGTTCAAAGTGGAGAACTACTGGATCCGTATACTGCTTCAGTGGAAAGAAAGCCCGTTGGATTTCAGAATTTGTGGCCGGCATGGTAGAAAATTTGCTCATAAAACAAAGAACAAACTTCTCGATTTCTGCATTTGGATTCAAATTCTGATGGTGTCACTCAGTAAGACAGTTCGGCTCATTTCCACCTTCTCTGTAAGTTGGTTACTGATAAGCTGTCAGAAAGCAATCAGGATGCTGAAATGCAACAATATGGTGTTGAGTCATGATATAGAGTCGCACGCCAGTCTAAAGCCAGATCTTAGCCGCTATGTTTTACACCTCGAAGGAGAGAAAGTATTAATGGATTTGATGATGCAAAGCAACCATGATGTTGTAGGTCAATGGATAGGGACAGGGAAAAAGGAGCAGCCTAAACATCTTCTACGACTTCTGGAGAAAGTGAAGTCATCGCCTGGATTCAGGGGAGTGTACAACTTTGACCATGCTCAAATCCCTTCTTTAGACTCAGAAGAACCTCCTAATTGCTGGGCTCTTCCTATAGTGACACTGACAAGTATTGGGATTGCACTTTCAGATATTGATTTCCACTCAATCAAGGAATTAATAAGGTGTGTGCATGAAGGTCTCATGTACATCAAAGTTGTTGAAGAGAACCTGGATGCCAGAAAGGACCTTGTATACATCAGGAAGGCGGCAGAGTTGCTGTGGGTAGAAGTTGACTTATGTTACAGGTGGCTGGACGTTGATCTCCGCAAAACTGCCACTGAAGGACAAAATCCAAAAGGCGTGCTTGAAGGACTCTCTCAGAAAGCAAAGCAGAGATTCATCGAATTCAGAAAGAATGATCCGCACGCTTTTCTAAAGGAATCACCTTCAAAATGGCCTACCAATATGTTTGCAGCAAACTGTATGTACAGAGTATGTCAAACTCTTCTGCAAAGTTCTGATAGCAAAGAGTTTGAGAGCAGCAAATTCATGTTTGACAGATTGTCAGCCATAATAGCGGATATAACAGGTGCTTGTCTTATCAACCTACAAAGAGTTATATCCAAGCAATGCCACCATGGCACCATTGAAGAGAGAGCAGAAGGCGTCCGCTCTGCCGTCTTACTTCTGGGGAAAACAGAGAGTGTTCTGGAAATTCTTCGTTCACAGCCACTTCCAAGTTCAGCACCAGATCAATTGGAAAAAATTGATCAATGGCGTACACATAGCAAAGAGGTAGACTACCTCTCCTGCAGTAGTAATTCACCCTCAAATAGTACTCCAACTTCCCAAAGTTCATCTGACTTGTATCTAACTGTGGACTGAGAAGCAAATCCCTGAAAATGGAAAAAACAAAAGACACAGCTTAAGTTCTATTGCAATAGTATCATATTTGTTTCTTTTTTACTTTTATTTTTTATAAGATACAATAGAAATATATTTGTTTCACATCAAGACTAGCTTGTTCTCTAAATAATAACTCCATCACAATTTTCCCTATGAAAATACCAGAGAAATATTCCAACTCAATCAACAGTGTCATGAATCTGCAATGATTACCTACAATAGTTCAGATATTTCAAAGCCAAAATCTGTTTATTAAGCCTGTAAGGTAAAATTTGATTGATGCAAGAAGTACTCCCGTATACATGGTACACATATGTGAGCATCTGGAGAGTTAAGCCTAATGCATGACTTTACAAAAAGGGATGCAATCATCTAGGTAATTGGCACATCATACTTGCTTCAATATTACAAAAAAACTTCAAAATTATCCTAATGAATACAAAAATATTTTCCAACCCTTTAAGCACTCAATTATGACACTGGGGCAAGATTTCGATGATGAAGATAGAAGTGTTGTGTTCAATAATTTAATTCAAGGTTGAATAAAAAATCCTCCTAGCTGAAATAACTACCAAACAATGGCCCAGTCAAGTGCAAAGTTGGAAAATCCCACACCATACACAGGAAATCACTAAAGATGCAAAAAACATCCCTTTTCCTAAAAGCTGAAGATTCACATCACAGTGCGAGCACCAAAAGACCAAGAAACAACAGACTTGGCAGCGCATAACTGGACACCGACCTTTCCTAATCTAATTCTCTATTATGGTCACTGTGTGACCCAACAAACAAAATCAGGTAGGCGTTCGGTAAACAAAACAAAACAGAAGCAGAGAAGACAAATAGATATATTACCAAATGTAACTCTGAGTGGCTATCAACGATGCAGAATTGAATATTTATCATGTTTCCAGAACCAAGAGGTCCCATCAGTTAGATCATCGAAGAGCACAAGCATCCAGAATAACAGGGACACACTTTCGAAAAACGGTTGCAGGTATCTCAATTGAAAACTTCCATAAGAACAGCAGTTTAAAGAGAGCTTTGAGACATGGAAAGAAATTATTCAATACCTATAATCAGAGGACGAAGGATCACGCTCTGCATTTTTCCCAACACAGAGACGAGCAAGACAATCATTCTGTTAGGACCACGCACCCTTGAGTCGAATCTTAAATACCCAACCATGTATCCTAGGAAGACTCCACCAAACCAAGCAAGAACCCGAAGAAGTCAATATTTGAACGTACAGTAAAACAATATTAGTATCACTATTAGCACATAAGAAGAGAGACAAGAAATCAAATCCAATGCATGACTTTACAAAAAGGGATGCAATCATCTGTGTAATTAGCATACTTGCTCCAAATATTACAAAAGAACTTCAAAATTATCCTAATGAATACAAAATTATTTTCCAACCCTTTAAGTGATCTTTTGTATCCTAATGAATACAAAAAATTATGGCTTCCAGAAAACTGTGAGAATTTAAATCAATTATGACACTGAGGCAAGAGTTTGATGATGAAGATAAAAGTATTGTGTTCAACAATAATTTAATTCAAGGTTAAATAATATCCTCCTATCTGAAATTACTACCAACCAATGGCTCAGTCTCGTGCGAAGTTGGAAAATCCCACGCCATACACAGGAAATAACTAAAGATGCAAAAAACATCCCTTTTCCTCAAAGCTGAAGATTCACATCACAGTGCGAGCACCAAAAGACCAAGAAACAACAGACTCGGCAGCGCATCTTTCCTAATCTAATTCTCTATTATGGTCACTTTGTGGTCTACCCCTCCACCCAACAAACAAAATCAAGTAGGTGTTTCGTAAACATAACAAAACAGAAGCAGAGAAGACAAACAGAGATATTACCAAATGTAGAGGAGCACTCTAAGCGGCTATCAACAATGCAACATTGAATATTCATCATGTTTCCAGAACCAAGAGGTCAAATCAGTTTCATCAAAGAACATAAGCATCCGGAATAACACGGAAGCACGCTCTACACACTTTTAAACAAGAGACTGGAGGTATCTTAATTGAAAACTTCCATAACAACAGCAGTTCAGATAAAGCCTCGAGATATGAAAAGAAAATATTCAATACCTATAATCAGAGGACGAATGGGGCACGCCATGCATCTTTCCCAACACAGAGACAAGAGCAAGAGAATTATTCGTCAAGACCACTTGCACCCTAGTCAAATCTTAAATACCCAACCTTGAATCCTTGAGACCACACTTAGGAAGAATCCACCAAACCAAGCAAGAATCCAAAGAAGTCGACAATAATGCAGCCAATAAAACAATATTAGTATCACTATTAGCACATAAGAATTATCTGACTTCTTTTTATGCTTTTATTGAGCCGAGGGTCTTTAAGAAACAGCCGTCCTACCTTGGTAGGAGTAAGGTCTGCGTACACTCTACCCTCCCCAGACCTCACGATGTGGGATTTCACTGGGTTGTTGTTGTTGTTGTATTAGCACATAAGAAGAGAGACAAATCCAAACAGATTGCTCCACAATCTAGCTGTACCCTGCTTGTGTCACATAGGGACTCATTTGCATCAACATGCGAAGATTATAAGTAAACAAGGACAGAACTCCTTTAGCAATGTTATTCCTTTTACTTTTATTTTTATTTTTTATAAGGTAAAATAATTTCATTGAAGATGGGAAAAGAACCCAGGCATAGAAGTGATATACCAACAAGTACAAAACCAACAACGCGATAATAGACACCCAATCTTCCATACATGTTGGAATCTCATGGGTGCACCAGAAAGCAATAGTTGACTCGAGGTCGTTATTCCTCAAATGTACAAAATCATTTTTTATTCCTTCAAAAGCTCTCCGACTTCTCTCTTTACATACAATCCACGTGACCTTCTGTTTTCTCCTCATTCTTCTAAATTTTCAGTTGAACATGCTTGCCTCACGGTGGCCAGCATCACCCACTGAAGTCCAGACCATCTGAAGGTGTTCCATCAAATAGAACAAGCGAGACACTACCTGAAAATGTAAAAGGAGTTGGTTCACATCTTCAACCGAGCTCTTACACACAAAACACCAACTGATATATGTAATACTCCTCCTCATCAAGTTTCAGCGGTTAAAATCGCTCCCAGCTGCCACCCAAGTGAAGAAACACACCTTCTGAGCACCCTTGGTATCTAAATTGATAGATGCGGAAAGGAAAAGTCCTCAAAACTCCTTAAGAACTGCTTCAAACCAGGCAGACTCTCACAAACTGAATGCAGAAATAACTCAGAAGTCACAAGTATGTCTGGTCATAAAGAATAGAAATTGAAGTTTTAAGCAAGGTTTGCATAACCTCGTCTTTTTCATTGTAAAATTAGTTCACGTGTGGACAGCTAATAAGCGGCTGGCAATGCTTAGAATCATTTAAGTACAGCCTTTGCAATTTTTTCAACCAAAGGACGAATAAGTTTGCTAAACCACCCGACACCAATTAGTACTTTGAAAAATAAATTAAGCTTAAGTTACACTCACTCCTCACTATCAACAATTTCCTGCCCACAAATGTTGGCTTTTATACTAGTAACCATTCAACCAAACATTAACAGTAAGTTTAATGCTTGATGACATGGATACTAATGAAGTATTTTTAGTCAATCTTAATGTGCACAAATGCATCAATAACACAAGTAGCACAAGAGACTGTCAGCTAGGACCATCGCTGATCTTAACCGCAAGCATACTGCAAATGAACAAACATTTCCAAAGAAGTTATTAATCTGTTTCTTTCACTGTTTCATCACATAATTTTCCAACAGCCGACTTATTCTCTTGGTCAGGACTGATAGCGCTTGTTAGGGTTTGCTGCATATATTTCCTGGTTACTCTCCACTGAAGAAAAAGTTGGATAACTAAATCTGGAAAACTGATGTTCAGAACAGATATCTTACAGAGGGACGCGAAAGATTATGAACACTTCTACATGACTTAATTATCACTTACTGCGCAAAGATAAAAGTCATTCTATCACTTTGCACTTTTATGTTGATATAGGACATTAGAGGTATCAATGGAGAATGAAGTCTCTTCTGTTGTTAGCAATAATTGTAGTATATCAACTAGATATAAACTTAAGCAAAAATCTGGTTACCAGTCGCCAAGCAATATACAACTTGAAATACTCATAACCAAATGAACTTCCTCAGACCGGTGCTATCACAACTTGCAAATATTTTGATTCTATTTTTGGTTGTAAAATCTTGGAAGTCATCATATTAACAAGAAAATGATTCAGTCAGAGACTCACACAACAACTATTGAAATATGTCAATCACAAAATTGCCATAATCAACTTGTTAAAAGAATGGGCTTAGAACCAGACCTCCCTTCTAGTGGTTTATTTAAAACCAGGTTTGTAATGAGGAACTTAGTAAAATAAGATGGAGGAAGCCTGCTAGATCCATTTTTTGAAACTTGTTTAATGTATAACTTGTATTTTGAGTCTAGAATGTAGTAAATTCTAGACTTATTATAGGAAATTTCAAAGTTCAATTTGAGTCTAGAAGAATCCTAGGCTTATCGTAGGATCTTTCATAAAATAGAGGACATTGGTGTGCCCTCTACACGCATTTGTTTGGTTTTTCTTTCCGTTTTTAATAAACTTTGGCCAGCTGGTGGCTTACCGAGGACATGACCCTAGATAGGAGGATATGTAGGTCGAGGATTAGGGTAGAAGGTTAGTAGATAGTCGAGCGATGTCTAGTTTCCCATATCAGTATTGTTATTATTACTCTCCTACTGTCCTAATCTTTGATTTTATTACTTTGCTTCGGTTACTGTATTATTTGAGTTGCTATTGCTCTCTTCTCCGTTATTTTTAGCTGGCTTGTTAACTATTGTATTTCCTTTCCATACTTGATTTTGATATGTCTTACTTGAGACGACGGTCTATCAGAAACAGCGCAGGGGTAAGGCTGCATACACACCACCCTCTACACATCCCACTTGCAGATTACATTGGATATGTCATTGCATATTCTCATTGATTCATTGTATCTGTGATGCAATCTCACAATTCCTCTACTCCAAATGACTAATCTTAAGTCTAACTAGCTATTCCAGAAGTTGGTCTTATCCCTACAATCCTTTACCCCTCTTTCACAAGTCTCCTTCGTTTCAGTCTATTACGAGATTTTCAAATATGATGATGGGCTCATTGAATTCACCACATTCACATATTTCACAAATCTCCTCACAATTGCCTACATTATTCACTGGAAATATCTCAATGGACCATGCAGCTATGCCTCAATCCCACATTAATCAGGGAAGACTATATCAATCCGTAATCATTACAACTTGACCCTATTTCATTCACATACTCCTTCTGTTTCAATTTGTTTGTCTTACTTTCCTTTTAGTCTGTTTCAACGCCCTTTTTTTTTGGTAACTCTTTAATTCTGCATATCTTTAATTTAAGACCAAAAGTCTTCTTTACTTTCTTAAACTTGGTGTCAAAGTCAAAACCAAACAAACAAATTGAATTATCTACGTATGCACAAATAAAAGGAACATCATTCTCCAAAATAAAACAACTGAAGAAAAAAGTCTAATTTCATTAGTGAATCGTATAGATAAAAACATTGAAAAATTCAGTAAATCTAAATCCCTTAACCCTTGCCACACCATAGAGGTTACAATAGTTAAAATTCAAAAACACTAAGCACCTGTAGAATGTGAAACGACGCCGTAAGACTAATCTTCATTATCTCTCTTTTTGGGTTTGCGATAATTCTCTTCAAAATGCTTGGCAATTACAAGGCCAGTGTCCACTAGCTTTTGGATATTGGGCACGTTGTAATTTTGGGCCAAGTATACTCCGAAACCCGTACCAAAAACAAACGAGAATGTGCTCTTCAAAATACCCATTAGGTTCAATTTAAATGAAATCTAGTCTAGGGTTTAAAGGTTTAGTTAGGCTTTTGGGGAGATTGATTGATATGAAGGGAATTATAAAGGTTTGCGTTCGAATTATTTGGCCCCTTCTCCAAGGTTCTTTTACTAGACTTGCAGAGTAGGAAATGTGGGACCCATGTTGATTTTTGCGGGTTTGATGAGAGTACTTCAAGGGACTAGAGTCCAGAAACTTCTGATGGGCTTTACAGCCCAGTAAGCCAGGAACTGTGACACTTACGTCGTTTGGTAGGAGGAAAAGTTATCCATATAGATGGAATTGAGTGGGATAAGATAGGATTACTAGTCTCACCTAAGCTTGACAATCAGTTCGGTTTTACGGGTTCAAATCGGTAACCGGACAGGTAAAACCGGACCGGTGGAACCGGTTCCGGTTAACCGTTTAAAACCTATCGGTCCGGTTTTGATTTTTTAGGACCAGAACAAGACCGGTTAAAACGATCAAAATAAAAAAAATAAAAATATATCTGTTAACTGTGTGGGCTGGACCGTTGGGCAACAGTCCATTTTGCAAAAATAGTCATTACCAACGGCTCCAAACGCACCTTTTGGTCCCCCAACCCCCCCCCCCCCCCCCCCCCCAAACTTTTTTGTTTAGAATTTAACCCATCCCCCACCCCTATATAAATCCTTCTTCATTTCCAATTTTAATCCACACCAATCCACTCTTCTCTTTCTCTCAATTATAGCTACTTTGCAACAATTAGCCACTTTAAATTTCTCTCAATTAAATATTATAAAGTTTTATTCTAGTTTCAATTATTAATTTTGCAATTATAATATTGTTGGTGGATTTAGTGATTTTGCAACAATCCAAAGTAACTTTGGTGGATTTGCAATTCTAGTCGCCTTCACTTTGTTGGAAATTAGTCCGGCAATTTAGTACCTTCATTCTAACTCTATCTTTATTTTTCGCTATTTAATTCTAGCAATTTAATTTGTTGCAATTTATTTTCTTGTGATTTAAATTAATTCTATTTAATAATGTCGAAGAGATTTAGACGTGGTGCCCGTAGTAGTGGTATTGTTAGGGGTGGGTTTAATGAGCAAACACTTGTGAATGAAACACCTAATTTATGTATTGATGTTGGTAGAAATAATTCACTTTTAGATCATTAGGCAATGCAACAACATTATACCGACACTTTTAATGAAATTGACAATGATGATGATGATGAAACACAAGCCCCCGAAAATCCATAGGAGATATAGGTCCTGCACAATCACATACACAAGACAAACCTCCAAGAACTCGTAAGCCAACCGCTAAAATCTGGGGATTTATGACTAAGAATAAGGAAAGACAAACAGCTACATGAAATATGTGTAGATAAGAATTTGTTTTTAAGCAACAAACTAGTAAGGATGGTGGAACGGGTACACTAACGAATCATATGAAAGGTAAACATAAGGATGTTTAGGGAGAGCAAATGAGTTCAAATCTGGGGGGTATTCAAATGACAATAGACCCACGAACCGGTAAAAATTTTAAGTATGACAAGAAAAAATAGCGTGTAAAAATAGCTAAAATGGTTGCTTTTGATGCTCTACCATTTTCATTTCTTTCGGGTTTGGGGTTTGTTACTTATATTCAACATTGTTATAATCTGTTATTTGAGGGTATTCCTAGAAGTACTTGTAGAGCGGATGTTATAGATTTGTATAAAAAATATAAATTTTATTTGCGACATGTATTTAATTCTTTAAATTGTAATGTTTCTCTTACCGCCGATTTGGGTCTTAGTCTTAACAAGTTAGATTTTTTTGCTATTACATGTCATTGGGTTGATGATAATTGGGTGATGCAAAAAAGAATTATAGCTTTTTTATATGATGAAGGGAAAGGCCGTCACGATGGAAAAATATTTATCGGATTCAATGTCTACTATTATGAGATTTTTTTTAACATTTATAGAAAAACACTTTGTATTGCTTTAGATAATGCTTCTAATAATACAAAAGCGATTGGTCTTTTAAAAAGGGAATTAAACCTTCCGCTAAAAAATATTTTCAAGTGAGATGTAGTTGTCACATTTTAAACTTGATTGTTAAAGATGGCCTTAAGTGTTTTGAAGATTCTATTCAAAAAGTTAGAAATGTGGTTGCGTTTCTTTTTTGTAATGCTAATAGGGCAAAACTGAGAGATTTTAAGAATTCTTGTGTGGAAAATGGCCTTAGATCTAGGAAAATTCAAGTAGAAGTTGACACTGGGTGGACTACACTTACATTATGTTACAACAAACATATGATTATAGGATTCCCATACAACAAGTTCACAACCATTTTAATACGAATAGTGATGATTGGTTAAATATTACCGATTGGAAAGATGTTAAGGAATGTGTTGAACTCTTACAAAAAAATTATAATGCAACTTACTTTTTCTAGAAAATTCTATCGCACGGTAACCGAAATTTTAGCCTACTTAGCTGAAATAGCTAGAGTTTTACAAGAGTATAAAAATAAATCCGGTTATCAAGCGGCAATTTTTAATATGACAACAAAATTTAAGAAGTATTTTTTTCCCATCCCAACTTTATTTATATTGGGTTCTCTTTTAAATCCTTGTTTAAAAATGTCTTATACTAGAGCATTGGTTAATCAAATTTATACCTTTTTAGAAGTTGAAGAGGAAGTTGAACCATCTTTAACTGAAGCCGAGCTCGCTATTGATGCCGAGTTTAGAAAAGTTTTTAGTCATTATTCTAATTTGGAAGAAAATGCTACACCCGTTGCTCCACGCCCTACTACTTCTCAAAGTAGCAAAAAGGGCTTGTCGAGTTTGTCGCATTTAAAAGTTTTACATTCACATCCAACTCCTTATAATGCAAACTTTGATGAATATCACATTTATTTGATGCAGCAAAATGTGGATATCAAGAAACTAGATGATGTGGACGTCTTAGCATGGTGGAAGAGATACAAGGCAAGTCATCCGATACTTTCAAGAATGGCTCGAGATATCCTTACGGTTCAAATATCCACTGTGGCTTCGGAGAGTGCACTTAACCAAGGAAGACAACAAATTGGAGACCATAGACACTCATTATCCGGATTTAGCTTGCAAGTACTAGTGTGCATTCGCGATTGGGTTAGATCGGAGCGACGCAACCAAAACTTAGAAGCGGTGGAAGGCGAAGAGGAAGAGATTGAAGATTTGATAGCAAGTGGAGTGGACCAAATGGAAGACTTTGAAGATATCTCCATGACTGAATATGATATGGCGGATATTAGCCAAATGATTGACACTTTTTGATTTTATTATTCTACTATTTGTTTGCAACTCATGTATTATTTGCAAGTTAAAAAAAATTATAACTTGCAAATAAATGTTATCCATTAATGAATAAAATATATGGCTCATTGAGCTTTCTTCTATTTACTTGTGTTCATATTTTTACTTATATTAAGTTAGGAATATACCTAAAATATACTTATAATATACATCTGCTTAAATTAAAACTAGAAAGTTATATACTTGAAAAATAACTAAAATATACTAAGAATATACTTATAATATAAATATACTTAATTTATAAAATAGGAATTTATAAACTTAGAAAAAACTTAAGCTATATATATATATATATATATATATATATATATATATATATATATATATATGTTTAAGTTAAATGTATTATAACTTAAGTTATTTATATATATATATATATATATTGACATATATAAGTATATTCTTAGTATATTTTAGGTATATGTAGTATAACTTAAGCATATAACTTAATATACATATACGTATATGCCGTTAGTCAGTAAATATATAAATTTTACTTATAAACTTATATAACATATGTAAATATACCTACAACATACTAATATAACATATACCTACAATATAACACACACACACACACACACACATATATATATATATATATAAACTATACAAAAAAAAAGGGTTTTCTAACGTTTAGGACTGGTCCGGTCCGGTTTCCAGTTTGAAACCGGTAAACCGAAACTGGTGGCCGGTTCCGATTTTTAGACCCGAAACTGGTGGCCGGTTCCGATTTTTGGACCCGAAACTGGTGGCCGGTTCCGATTTTTAGACCGGAAACCGGCCGGTTTACTAACCGGTTACCGGTCCGGTCCGGTTTGAACCGGTTGCCAGGCTTAATCTCACCCCATCTTATCTCACCTTTTATTCCATATACATGGAATTGGATGAGCTATTAAAAAAAATCATCGCACCAATCAAATATAGGATTAATTCAAATCCCATTAGATTAATAATCCAGTCCATTCTATCCCTCCTACCAAACGACCCCTTAGTCATTCCCACAAATATCCCCATCTTGGGGTAGTCTTTAATTTTTGTCTTAAGTGATAAAAAGTGGTCGAAAAAATCTTTAACATCGAAAAAAAATCAACCTATCTATTTAACAAGGCATAGTTTATAGAAATTTTTCCTTGTCTGGCATAATTTTTGTAGAAATTAAATTTTTCGACATAAATTGTGTAGTAACTAATTCGCTCGGCACTACACAATTTATGTCTGAAATTTAATTCCTACAGAAATTATGTCAGACAAGGCAAATTTCTATAAACTTGAGAATTAGTTACTACACAATTTATGCCGAACAATTTATTTCCTATAGAACCTATACCGAACAAGGCAAAGGTTCTCTAAACTTATGCCTAGCGAATTTTTTTGGTAAGAAAACAACAAATTCATCGCCTCTGTCGGGGGATCAAACCTAGAATCTCTGGTTTCGTAATCCAGTGAATAAGGATTTTTGGCCCTCAAATTTTCATTAAATGATAAGCAGGGCAAAAAGTAAAGACTAGCAATTTGAGGCACACAAATTAAAGACCAATATGAAGGACAATCCGCGTAAAAGAAAGTCTAACTTATAGCTAGCGGGATAAGTTCTTGGGTCATTTGCATTTTGCCACTATTTCGTACTGGTCTTTAACTTTTTCCCCCTCGACAAATAACTTTTTCACGAGGCATAAATTTATATTTTCTCATAATATCCCATAAGTTATGCCTAGCGTGACTTTTGCCTTTAAATAACTGATGCCTCGCTGGGCATAAGTTGTTTTTTGAAGGATAAAAATTAAAGACCAACCCATTTGAAGGGAAAACCGTGCAATTTTGACTCAAACTCTACTTGATCAGGTAGAGTTTCGTCTTCAGGTATGCCAAAATTCTACCTTAAGATTTGCCTACAAAACTCTGCCTTGTGAATCCAAAGCTCTGCCTTGCGATTTTTTATTTTTTTTTACTGAACTAGGGTTCGAACCCAAAACATTGGAGTATTAGGCGAAGGCTAAAAATTAAAGACCACCAATTTAAGGGACAAAAATTAAAGACCAGTGCTTTTGAAGAGCAATCTGCACAAAAACATATATATATAGTACTAATAGTACTGTGATATGTGAAGGTTATGGGTTCATTTGCACGATTTTCCTTCAAAGGCACTGGTCTTTAATTTTTGGCCTTCGCCTAATATTCCGAGGCTTTGAGTGTCAAATTCTGGCTCAATAAAAAAAAAATTGCAAGACAGAGTTTCATAGTAAAATTAGGCCTATTCGGGCAAAATTTAGACCTTAAGACAGAATTTTGTAAAATTTCAACTGAATAAAAAAAATATATATCTTAATGCAAGCCCCTATCTTAATGCAGAGTTTGCCTCAAACTCTGCCTGAAGGTAGCAAAACTCTGCCTTGCGAATCTAAACTCTACCTTGCAATTTTTTTTATTTTTTTTTAATTATTGAGTAAGCAGGAATTCGAACTGGAAATCAAGGAATTTTTAGCGAAGGACAAAAATTAAAGATCACTAATTTTGAGGAGCAAAAATTATAGATCAGTGCCTTTGAAGGGCATTCCGCACAAAAAAATGAACGTTGTGCATACAACATAATTATACCAAGTGAATTGAGCCGTCTATATGATTTTCATTGACCATATATTGCACTACTTAAATTTATTTCGGATTAATAATATTATGCAAAATAAAATAAAAATACTATAAGTCTTTTATATTTCAGAACTAAAAGGTTTTTAAATCATATAAGAACTAAAGTAAGTGTACTAACATACTTAAATCACAACTAATTGGTATTACCTATTTAATTTAATTTTTCATTTTTCCATTTTTGTCGCTAGGTCTGCATGGATTGCAAAAGTTCTTAGAGACGAGTTATTTTTATGTAACTCATCCTTTTTAATATTGTCTTTCACTATACTTTTACATTTACAAATTGGTGCTTGCAACATATATGACCTCTTTTTGTTATTTTCTACTCGGTGTCTGGTACTTGCATTGGAGTTCGATTAAATTTCGATTCACGTTGTGAAGTCTCATATTGGCAGACAAATCAATCTCTAATAAAGATGATTTTATATCTAGAGCTCAAATATGAAATCTCTGATTAAGGATGAAGGAGTATTTAATACTTCACCGTAACCTTGTTGGTGGTTATTTCATTTTAAAAAAAAAAATTGAAACAAGCCAATGTAGAATTAAATTGACTCTTGCAATTTTTGCAAGTTGTGACATCACTAGATGTCTATGAAATGAGAGAAAGACAGGACAAAGTGCTTGGTGCCATTACCCCTTGCCCATCAATTGTTTTTATCAGTTGAAGAGAAAGGAATGGACATCAAAACGACAGAGCATTAAGGGAAAAATTTAAAAACTTCTCTTTTTGTATAGAATTGTAAATAAAATAAGTTTGAAAAAACAATCCACCACAATCTAGTAAGAAGAATGTCTGCCAAAAAAAAGTAAAAAGGTCATATCATCCATTGAATGGGCCAAGGGATGGACCACTTTAGCACCCAAAATTCATATTCAATGGATCACATTTATCCTCCCTTACTCATCACATGGGCTTTGCCTCAAGGCCTTCACATTTTTCTACGGAATTTTTAAGCGATATAGCTACTTCTAATATATAATTAGTGGTAATAATTATTTTTTATTTTAATTACTAATAATAACTAAATACTTTTCTAATTTAACTATTATAGCTACAAAGAAACTTTCAATTATCATTTCACAAATACACCTAAAAATTAGCACCTTCAATCCCATATCCCCTTTTAATGGTAACAATATTAATCACTTAATATACATTACCATTCTCTCTCCTTTTTCATAAATTCTTACCTTTTAAAAAGGGAAGAATCTGTGAATGCCCAGTGAAATAGTCGTCTTCTTCCTGTCTTCACCCTTCTGCAAAATTCGATTTTCCATTTTGGGATATTGCAATCCGAAACGGTATTTTTAGTACGGTTATTTCGATTCAAGGCATATGTGGTCAAAGTGGGCCTCTTTCACGTTCTATCCCATCTCCTTTGTTTTGTGAAATTTTCGCTATTTGTGTTATTATTCTTCCACAAAAACAACTTGGTGGAAGTGATTGTTTTTGCTCCAAGCCGTGGTGGTAGTTATGGCGGCGCACACGAGAGAAGGGGAGAGAGAAAGTTTTTTAGGGTTTTTGAAAAGATGAAAAATATATGTATTTGTGTATGTTCTATGATATAACTACCAATTGTTGTGGTTGGTGGTGTATTTTTGTAAGTTTTGGCTGTCGAATGTTTTCAAATTTTGAATTTTTAATTTTTTACGTTTGAATGTTGAAGATTGGATGAAGGAATAGAAAACAGTTATGGAAAAGAAATCTAAAATATGATTTCGTGGAAGAGTATGGTAAAAAATACCAATTAATAACTAATTAAATGATCCCACCGTTATGGCCTAAAATCAAGGGATATGTTTTCTTTTTTACTGTGTTTCTATGAATTTACACGCATCAAATACATTCGAAAAAAATACCTTAATTGGGAAAACATAGCTACAAATGGTAATATTTAAAAGAGTAGCTATAAATGATAGGAAACTACTATAAGGTAGTCATTTGAGTAATTTTACCTTTTTCTATTATAGGTTCAATTTGATTACGTTCTTTCATTCCTAGAAGGTGAAACACATATAGTCGCCAAGTTTGTTTGGTATAACGGAAGTCATTTAAAGGAAAAAGATTTTTTCTGAGAAAATTATCTTATGTTGTTCGGTCATCAAATCTTTTGTAAGGGTGTTAGTCATGTTTCTTGCAACTATATTAACTTTTAACTTCGTGCGTATTACTTGCTCCAACTATTACAAAGACACTATTATAAATCTTTCGTACTAATACGATTTCATCAAACACTCTTTCTGCTAATATTATTAATTCTATATGTGGAATATTTTCACTCACTGCCCAAATATCAAAACAAAAATTGTGAGAATATTTTTCATAAAAAATAACTTGCATCATAAAATAATAGCCTTACTCGTTTTTCTATTCTCTAGTTGGAGAAATCCAATTCCGCCTGTGTGAGCTTATTCACATTATCGGTCTCAAATTTGAATAAAGAAAAACTGTTGTAAACTGGTAGTTACATTGAACTAGTCAATTTCATGATAAATCCTCATAGTATGTTAATAAGGATTCATAATCGGCCCCAACTTATTTTGGAATTGAAGCGTTAATGTAGTTAGAGAATCTTTATAGAATATTCAATTCCTAACCGGTGATTGTAAATGAATTCTTTAATTAATTTCTTTTTTTATGTGTTTTGGGGGGAGGGGGGAGGAGGGGGGGGGGGGGGTCCAATGACAAGCTTATTACCTTTCCTGCAAATAAAAGATCACAATATAAAGAAAAAAGAAAAATAAAGGGCACTGACAGCCGATTGAACGGTCTCTTGGGAATTAATATTTCTTTATATTCTTTTTGGCCTTAAAGGTACCTGTCAGGTTTAATATTGAAGTCTTTCGAAATGAAAACGACATATTGTTCGTATTAGCTTCTTGAGGTTGGTTTTAATTTTATGATTAATGTTTGTCATGTTCCACAATATATCTATTGCCTAAGGATTAAAATTATCCAAAAGTCCTCCAAATATGGTCCTACTAATGAATTTCATGTCCACTTGCCTAGTTGTCTACGTTGGATTTGAGATAAAGTTTACCTTGAAATTCACAAAATTTAGATTAGATTATTGAGTTCAATCAAATATGACCCATGTGGTCTGGTGAAGGGGATGGACTAAATTATTGAAGATGATGATAACAAATACAATGAATGAAATATATAATAATAATTTAGCATGCATTAGGTAATCCTAATTACCTACCACTATTCTAAAATAATGATGCGGACTTCGTAATTTCAAAGGAATGATGGAATTAATGACGTACAACACTTATTAATATAACAATGATATAATACAAAGTCGTTATAATAATGTAATACTAAGCTGTCTCAACTTATTTTTTCCACCCACTCCAAATTCAGACTCTCCCGCGGGACCAGGGCTATAGTTTAGAAGGAATGCTCTAACTACACGGCTGTAATTAATATATATAAATATATATATATCAACTATTCAGCTTATATTTGATATTCCAATAAAAGTATTCGGTAACACTGCTCATCAAAATTTAAAATAAATTGGAAAAGATCATCTCAGAGTCTCACATTTTATCCATCATTAACCACTAGATCACTCTTGATGGTAGAAATATTCTTAACCAAATTTGTTTTGCTGCTAATACAATTCCTTTTTGTATAAAGAATGAAGCATTCAAATGTTTTCCAGTTTAAGTTACAAATAGTAGTACTCCCTTCGCCACTTTGATTGATATAGTTTTAGGCTTTTAGCTATAGTTTGACTCTGTCTGGCGTTTAATTAGAAATGCAGATTTTCAAAACTTGTAATTTTAAACATGTAAGCATTTGTGCTACAAAACTTTTGAAACTTAATAGTCTTAAAAATATCATAAGTCTTAAACATATCATATCAAAACTTGTCATTATAAACATATAAATATTTGTGCTATAAAACTTTTGAAACTTGTGGTCTTAACATATCATAACATGTGTGTGGCTATAAAACTTTCTCATTAAGAAAATATAGAAATGTGTCGTACTTTTGGACTGATAAAGGAAATCGCGTGCAACAAAGTGAGTATTTACAAGAGTGAAATAACAATAGGCATAGAAATGAATATTGAGCAACATGTACTTGAGAGTTTATCGGACCAGAAGAAAAAAACAAAATAGTAAAAGAGTATAAACCTTTAGAAAACAAGTATATGCATGCCAAGAAAGAACTAACAAACAAAAGGACCATGCCATGGTCATTTGTTCTTCTTTATTTCCTTTTCTTCTTTCACCAAGCAAAAACTACAACTATGTACACAGTGATTAATCAATATCATCTCATATTTTGAGAAGAATGAATTTATCCAACAACAACATATCCACTAAGAATGAATTTATCCCAAGTCCAAAAATGATTGATTAGTGAGAATGAATTCATTCCTTCATAGCAGCAAATCAGCAATCAAATACTAGATGTGTTGCTAATGACTTACACCAAGAACAAAAGCAACACTACTGAGTACTGACAATCGCTGATAGTGATGGATTTCTGTGTGGCTATGTTGTGGAGTATACGCTTGCAATCGTAAACATGCATAATTTTCACTAAATACAGACTGAGTAGCCACATACCACTCAATTCATCAATTACACCTCAAAGCAAAATCAACTGAATCCGCAACAATCCTCCGTACGTTGGAGTACGAGATTGTTAATATCATATGAACACATTACTAAGTTGCAAATATTAAAAGGACGTTAATCAGTCAAACTAGATTTCTTCACTCTCCTTGGAAGCAAAAAAGATCGACCTGTGGTGAAGATACACTTTTTAACTTTAAGTTTTAGAATATATGTTTCCTGAAATAATTCCAATGTTAGTCGAAAAGCTCCGTCCAGGACATACCTTATCAAACCTACCAATATATCTATCAATAGTAAAACATCCTACCCAATCGTTTTAAGAGAAATATTATTCACTTAGGAACAGACTTGCCTGTAACCAGGAAACTAGGTCATTACTATCCAGCATACATACAATACACACCACACAAACAACCAAATGATGACAGTATTAGCATTCACCAATCAAGGATCAGGCAGTACTTATCCAGAAATCATGTTAATATTTGTTAGAACTTAGCAATTGCATGATAACATGGAAAAGATAGTAATTAATACACAAGGAAATGTAGGAAGATACAGCACACTGATTTTCAAACACGGACAATAGTTAGGATTTGTTTAAAGCGGAACGCTTGCCTACACAGTCAAGACTAATTAGGAGAATGCGACATAACAGTAAAATTATACATGACACAATAAATCAGATTTTTAACAGACAACAAATTGAAGAGTTAAAACCTCTATTAGTAGCTGTTAAAAGAAAAGAGTCTTCTGGCTTCAGAAGAAAGGCTCCTCAGCACCTCCAAGTCACAGCTGACAAGAGCTCCTGTTGTTTCCAGCATAGCACAAGCGACGTCTGTCGCTTCTCAACGTGAAACCCTCCTACCTGAGTTCTCTTAACAACACATTCAGCCTGGATTTCAGTCATATTACTACATGCAACAGGTGAAAATCCTGCAGAAGCAAATAGGTTTCTCCATGGAGACATCCGATCAGGGGATCGCAGGCGCCCCAAGATCATGTTCTCAATGCTAGGCTGGAGGAGAGACCTCTCAATCTTTTTCCCAATGTCTGGAGCTAAATTAGCAGCATCAATACTGGCTAAGAGTATCTCATAGTACTGGAGGGCATGGAGGAGGTGATGCTTTAAGGGGAGTTCAGTACGTTCACATCCGCGTTCGAGTGATACAACAACTTTTGGAGAGAGCTGCTTCATAAAGTGAAGAAGTGAAGGAAATGCAAATGGACAGCTTGAAATAGACCAGATTGGGAAATTAATAGCAATTGCCTCACACTCAGATGACCTCAAGGAGGATAAGGGATAAGACTTAGGGTCAAAAGAATCCAAGTTAATAACTTCAAGCTCAAATCTTATCCCCGCATCATTAGCAAACTGTGTTAGACTTTCATGCATGATGCCAATTTCGATAGAGTGGTGGGTTGAAGGAGATGCAAAGGCCGTAATCTTTAGGGAAGCCTTTCTACTGCTATTTGGAAGTTCTTGCATAAATGAGGACCATTGAGCACCAAAACCAATGTCGAAATCTATTATGTGAATTTGCTCTGCATCCCCAAGAGCTTCAAGGATAGCCTGATTGGAGGTGAAATTCATGAACTGGATAAGTGGAGATATTTCAGAGAAAGCCTTATAAGCATCCATCTTAAGCACACAATCAAACGGTGTGGGATTTCTTGGAGGCAAAAAGGTGGATGCGCAAGGCAAAAGGAAAGGCAACTGCAGAGCCTCCTTGATATAAAAAGCAGCCCTCCTAGAGGGTTTCCCGACAGGAGAAAGCTGTTGATTGAGCCGCGCCAATATCATTTGCGCGTTTGAGAAATGTCCGGCCAGCAATAGTTCAGAGGCCTGAAAAATCTGGTCATAAATAAACTGTTGTTCCTGCAGTTGATGACGGGGCACCATCAAATTACCATTACCACCACCACCAGCTGCCTCAAGCTTAGGTACAATTAACGGCTTTGGCTGAAACTGCTGAGGAGGCAGCAAATTCACTTGTTGCTGCATTTGTCCCAATTGTTGTTTCGTCAGCAACAAGTCACAACTTGCATCAAAAAACGGAACTTTAGGCAATAAAGCGCCTAAATTTGGACCAAGGGCACCCAAACTGTTGCCCGAATTGTGGCGTTTGGGCGGAGGCTGTTCAGGATTGATGTCATATGATACCGAGCCAGACATGTTAACACAAGCAGTATTCTTGAATTGGGTTTGGTTTGACATTACTAGTGGACTAAAAGGTTGAGGCTTTTGTTCTAATTTTTGCACTTGAAAGCTCTTAGCCAAAAGATTGACATTCAGATTATCAAAGTTATCATTTTTTCTGTTATTTGAGTCTATAACACAACCAAGTTTCTCAATATTGGCATTCATAGAGACATTTGAACCAGAAAAAGAAACATTATCTGAATGAGCTAAAGAACCAGTGGCTGATACCTCAAATCCACAGCCCAAATCACCATTTCCTCCTTGAAGTAATTGTTTCAAGCTGACTGATGGGTCCTCCACATCACCTGAAATCCACCTGAGAAAGCTTTGGTCTGAGCCTGCAAATTCAGGCAACAAATTATCCAAATCACCAAATCCAAGACCAGATTTTTCTGTCTCCACACCCACAGTTAATGGCTGCAGCTCAGCCACTAACTCTTCTTTCTTTCCAGTGCCTGGAACTGCAATATTTCCACCATTTTGGGCACCATAAGAACACGAGGAAGATGAAGCTGAAGGACTAGGACTTCTTGTATCCAACACAGAAACCGGTTCATTTCTTGTAAAGTTTGCATCTTTCTTGCAAATTTGTGCTTCTGGTGGAGAAGTTGAAGAAATTGAAGGCACAAAATTAGAAACACCAAGAACCCCTTTTGGTGGTAAGCTGTTATTTTGAGGTATTACAATCATCTGAACATAAAAAAAAAAAATCAGCAAACCCACAACAAGAACACCAACAATATTACCATAACAAAAAAATTAACACCAAAAATAAGAAGATAACTTGGTTTCTTGCCTTTTGCTAGTTGATGGACCTTATATTTTATCAAGATTTGAACAGTAGTGAGTTCTTCAAACCAAACCCATGAACATAAAACACAACCATTGGTTCAAAAATACAAACTTGGTCTCCACTTCATCTGGAAAAAAAAAAAAAATCAACACACACCATAACAAAGAAAAAAAGTTAACAGTGAAAGATGATATTTTTCATTTTCTTACCTTCTAGATAGATCTTATTGTTTTCAATAACTTGTCTTCCACAGAAAAACCAACCCCACAAATAGAAAACACATTCATTAGTTCAAAAATATAAACTTGGTCCCCATTTTAGCTCTTCCATTATAGAACATCACCCTTTAGACCTCTGGTCATGTACTATTCTTCTGTATGGGTTCTCTCTTTTCTTCTCTTTCTTTTTTCGTATAGAATAGAGCTACAGATAGGGCCACTAGGTAAGCTTTCTTTGATTTTCTTCTGCTAGTCTTGCTTTATTTTTCTTTGTTTTTTTCTGACCTCTTTTTATGTCACAGTCCTCTCTGTTCTGCCACGGATGTCTGCATCACAAAAAAGTAAGGAAAAAAAAAACAAAACAAGGTTGCCCTCTTTTATCTATTTCCCTCTCTGTTTTCTCTTTACTCTATGGTACTTCTTCACCCCCATTCTTTGTTTTCATCTTAACCCTTTTCCCCCCTCTCTCTCTAGTTCCTACCTTTTTTGTAGTTTGAATTTTTATTTTTATTTTTTATCGGGTATTTAGTACACTCTCCGTTTTAATTTATGTAATTTAGTTTGACGAGATACATCGTTTTAAAAAAGAATGAAGACTTTTAAAATTTATGATCTAAAATAAGCAATAAATATTTATGTGGCTGTAAATCATTTCATTAAGGATAAAAGGGAAAAATTTTAAATTATTTTTAAATATACAAATGTATCATTCTTTTTTGGACAGACTAAAAATGAAAGTATATCACATAAATTGAGATAGATAGAGTATTATCTTTACGAGTTAGGGGTAAGATCGGCCGAGGGTGTATCGAAGACAGCTTGTCTACTTTCTGAGATAGGAGTAAAGTATGCCTACACTTTACTCTCTTTATACCCCACTTGTGAAATTATATTGGACATGTTGTTGTTGTGAGTTAGGGGTAAGATCTTCATATTCTTTCTGAACTCCACTTGTAAGGTTACACTGAATATATTATTGTTATTGTCGTTGTTCAATTTTAGCATTGAAATTTCTATTAATTTGAATGTATTCCATCGTATGAAGCGAGAGTTGAATTTAAAATTTTTAATTGAGCATAGAAAACTCTATTTCTAACAAAACTCTTTTTGGTGTATTTTGAAATTTGGAAATTTACGATGGATCAGTAAATAAAGGTTTTTTGTCAGTTTTTGAGGCTTAACGAGAAGAAAGTGGTAAAAAAGTCATTTTAACTTTTGTAACATGTGTTTTACTACTTTTACCCATTGGGAAACGAGAAAGGAAAAAAAGGTGAGTCACGAACCAAAATGCCCTCAAAAAAAATATTTTAAATCAAAATACCTCAATAAAAAAAAAAAATTACTAAAGTATCTTTAGCGCAGTATTTTACTGTACTATAACACTTGACGGAGACGGAGCCGTTAAGTGCTATAACGCAGTATTTTACTGCGCTATACAAAACTTTCTCTCACCTATAGCACAGTAAAATATTGCGTTATAGGAGTCTGCCATTTTCAATAACTTCACATTTTCACTCCTCTTTACGTAGTTTATCTTTTTTACGTAGTTTAGCCGTATATTAATCATGCTTTGAGATTCCGAAACTTCAATATTTTATATAGAACTCTAGTTATATTTGTACAATTAATAAAACAGGCTCAACACATCAAGAATACGCAATACCTTGGATTGTCATTTTAGTGGTTGAAAAGTGCTCGAAGTCTTTTTTTATTTGAAGACTTGTAGTCATTATCTTTAAGTTATTTATCTTTTAGGGTTTCGTCTTAGTTTTAAATTAATGCTTAACTTTATTTGGAATGTGTCACGTTTTTTTTTATTATCAATTTAGGATGTGAAACTGTAAACAATAATAAAGACTAAGATAATATTTATAAATATGCAAAAAATAGATAATATTTACGATAAATTGTACAACACTAATGTATATACACTATCGAGGATGGGTCCCACATGTAGTGTGCCGGAGACTATCCCTAGGCCTAAGGCTCATACCATCCCCACTGCCCTCGCCATCGTCTCCATCGCCCTTTTTCCTCTTAATAACCGGGCGCTCCAAGTCATGATCATCTCCTCTTCCCCTATCCGTTGCGCCCTTAACTAGAACGTGATTCTTCTTGGGATCTAATCCCGCTGGCACGCTCAGAACCTCAGGCTGAGCTGTGTCTGGAAACTCGACCTCTTCCTCGTCGAGAGTCACCACCGCAGGCGCCGAAAGATGAACCTGAAAAGTATATAAATATTAGTACCATTTCTTATTTATATTGAATACATTAATGTTATTTATTTAATCAAACCTGTGTGTCAACGGGCGCCTGAGTAGGCTCCTGAGATGGGTGTGGTGGTGAATATGAGGTAGTCTCCTGGACGACATGCTGTTCGAAGTCCAAGTAAAGATTATAAAAATTAAATAAATATTTACCTTATATTAAATAAACTTTGTTTTAAGTAAAAAGCTTACATGCGCCTCGGTAGTCTCATGAGAAGACACCTCTGCCTCGGCAGGCTGATGAGAATGCTCCGGAATGGGCAGCTCCTGTGGACTCACTGGCGCCGAATCCTAAAATATGAAAAAAATGAAATAATAAGTACTTTAAATGATCAAATATGTATATTAAATATTGACCTTATATTGAATAAAACTAATTTTAATTAAAAGCTTACATGTGGCTCGGCAGTCACATGGGAAGACATCGCTGGCTCGACAGGTCCATGAGAAAATGCCTGAGTGGGTGGCTCTGGTGGACCCGCTGGCGCCGAATCCTAAAATATAAAATACTACTAAATAATGAGTAATATATATATATTTAAAATAAATAATTTAAATGAACAAATAAGTATTTTAAATACTAACCAGGATCAAAAACTCATTGAAGTCAAGAATCCGGGCTCCCTCTAAATTCCTCACAGGCCGCTCATCAGCTAATGAAGCGCGTAACGCCGCCCAATCAACGTTATCACGCTTCTCCATGTATGCATTTTGGCTCGGCTGTGAAGAAGACCTGGGTATCTCAGCAAGTAAGAGCGCCGGCGTAAACGTAGGTGAGTCCCCAGGTGAGCTGCCACCGGCCTGGAAGGGCTGCGGATGGACTAGACCGTGAACGTCCTCTGGAATGGGATCAGCCTCATCCGCCTCATCTACCAGATGGTGTCCTCCACCACCAGGTCCTCTAGCAGTAGCGCCGCGTCCTCTACGCGCACGGCGTCCTCTGCCAGCATGGCCTCTGCCTCTGGGAGCACCCGGTGCTGCCTGATACTCAGCCTCCGGAACAGGCTCCGCCATGCGCCTAATCTCGCCTGCCTGTCGGATACCATCCTCAGAAATCCTAACCATCTCCGCGGCAAGCCCCGCAAGCCCAGGGTAAGGCATATGCTCTAACCCCAATATGCGTAAACGTTGTACGGCCACCAGCTGCATTTGTGTTTAACAGAAACAAAAAAAAAGTTTATTTTTAAAACGTAACAATTAATGAAATTAGATAAATCTAAATACAATAAACTTACTAATGCCTCGTACTGCCCCGCGAGTGCTGAGTATCCTACATCCTTAGGGGGACGCAAAGCTGGGTTGCCGATCAATCGGTGTGTGATCTGATGATACCAGCGCATGTAATACTCAATGAGAGTCAAATGGCCGACCACCGCTAAAGTGCCCAACCTGTTCTCCCAACGGTGGAGCTGGACATCCATGAAAGCCAAAAAATCATCATCAATGACAGCTCGATCGTCCCGCTGGTAGTGTCGGAGCTCATGACGGACATCAGGGGGTATACTCTGTGTATGCCCAAACTGTCGTAAGACACGCTCGGGCATGTGATCCTCTACGATGTCCAGATGTATCAATGGACACCGCGACCTTCAAACCCCCTGACCTGCCCTACAGAAAGGGGGCAAACCATCTAATATAGCAGTGTACGACGTCCATATAAATAGCTGCATAACATATAAATACAAATCAGTGATCACCAAGTAGAAAAGACGTTTAATTAAATTATTAATGTAAATTTAAATTGTTTTACCGCATCGTCCGTCATGTGATCAAACTGGTCCCGGAATGGAAGAATATTGTGGTGCGTATCGACATCCCGGTCAAAACCCGTTGTCCACCTCCTCGCATAAGTCATGTCAATCTCGAGGTGATGCCTAGGTACGGGCTGAAAAGGCAACATCCTCTCCCACGCCCATAACTGTAAGCGATATTAGAAAATACGATTTTTTAGTCGTCCTTTCAAGAGGTTTGTTGACATTAAAGGAACACACACTTAAAATATTACCTGGAGAAGAGCAAAAAATCCACACACATCTCTGACAGCACCAATAGACGCTCGGCACAGGCATCTGTAAAGATACGCCAAAACAGCACCGCCCCATCTGTAGTCTCCCAAGCGGTCCAGATGCTCCAAGAAAACCATGTAACTTAAATTGACAAAGGCACCCGATAAATTCGGGAACAAGATGCCCCCAAATATAATAAGCAGGTACAAACGGGCATGACGATCAACATCGTCCTGCGGGATGCTGTCGTCAACCGGATCCAGACCCTCCAAATAAGTGCAGAGTGCACTAAGCTGAACCCGACTCTGTCCCGATATCTGGGCCGCGACATCAGGCACGAAGTGGGTGAGCCTAGTCAACTCTGTCACCCACGTCTGACCAGGAGGAGGCTCGTACCGAGTGTACAGTGGCTCTTCATCTACCCGCAATCCAAAGAGGACCTCTACATCCTGAAGTGTAATCGTGGCCTCACCAGTGCGAAGATGGAAGGTATGTGTCTCTGGCCTCCACCGCTCAACCATGGCCGTGATGAGCGCCCAATCATGTTGTATCCGACCAACGGACATGCAACGGTAGATGCCGCCCCGAAACAATATCTCCAACACGTGATGGTGTGGGGGTGCTCGCGTAAAAGAGCCCACGCTTTCTGCAGCCTACGGGGACGGAGCCTAGAAGATATCCCTATAGTACCGACCCATAATAACTCTAACCTATGATTGTCTTGCAAAGACAATACTGATCTATCAGCGGGCCTCGGGTGATCATCGGGCCCAGGGGGAACATTCGGATCCATGAAAGAGTCCGGTCTGTACAAACTAAATTAGTCATTATTCTTGAAATGAAAGATAAATTATATTAACTAATTGAAATTCAGCAGTAATATTTGTTTGGAACTCTATTTTGAATATGTGATATATTTTTAGTTGACCAAATAGCCAACACAACTACGATAAAATTAAACTAAAAGAGTATATTCGTCGACCACATATTTTCCTATAAACTTTACATTTTTTTTGTTAGCTTATGTAATTTATGAAAAGAAGAACTTTAACTATACTTTTTAAGATAATCTTTTTTTATTTAACATATATACTCACGCTTTTAAAATTATATAGATTAACATTTCATAATCGTTTACAGTTTGTTTGGATGGTTGTTACCTATTGTATTATATTATGTTGTTAGTTTAAATAAAATGTTTGCTTTGATTGCTACTTTAATTTTATTGTTATGTAACGACGAAAGGTTCTATTTTATGTAACCACTGATTTGGTCCTATACAATACAACACAATACGATAAATGTCAAAACAATACATAACAATCATCCAAACAAAGTGTTAACAACATAATAATTCATTACCAATCAACTTCTTTCAATGCATAAAGAATATTTAACAAATACTCAATTAACAAAATAATAATTCATTAACAATTCATAAATCATTAACCAAATTAACAACTCATAAACATTTAACAAATTAACAATTCATAAACATTTAACAAATAATGAATTAAACAAAAAAAAAACGTTTTTTTTTTTTGGGAATTTAACGACGATTAAATGTTAAACATGCATGCAATATAATGTATATAACAAAATAATAACAAAAGTTCATAGTAGAAAACCTTAATCGAAGATTTTTTGTAGAGTTATTTTGATTGAGTTGTACGCCACTTTTTCTCAAAATTCGAACTTAGAATCTTGCTCCTTGACTTGAATATACCGAGAATCTAAACTTTTCGGACGAAATTTAATAGAAAACGACGTTTTTAAGATGTGGGGACCACCTTGGCTCGCCTCCAATGGCGTTTTCAATTTTTTTTTTTGCCACTGGAGGGACCAGTGGTGGAACCCGATCGGGTTTTAGTGGAGTGATATAGCGCATTATTTTACTGCGCTATAGGATAGAGACAAACTCTTATAACGCAGTATTTTACTGCGCTATAGGTGAGAGAAAGTTTTGTATAGCGCAGTAAAATAATGCGTTATTGCACTTAACGGCTCCGTCTCCGTCTCCGTCAAGTGCTATAGCGCGGTAAAATACTGCGCTAAAGGTAATTTAATAATTTTTTTTTTGTTGGAGTATTTTGGTTCAAAATGTTTTTTTTGATGGCATTTTGGTTCCGGACTCAAAAAAAGGTAACTCCGTAGCAATAGAGCAGGGTCCGCACAGCAGGCCAATTGGAGGTCACTGAACTGTTTAAAAGTGCGATATGGTCCCTTAAGTTCTGTTCTCTACTGTTTCATCCTGTAAATTAATATTCTTGTGTCTTCTGACCTGTGAATATGGAAATTGGGACCATTTTGTAGAGGTGTAAGAATTTTTTTAAGCAGATCAAACCAAGCCTAGAAGTACGATATGGTCCCTCAAATAATGTTCTCTACTATTTAATCCTGTAAATTGTATTTCTTGTAATGATGGAACACTTTGTAGTGCAACTAGTTGTGTAAAAGAATTTTAGAAAAACGATCAAGCCCAATATAGTCGAATGATTTTTAAATCTTTTCCCAAATGCATAATTTCTGTTATGAGCTTACAACCGTTCGAACTTATTTGATAAGTTTTTTATTTTCATTATAAGAACCGAATATATATAGTAATTACGCATATAAACTCAACATATAAAACATTATAAATATTTTAAGCCTTAGGAAATGTTAAGACAATTCAGGGACTATGTAGATCCACCAATTTTAGTCAACTATTGAATAATAATCCTTAATGTTCGTCCTTCTTTTATGGGACCTTTTTTAGTTGAGGTGTTATATTGAAGCTTGATATTTTGAAGTAACAAATGCAAATTTGAAATTATAATAAAGGCTTGTATCTTATTTGATGGTTAAAGATAAGCTATCAAAAATCAACTGAAATAAACCAAAATTGAATAGAGATCCGGACGATTGGAAGAGTTTTAGTTTCAGTTATATGCCACAAATTAATAGAAAAAATAGCATGCTATATTGTTTTAGAAATAACGGAACAAAATGAACTCTTGACACTCATAATCATAAATGTCATATTTTGCCATGGTGCGAAATAGACGTCTCCATGTTAACCAATTTTTAGTTTGTTCTTAGGCTCGATGGTCTAAGATCATTTCATTCACTTTTTCCTATTTCAGCTTTAATTGTAAGTAAATATTGGTAATAAATTTTATCCATGCCTCGGAGAATGAATAAACCATTTAAAAGAGATTAATGTCTAACTAAACTAGTAGTGTTTGGTTGATTATATAAGAAAAATATTTTTTGCATAACTCTAATGCAATGCTTAGTTGGCGGTACTAAATAGTACTTGTGTTAAGCTATACAATAATCTATATGTTATTTTATGTAAGATATAATATGAAATAAGAAAGAAAGAAAAAAAAAATATAATTTAATGCATTAAATATTAGTCATCGTACAATAATTAAGTTACTATGAGTATAATTTAATGCATTATAATAGCGCATAACTAATATGTGATCCAAATCAGCCCTTACAATTTTAAAATGATAGTGAAACATCCCTTGGGAGTATTGTGCAAATTGCGGTACGAATTTTTGGGAAGTTCTCAAATTTTGACAAAATCATTGGTGCAAATTGAGGATTGAAAATAACCTTGCAGATTTTTTGTCCTCTTTTGTTGTGTAGACCAAGGATTTGGATATAGGAATGGTAAAATTAGTCTATAAAAATATGATTTGTCCAATTTCTTTATATTCAGATTGAATTGAGCTAAATATACAATTTAAATGTATCAAATGAAAAATATTATCAAAAAAATTAGAATAAAATGTTTTTTTACTTGATCTGTTAGGTATATTAAACAAATTATATTTACTTTATTTAGTAATTAAATAAATTGTAAGAATGTATAACTTCATTGTCATGCTAAGAGGCTTGGTGAGTTCCTTTCTTCCATATTTTAGATTTTAGTACTATTTGTATTTAGTTTCATGACTTCCCATAGTATTTCTCACTAAGATTCAAAAGTTGTTACTAGGTGATTGACCACACGCCCCACCCCCAATCAATTGCCTTATTAACCAGTAAACAATAGTATATCTTTTTCTATTTTTTGATAACATCATGTGAGTTTCAATCTACGCAAAGCTTTACTATTTCTTTTTCTTTTTTGTCATAAAAAAAATCATATTACTATTTTACTTGTCACTAAAGATTTGTTACACCTTAATAGTACAAATACCGCATAGTTCTGCTTGCCTTCAAACTTAATTTCTACTAATACTCTGGGCAGGTTTATAATCTTGGGATTAAAATTAGGACTATAACTTCAATAATTCATCTCACCTTATATATGATATATGATAGCTAATGTCTCCAATCAAACACGTGGTAAATTTAATTAACTAAAATAAAAATCTGAAATAGTCCACTTAATCCGTTGACCAAATGACCCTAAATAGTTGTGAATTTTGAAACATGAGAATAATGACTATTTTTTAATACAAAGGTTAAAACATTTTCCGACTATAATCCCTTGCTCTGTCTGAAATAAACCTTCATTATTTCATCTGATTGCTAATCGTTCTCGCTAAAATCAAATCAAACGGGTAAACAAACCATGGTTCACCTAAAAACTAAACAAACCACAACCAACAGTAATTCTACTACTGAAGCGGTTGATGTTACCAAATGAAACTGGAGCGCGTGGGTCAAAGGAAGTTAAACCAATGGTTGAAATGCTATAAATGACGGCGAAGTTCCCCCATGGCCCGGATTGCGCTTTTGTAGGATTTACTCGCTATAACTTTTTCACTTTTTACAAAGTTGGAAAAATAAAATGGTAAACAAGTGTTACTGTTGTGACCAGTCAGTACTCTCTTTTTGATTTTTATTTAAGCCTGCAGGCTTTTGTTTTTTCTACAGTCGCTATCTAGGGGCATTTTCGTCCATAAATACTCTCATCATTTTTTTCTTTGATCAAAGTAGAATTAAGGACTAATGCCTACTATTTGTCTGCATTTAATGAACGTATGATAAATCTTAGTTATTCAAATCTCAATCATTAAGTTAATTTGTCTTTTAGATTTTTGAATTTTAATTATTTAGATCTAAGTTATTAAGAAGTTTATATTTTATATTACGTAACTTAATGAGTCTAAATAGATATGAATGATTAAGATTATAAAAATGTTTAATAATATTAAAATAGACATTTCACTACTACTCTATTCATTTTCACCGCTATGACGCTATTCATTATTGTCGTCGGCCGTTACTAACTATCGCTATCCATTATTGTCGTCGCGTGTTACTAACTACCGCTATCTATTAGTGTCGTCGCCCGTTACTAACTACCGCTATCCATTATTGTCGTCGCCCGTTACTAACTACCGCTATCCATTATTGTCGCCGCCCGTTACCAACTGTCGCTATCCAGTGAGCCAGGATTTTTTACTAGGAGATTCAAAAATATAAAAGAGTAAGAAACGAGGAAGCCAAGGGGGTTCAAAATCTACTATTTCTTAAAATAATTTTAGCCTTGTGTGTATATGATAATTTTTCGCCTAAGAGAATTCGAATGAATACCCTGGCCACCACTTGGCTCCGCCCCTGCTGCTATGAGTGTTTTAAAAGGCGAGGGCGTAAGGCGGGCCGTTTTACGTCTGCCTCACTGAGGCGTAAGCCCCATGGAGTTTTAATTTTTAGTATTTTATAAAATGATATAATTATAATAAATACTTTTAAATGGGTGAAATAGCGTAAAAAATTGAAGAAAACTATAAATAAGTGATATATATATATATATATATGCTCCACCCCCACAAAAAAACTAATTAGAACAATCTATTATATGCTACTTACAAGTACAAGTGACTGCTCGTTACTTTTTTGAGATAGTAAAAGACAAGATAAATAATTGGAAAACAATATATATTAGACATTTTAGCAATAAAAAAAAGGTCTTGACTTTTAAATTTAATGTTTCAGTTCTTTTTTAAAACATTTGAGTAATTACATGTTGACTTTTGAGAATTTGGGCATTATATTAAGGACTTATTTAACAAATTTCGTTTTAGTTTGAAGAAGTTTTCTGGGCTTACGCCCCAACAAAAAAAATTCACCCCAAACGCCCGGGCATACGCCCCGAATTGCTGGGCGTACGCCTTTGGAGACCATCGCCCCGGGACATTTTTGGTACGTCCCGCCCCCGGGCTCGCCCCGAAAACGCCTTTTAAAACACTGCTACTATCCATATTCACTACCCACAACAACATCTCATCTCAATCAATCAATTATTACATTCACTAGCCATCATTTATCATCATCACAACTATCATCGCTTACAATATCATCATAGCTAATTAGCTACCACCATATATCGCATTTACCTCTACCAAAAATTTCTGGGTTTTAAACTTTTTTTAAAGTTGCGTCTGCTTGATAGACAATTATTGCAATTGCTACATAACTATTTCTTGCTCCATTTTTTCAAAGCAAACACCATTTAGGATCGGATTTTCCACTTTCACACACATATATATATTTTTGGCTTAATACCCAGATAGACCCTTAAACTTGACATGTTTTGTAAGATAGACATATAAACTTACAAGGTGACCAGATAGACACTTAAACTTACTCAAAGTGTATTTTTCAAGTTTTCCAGTTATTTTGAAAACAAAAACTATATTTTTCAAACACTCACAATTTTCATGGCCAAACAAGCCCTAAATATATCACAAAATATTTTTTTTTAAATGCAAAAATAAGGCAAACGCATATACATGAGACTATAAATGTGCACTTAAACCAATAAATACTCGCTAATCGCAATTTTGCAGCTTTCAATTAACTCGGGGTTTTTTTTTTACACTTGAATAATTAAAAAACAATAACTTTAACCAATAAAAATCCTTAAAAAAAGAAATTTCAAATTAAGAAATTTCTAAGTTCAGTATTTCAAGTGTAAAAGAAATTTCAAATTAAGAAAACTGTAAAGCCGAGAAGAAAATCCTTAAAAAAAAGAAATTTCTTAATTTGAAATTTCTTTTTTTAAGGATTTTTATTGGTTAAAGTTATTGTTTTTTAATTATTCAAGTGTAAAAAAAAAACCGAGTTAATTGAAAGCTGCAAAATTGCGATTAGCGAGTATTTATTGGTTTAAGTGCACATTTATAGTCTCATGTATATGCAATTGCCTTATTTTTGCATTTAAAAAAAAATATATTTTATGATATATTTAGGGCTTGTTTGGCCATGAAAATTGTGAGTGTTTGAAAAATATAGTTTTTTGTTTTCAAAATAACTGGAAAACTTGAAAAATACACTTTAAGTAAGTTTAAGTGTCTATCTGGTTACCTTGTAAGTTTATATGCTTATCTTACAAAACATGTCAAGTTTAAGGGTCCATCTAGGTATTAAGCCTATATTTTTTTACTAATAAGATAGTTTTCCTCAATTGTATATTGACTTTGAAGGCAAATGATATGCAATTGACAGGCATGCCCTTGAGATTTTGAATATTTACGACCCTGCTAAAGGTAGCTTTTCTAATGGGACAGGCGTTTGAGTTAAAGCTTATGAAAAGAACGTCGTTTTGCCTGAGCATGTGCCCTTTTTAGTTTTTATTACTATCTCCTATTTTAAGTAATTTGTAAAAATTTAGTTCCTTGTGAACTGAACCAGTTTCAGTGCTTTTCTAGGCAATTAAGTACTGTTTCTTCACCTTTTCTTCTTTCTTACTGCCTTTTGTACCTTTGACATTGGGACCACATTATTATTATTATAATATATGAAAATCACATAGAGTAATAATATTTCTTGGATTAAACTACACTTGGATTGAGATTTAAGGTATTTTGCATTCAACATGATAAACAATATTTTAATTTTCAAATTAAGATTGCAAATCTGGGTGGGAACTTGTTCCCATTGAATCCAAATCTATATTGTCACCAAATAAGCATATATATCGTGTTTCATTCGTTTACATTTCTTTTCGTTTCCCTAGGTTATTTAGCGTTTGCTTGAATATGAGTATTAAAAAGATTATTTGCCAAAAGCTTGTCAAACTAATTAAATTGGATAGGATGAGATTTTTTCTCCTAACGTGTAGGATGAGTGCATAAATATGAAAAAGAATAGAGTATGAAGGTTGGCGATTTGGAGTTATAAAATTTGTGTTTAATAGGTATAGTCAGTGCAATGCGAAAATAACCTGCCAAAATAAAAATTTGTAACAAGTTTGAGAGGTCGCCAATATATTTGGCCTTTAAACAATACTTATATTTTTATAAGATCAACATCATCAAATTGTGACGGGATGAGCGAGATTTTCCATTCTTAATAAAAAAAAATCGGGTTGAGTGCACCTCAACTTTGAGAATGTAGAAATCACTAATAGAAACGTTTTTTTCCTATAATTGGTCATAGATAATGCAAATATAAATTAGTTCGAACCAAAACAAAAAAGATAAAATACATTAGATATCTAACATGAAAGTAAGATAATAACACAGACACTTAATGTGTTTGTATTCCTCGAAAAATGTTGAAACAAAGCTTGAGAAGGAGGGCCTAGAAATGGAAACATTGACCAAAAAGAGTGTTTCTTTGCCACGCAATCTTGTCTTTCTATGATTTCAAATTATTCATTTCTTATACAGAAACTTTCAAGAAGGCAAAGGAAAAATGCATATTTCTTAAAATATTCAATAAGAAAAAGCAATGAAGTTCCATAAAAGAAAGAAAAAAGAAAAAAATAGAAGAGAGCAATTGTAAAGTGAAACATTTCCACACCAGATTACTCTCTTTGTGACCAAGAAAATTCACTTTGCTTACTACAAATTGTCTTGCCACTAGGTCAAATTGACGTTTTATATAACTGTCATTCTTTTGTTTACTATAATTAAATTATTCTTTTTTCTCCGACATCTATCTTTTATTCTTTATATATGTTCATTGATTTACTTTTTATTACATTTGGTATATATTAGTGCCACATTTGACATTCCCTACACCTCTGAAATATTGTTTAAAATATCCATGAGGTTGCTTCTTATTGATCTTCTTTAGGTCCATAGTTCCTCTCTTGAGCCGAGGGTTTTTCGGAAACAGCCGCCCTACATTTCAAGGTGGGGGTTAGGTCTGCATACACTCTACCCTCCCCAGACCCCACATGGTGAGATTATATTGGGCTTGTTGTTGTTGTCGTTATTGTAGTTGTAGTTGTTGTTGTTGCTGTTGTAGTTTTTGTCAAACGATAAGAAAATATTTGTAATATATACATGCAGTGGCGAGACCAGGATTTTCACCTAGAGGGTTTAAAAATATGAAGAAGTGAATACATGAAGAAACCAAGGGGTTCACCATCTACTATATATACATAATTTTTTTTTATAATTTTGTATATGCACTATAATTTTTCGCCGAAGAAGTTCGGATGAACCTCCTAGAACCTACCTAGCTCCGCCCCTGTATACATGGTAATAATTGGTGCATCATCTTTTACGATATTATAGTAAAAATTTACGCATATATTAATTGTGTGTACACATTCGCTCATTTAATTTCTCTCTCTCTCTCTCTCTCTCTTTTTTTTTTGATAAAAGAACTCTATAAATTATTAAGCCAGACTTTTGTGGCACATTCACTTTTCATTTGTCTAGTAAATTGGACATGGATAAGCATTTACGAAAGATTGCCGAGCCGTAATGTTTGATTGACAATCATTGGTGGTCAAACAAACATTCAATTAAATACCAAAAGCTAAAATGTTTCATTTACTTTATCCTTACGTCAAATTTATGAATATAAAGAAAATTAATACGCACGAATTTCTCGCTTAACAATAATAAATAATTAAATGATATGTATTTATATTTTAATTTATTACAATTATATATATTTTTTAATTTAATGTGAAAACGGTGTAGGTATTTACCTAAATAAAACCACTCTCCCTTAGGATATAGGAGTCACTGAGAAAGTTAAATCCCAAAAACAGTGTCCCCAAAACAGTGAATTCCATGATTGATCAATCAAAGTCATACAACCACCCATAGTGGTGTCACAGCTAAGTCTTCAACCATGATAATCAACAATTATTTAATTTTTCCGAATATAATATTAAAAGTAACTAGTTAGTCGAAAGTTTATATGATATGTTGCGTATGTATACCTTGTCCAGAATTAGATTGTGACAAATGAAAACCATATAGTCAAAGTCTCCTGTTAGTGGGAGAGGATGTTCGTTTTCTCGGTTTATAAGCTTCTTTTATAAAATAAAAAAAGAAGAAGAAATTTCACTTGATATCCTATTTCGCTTTGAAGGATTTATAAGTTCACATTTAAATAATCTCTAGAATCAGAATTCTTGAGATCTATGATCTGATAGGTTTATACATCAACTTCTATTTTGTTTTTTTGATTAAGTCATTTTTTTTTGTCGGGAAAAATCTCATATTGCATAATTTAATTAAAATGATTCTCATCAACAAAATCTTTAGTAAGAACCACTAAAATTTTTCAAAAACACAAACAGAGATATTAAGATCAACTCAAACAAGAGTATAATAGAAATTTTCTAGGCTTAAAAGACTAGCTCATGAGGTTTCATGCCTGACTTGATTGAGAACCTTGCACACAAATAATCCTTTAAATCGGGAACACCCTCAATAGCCTTGATCAATGCTACATCAACAATTTTTTGATCATCTTTTTTTTCCTGAGGAAGCACGTTCTTCTCCTGTTTTTTCTCTTCAAAGAACTCACCTTCACCCTTCTTCTTAGCTTGTTTAGCAAAATACTTATCATCAATCTTCTTAGCATTTACCCCACTAACATCAACTTTCGTTGAAGTAGCAATAACATAAGCTTGATTAACACGTCTTAATGAAACTCCATTAAGCTTAAAAGGCCCATTAACAAATAACAACCTAGATTTAAGTTGTTTCAAAAACGCAACTCTTTTTCCCTTAAATCTTCCAGCAAGAATAATCAACACTGTACCTGTAGTAATGGTCTAAATTTTTGTATAGGATAGACGATAACCTAATGTTTTGTCATTCCATTATACTTGTACAACTTTTAAAAATAGAGACAAATAAATCAGCCCGTTAGCCCAGTTACACAAACAGTATCCATGTATTTGTGGGCTGCATTTATCAACAGGTGTGTAGTTGTTGGGCTATCTTGAACAGACAAGTCCAGAGAAGTAATTTAGTACAAGCCCACTAATATCACCAAAATTACTTATCCTTTTTTTGCGCGGATTGACTTTCATTTGGGGTGGTCTTTAATTTTTGTCCTTCAAATTGGTGGTCTTTAAGTTTTGTCCTTGGTCTAATACCCTGTGGTTGTGGGTTCGAACCCCAACTCAGTGAAAAAAAAATCGCAAGGCAGATGTTTGATTCGCAAGGCAGAATTTTGCTGCAAAGCTTTGCTAAATTCTGCCTTAAGGCAAAACTTTGTCTTGCGAATCCAAATTCGACCTTGTGAATTTTTTAAACATTTTTTATTGAGCGGAGGTTCGAACCCGAAACCAAGAAATTTTTAGCAAATGACAAAAGTTATAGACCACCAATTTGAGGAACAAAAATTAAAGACCACTCAGCGAAGGACAATCCTACAAATTGCCCATTACTTATTGTTCTTAGGATAAGTTCTTTCAACTCCTTTTTCTTTTACCACTGAAATAATTTCACATTTAATGAATTACTACTATTAAGAAGCACCAGTTGGTAGGGCTGTTCAAAACCGAACCACTACCGATAACCCAACCGCAAAATTGGCTTAATGGTATTGCGTTATCGGATCAGCGGTTGGGGAATGGATTAAGATTTTATAGTTATCGGCTTATCGGTGCGGGGGCGGATTACTCAATTTTCTTATCGGGTAAACCGTTAATCCGTTAAGAATTTGTCATATTTATATTCTTAGCCATAACAAATAAAATATGTATTGTGATTGTAACTTGTAAACCTAAAGCTAAATCCTCAACCTAAAATATGTATGTCTATTTCTGTTAATTGTGAAACCTGATTGTTTTCTATCAAATAGTTCATTCCCTGTTTTTTGTTTGCCTATATCGTAGTTTGCTAATTTTCTTGGAAAATTGTTGCTACTTGCTACGGTATTTTTACTAATATTGAATCCAACATTTCAATCTTCTTGGTTATATTCCTATCCCTTTTTTTTGGATGATATCAATATCTTCTTTATAACCTATAAAGTAAAAATATTACATTTTGAGTCACTTTAAAGGCAGGTAATTTCCTTGACTACATGTGATTTTATCATTCATTTTTCTCTTAGATTTAACCGATACACCGCCCGATAACCGTCCGATAATTGCTAATCCGATACCGAACCAACCGATATTTTATTCGTTGGCTAGCGGATTAGCACTTTTAAAAGTCGATAACCGTTAAGCCGAACCGTTAAGCGTAATTATCCGTCCAATCCGCCCGATAAGCAGCCCTACCAGTTGGTGCTCCTTTTTCGTTGTCCGTTGTGGACCCCCCCCTAAAAAAAAGAAATTTTGGGTCCCATATTAAACAGGCCCATAAAAAAAAATTGTAAAAAAATAAAAATAAAAATTGTGGGCCCCATATTAAACACCATCCAGTATTAAAAAAAAAAGGTGGAACCCACCACATCCAAATTCACGGGAAAAAAAAAAGTGAACTCCATATTAACAAAATCAAGCAATATTGAAAAAAAAAAGTGAATCCCATATTTAAAAAACAAACAATGTTAAAAAAAAAAATGTGGGTCCCATATTAAACATCATGCGTATTCGTAGCAAACACTAATATAATAAAGTTTTAAATACGGAGCACAAACTACAATGTTATATTAATCGTGTTTTAAACATAGTATCCCATATTAAAAAAATAAACAATGTCAAAAAAAAAATGCAGACTTTGTATTCTTAGCAAACACTAATATAATAAAGTTTTAGATAATGGCTGGTTGAGGTTAGAATTCATAAAGGTGGGTAGAGATGGCTACAGTAGATTCTTCCGATGGAGCACAAATTACAATGTTATATCAATCGTGTTTTGAACATAGTATATATAAAAAAATAAAATTGGGCCCCATATTAAACAGGCCCATTAAAAAAAATTGTAAAAAAAATAATTGTGGGCCCCATATATATTAAAAACAACTAATATTAAAAAAAATGTGGGCCCCATATTAAACACCATCCAGTATTAAAAAAAAAAAGTGGAACCCACCACATCCAAACTCACGGGAAAAAAAAGTGAACCCCATATTAACAAAATCAAGCAATATTAAAAAAAAGAAGAAATTGTGGGCCCCATATTAAACACCGTGCGTATTCGTAGCAAACACTAATATAATAAAGTTTTAAATACGAAGCACAAATTACAATGTTATATTAATCGTGTTTTGAACATAGTATCCCATATTGACAAAATCAAGCAATATATATATATAAAAAAAAAAGTGAATCCCAAATTATGGGCCCCATATTAAAAAAAAAAAGTGAAACCCACCATATCCAAACTCACGGGAAAAAAAAGTGGACCCCATATTAACAAAATCAAGCAATATTGAAAAAAATAATCAATCCCATATTTAAAAAACAAATAATGTTAAAAAAAAATGTGGGCCCCATATTAAACACCATGCGTATTCATAGCAAACACTAATATAATAAAGTAACTACAATGTTATATTAATCGTGTTTTGAACATAATATCCCATATTGACAAAATCAAGTTGTTATGTTCACTAAAATAAATATACTTAAAATATTTATATTTTAAAATAAGATAGAATTTAATGCAAAAGACAACATGACAAGTAAAATGAGCTAAACCGAGAATATTTACCAAAAATTAAAAAATAGCATTTCTTCATTTAAATAGAAAATCAATTTCTACTTTGTTTCGTTTTAAACATGTAAAATTAATTTAATAATTTGAATTAGAATTATCCAAATCAAAATTTGATAAAAAATAATAAGTATTTTACACCTTTAAATTAATCGAATTAAAATTGAAAGTATGCTTAAATATTGCTATTGTTTTATCTCAAAGAGAGAAAAATAGTTTCCTTTTAAACAAGTCTTCTCTTTTAAAAAATATTAATAAATTTGCCGATTTTGTATTCGTAGCAAACATTAATATAATAAAATTTTAGATACGTAGCACAAACTACAATGTTATATTAATCATGTTTTAAACATAATATATACTCTCTCTCTCTCTCTCTCTATATATATATATATATAAATATATAATCAATATTCAAAGACAACTACATACACATAGATGCACTATAATCTAAAGTGTTGGGCCCGTGCGCAGCACGGGCATAGGCCGTCTAGTTGTTGATAAACTAAGATGCCATTTAGTGTGCACAATTGTTGATGGAGTAACTATTTGTCCTCGTCGAAAATGCTTTTTTACGGATATTTCGACAAAATTTTCAGTTCTTTAAACTAGGTACGGATAAATATTTTTCACTGAATTAGTAATAAAAGATTTTCCTTTTTAGTTAATTTTCATGGGTGTTTGGTATCTGTTTTGGGGCTCGTTTATTTCGAATTCACAATGCTAAAATTTATTTAAATAAAAAACGCTCATAATCAAATTTTATTGTAATTTTTAATTTAAAACTTTAACTAATTACACATAAGTTTTATCTATCCTACCATACCACGACATTAGCGGGGTAATCCAAGACCATCGAATTCCACAAGGCGAAAATGGGAGAAGACAAAAAAACCATCAAATGATGTGGTACAGTGGATGGAGTTAGATCTCCCTTAATCAGAGGTCTCGAATTCGAGCTTTAATTATTAAAAGATTCTTAATAGAGAGCGCTCTCCTGAATGGAGCCCTACGCGGTGCGAATTCAAATATAGTTGGGCTGCGGTGGGAAAAAGAAGAGGAGAAAAGGACCAAAATCATCCATAATGTTTGGGTTTGGATCAAAATCATACATATTCTTTCACATGGTGCACTAATAGTACATTATGTTTGCATAAGTGGTGCACTTTTAGTCACAATCCCAAATAAATTTAACGGAAAAGAACAAAAATGCCCCTGAACTTTTAGAAAAGGTATAAAAATACCCTTTATTCATCTATTTTGCTAAAACTACCCCTCAATTCAACTTTTTGGCTCATTTATTCCCCTTGACTAACGGACAACACTAATTTTTTTAAAAAAATAAAAATAAATTGCACATGACATTTTATTACTGAAAAATTAATTTATTCTTTTAAAAAGAAATCTGAAACCTTGGAATTTTTTTAAATTTGGACAACTTTTTTTTAACGAGTAAAACCTTGACTAACGGACAACACTAATTTTTTTTCTTTTCAAAATGTGAAAAATTGGATTTTTATAAAAATCTGAAAAAATTAAATTTTTTATGGAAAAACTGTGTTTAAAAAAAAAACCAGAAAACTATCTTTTTTTAAATCTAGAAGAAAATTATGGAGTATTAGTTTTGCACATTTTACTTAAAAAAACAATCAGTTTTTCAGATTTAAAAATTGAATTTTCTAAAAAAAAAAAAAGGGGTTTCCACCCGTTAAATTTTTTTTTCCAAACTTAAAAAAATTCCACATGTTTTAATGAAAATCCAATTCTGTTTTATATATATATATATATATATATAAAAGGCTTACTACATTTGTTTTTTTAAAGAAATGGATGTTGAAAAATTATTTTTCCTTATTCTACGAATAACGATTTTTCAAATTTCTTTTTAAAAGAATAAATCAATTTTTCAATAATAAAATGTCATGTGCAATTTATTTTTATTTTTTTTTTAAAAAAATAGTGTTGTCCGTTAGTCAAGGGGAATAAATGAGCCAAAAAGTTGAATTGAGGGGTAGTTTTAGCAAAATAGATGAATAAAGGGTATTTTTATACCTTTTCTAAAAGTTCAGGGGCATTTTTGTTCTTTTCCGTTAAATTTATTTGGGATTGTGACTAAAAGTGCACCACTTATGCAAACATAATGTACTATTAGTGCACCATGTGAAAGAATATGCATGATTTTGATCCAAACCCAAACATTATGGATGATTTTGGTCCTTTTTTCAAAAGAAGAGAGAAGACAAAGAAAGGTGTACACTTGGAGGATTCGAAAAGTATATCCTTTTTGTTCTATGGGACACGTCGTTTGCTTGTGTCTACACGCATTACAAAGTGGTCCTTATATTTAGTTATAAAGCCTCATCAAAATTCCTAGTTAATGGATCTATCACAATCATAATGAAATTACAAAAAGAAAAAAAAAAAAAACAATCAAGAAAGAATTAAGACCATTGAATAATTGGAAAAAATTAAACTTGATTGGGTAGAAAAGGTCGAACACTAGGATTTAATTAACAAATAAACCGCTTAAAAATAAGTAACTCAATCATGAAAAGCTCATTGGAATTTTTTGGTAAGTACTTGCCGACCAAAATAATAATGTTATAATAAACTGTTAAACAATCTAATTAACATGCAAAGAAAGCTACTACGGGTACAACACATATACTAGTTAATAAATAAATTTACCAAACAGTTAATGTTTTCTTCATTTGCACTTTTTGTCTAAATTACTCTATTGTTTTTTAATATGCTTGGATATAAAACAAACAATATAAAAGTTGTAGTAGGAAGCTTTCTAAATTTGAAACATTATATAAACTTTTGAACAATTAATCATAGGGTGAAAATCATTTTAGTATAGTTACCGGTCAATGATCGAAAGTTGAGATAAGAGGATGAAAATGTCGATTGTTCAATATTGAGAGAGGTATTTAATTTTTAAAGTAAAGTTAGAGGACTAAAATGATTTTCGACCATTAATCATAAAAGCTAGATAAGACATTATGCTAAAAGTGGAAATATCATTATGTACCTTGCATCTAGACGTATAAAATTTGTATTATTAAAAGATTTGCTCAAAGGTTAATTTGACTTTGAGATTGTATAATTATTAGAACTCATTGACTCAAGTTTCGAAATTTTATCAAAAGTAAAATATACAGATGGAAAGAAAACAAAGAAAGTTGATATAATAGTCGTTCAAACAATTAAGAAAAAATTGACTAACGAATATAAAAATACTAAATGAGGTTTGCACTGGCTCAACATTTCGAATTCGGATATAGTTTAATTTGTATCTAATCTTTAATTTAATTTGTGTCTAATCTTTAGTTGCACCTATTATTTAAACACTAAAATAATTTTTTCTGGGCCATTAATGCTTTAATAAACTGTATAACATAGTGTTATAGAATAAAAAGCAGAGATGCTTGGCTTTAATGGAGAGTTATGTATACAAAATATGATAGAAATAGTTGATTCAAGCTATTTAATGGTACACAAAATAATGAATTGCACATCTTAAAGGTATACAACTAGATATACTTACCGAATTTTGTAAGTATCTTATTTACATAAGTATGCAGTGTAGTATTTTTTTTAAATAGATATTTTTCTAGTAATATTTAGATCGCATGGGCAAACAAGGTAAATTTCCCTAGAATAAAGTCATTGAGTAAGTGTTTCTTATGTAAAGGATAATGAAAAAATTTCATGAACGAAAAGAATGGAACACATTAAAGAAGTGGGGTCTCCATTTTTTCTAAGCACCAAGAGGTTTTTAGTATATACAACCTATAGACAAGCTAAACTTTTCGAAAACACTAATATCATCATAGCGAATTTTCCTATGAGGAGTTTTGGTACATTTGATTCGAACACTAACTAATTTTTTTTCCTCATAGGTACAAATATAAATATCAAAATTATCCACTATATATCTATTTAAGTTATACTAATTTCTCATTTATGGCAATCTTTAAGCATATATATTCACATAACATACTTCAAAACTTAATCTAACCAGTAACCATAACCTTGTCCTACATTTTACAATTATAAGGGAATGATAAATTTCAAAATTTTAGTAAACATGTGTTTATTGTTTTAAAGGAAAAGATTAACTTAATTGACTTTACTTTACCACCATTGAATTACCACTAATCCATATTTGAATGAAAATGAAGTATATAAAGAGCCCTTTAAAGATAATATTTTTTTAATGAAAAGCCTTGCAAAATTCCTTAAAACTTCAATAAACAAAAAATAAAAGCTTATTATATGCGACAACTTTTCCAATGCCTTCTTTGTTCATGAGTTTGGAGGTGGCGGAGTCCACCTTTACAAAAAAAAACATGAGTTTGGAGGTGAACGAAGTGACCTCCACTCATGCATCTAATATAGTAAAAATAAAATATAATATAAAATTTTCGGCTAGAGGCCTAATATAACTGACCTAAGAAACACTTCGTTAAAGTTTTAAATTATCTATCGCTTTATTATTTTACACGTTTCTTAAGAATGTTAATTAGAAATAGTATTTGACTAACTTTGATGTTCCCCTATTTATCTCTATTAATGACAGAATTTTGCTAAGACTAAAATAGAAAAATATAATTAATTGTGTATTTTACTCTTAAAATGATAAATAATTTAATACGAAGCGTATGAGTGCTCACACAGAAAGTTTCCCCATAGTTCCGTGTCAACTAAAATAAAAAGAGTTTTGGATAATGATTATTTATACTAGTACATAATAATAAAGAGTCCTAAAACAAAGCAAAAAAGCAAAGTCATCATTTACTCAACCTTCATTCTTTATCTTTTTTTCTCTCTATTGACGATCATTCTTATCACAAAAAACAAAGGTTGGTTCTTTACTTATATCAATCGTTATTTATATTTTCTTTTTGTACTAATAGTTAAAGATTCATGCTTTATCAATTGGGTTCTTTTTTTTTTTTTTTTGATAGTTTTTGATGAATATTTTCTTGATGGGGTTGTTTTAAAGTAGCAAAATTAAAAGTTCTTAGTTGGTTTGATTAGTTTTGTATTAGTTTAGGTTAAAAGATGCTTACTTTATACGTAATATAAAGAGTTCTTTGTGTTTAATTTTTTTGATGAATATTTTCTTGATGGGGGTTGTTTTAAAAGCAGCAAAATTAAAAGTTCTTTGTGGGTTTGATTAGTTTAGGTTAAAAAGATGCTTACTTGTAGTTGTGTTTTAGAATAAGTAGCTGATTGTTATGTAAAGCAATTGTGGTTAATATGTTAATTAAGACAATAATAATTGTGTTTTTTTGGCTATTTGGTTCAGGAATATGGCTAAGAGCTCATTCAAGCAAGAGCATGATCTTGGTTAGTTTTTTTTATTTTTTTATTTTTTTTATGTTATGTTTTTTTTTTCTGAAAAAGAATTATGGGTGTTAGTGATTTTTTTGACTGTGTGATGTTTTGGATGATGTTCAGAGAAGAGATGTGCTGAGGCTGCTAGGATCAGGGAAAAATACTCGGATAGGATTCCGGTGAGAATTATAAGTTTTATGTGAATGGATTTGGTAACTGCTAGTTTCAATGTGATTAACTGATATCATTGGCAAGATTATTGTGAAATTTGAACTATTATCTTGTAGTATGAATATTTGTTGTTTGATCTTTGGGTGTTTTTCTGAATGGACTTTGAGTCATTGGCTTAATCGGTACAATACCAAGTTGTCTGATGTTAAGCTAGCGTTTGGCCATAGATTTTGTGAAACTTGAAAATAAGAGTTTTTGAAGTTGTGTTGAAAAATAGTTTTTTGGAACTTGAAGTTGTGTTTGGACATGCATTTTACTTGGAAAAACTTTGAAGTTTTGTAAGGAGAAGAAAAATTTCACCCAAAAACTGGTTTTTGATTTTTTTTTTCAACAACTGATCAAATTCCATGGACAAACAATGCTTTCAATTTTTTTTTTTTTTTTGTGGAAAAAGGTTACCAAATCTATGGCCAAACGGGAGCTAAGAATGTATGATGGTGAGATTATATTAAACAAATTTGGACTCAACTATTATAAATTTGGAAGCTACATATTGGAGCTTCAAAATCCCAGACTTTCCTCTTCTTGCTTCTTACTTGCAGTTTCTCTGTTATTTGATGTTTCCAAACAATAGTTACTGATATAATGGGTAAGAGATGTATTAAAACAACATACCCGGTATAATGTGATTAAATTTGAAATTTCCTTGTTTCACTACCAAACGGAAATTGCCTTGCGATAGAACATATCTAGTAATTCAAAGAACTTACCATCTCAATTACATAAGAGAGCACACCAGTATTCTTATGTGGTGCACCGAAAACCGAAATAGTGGCACTGTACGCTTAATAACACAACTAACTCACAAAACCGAACAGACTAAGGAGTTTTTGAAGAATATGGGTGAGTTTCCTATTTATTGGCCACGTATGTCCCCATATTCATTTGATACTTGAATGCACAATAGAAAAGGATATTACACTGAAGGCACTAAAACATGCTTTTCGAGTTTGATAAAAACAATCGAGGTAATAGCACGTTCCTGTAAACAAGTCTCCTTACTACTATAAGTTCTGTTTGCCTGAACTCCTAGTTCCAGAATTACAATGTCACTGGCGGTTTCATCTGTATCAAGTTGACAACTAAGTCAATCATAAAATGCCTTTTCTGTTTCAAATCCCAATCCATTCTGTCTCTCAGCTTTATAACTATTGAAGACCCAAGAGGCTTTCTTGTTTGCTGAAAAGGGTATGATTTTTTAAATGTGTGAATGGGGTAAAGGTATCTTACTGCATATGAGATTCTTGAGTAGTTTGATATGTCCTTCAATGATTTGAAAGAAGAATGAACGATTCTGGGTAGAGTTGATCATTCGACAAAACCTAAACTTCAAAAGTAAGAGATGTAAGAATTGCAAAAGTCGAAGTAGTAAGATTATGTAGTCAAAAGTCTTAATGACAAAAGTATGTAGCTGTTATGCGGTTTAAATAATGATGAACAACTTTGAATAAGTCACCTTCAAAGTAATGGAGAAAGCATGTCAATCACTTACTTTAAAATTCTAATCTGTGGAGTTTTGTAATCATCATGTGTGAAAGTACATATACATTTCATGTGGGTCAAGGAACAATAACAACTACTGCAACAACGCCTCCATCCCAAGCAAGTTGGAATTGGGATATATGAATCCTCACTGAACAATACTTAAAAATTTGTTCATTGCAGAATACCTTATCATCATCATAGTAGTCAATTGTCTCAAATCAAATTGGATACGGTCCATGGTGGGCAGTGTCCACTTGTAATTCAAAGAATTGTTGCTTAATAGTTGTTCACTTTGGTGTTATGTGCCAATTATATGATTATTATAGATGAGACTGGTCTGAACTCAAAATGGATATGCGTCGACCAAGAGTGGTGTCCAATTGTAACTCAAGAATTTCTGCTTACTATTTATTTTCTTGGTAGTGTGTGCCAATCCATCCAGAATTCTTCAGTGCTTCTTTCTCACAGTTTTTATGTAATATGCAGGTGATAGTTGAAAAGGCTGAAAAAAGTGATATTCCCAACATCGATAAGAAAAAGTAAGTACTGATCAAGCTACAAATAAACTTGTTCTTGTTACTAGTCTATGTTCGGCTGTGCTTTGGCCAATGGAGAAAAATGTTACCTCTCAGAAAATGTTATCACTGATTCCTTCATTTCTCATATCTCCTTTCCTTTGGTGTCTCCCATTCAGACTGGCAGTTCGCCTGTTCTTTGACTTGGTCATGCTTCCAAGCTGCCTTGTTCCAAACATTTAGTTTTTTCTACCTGAATTTGGCTAATATTTGGTGGCATTCATGTGATATGTTCAGATGAACATTGTCTTCAATTGTAGGCTGTACGATCCAAATTTACAAACATCTTCAATTTGACTATATCGCCCTTTTCTTCCTCCCTTGTACATCTGTTCTCTCCTGCCAACCGGACACCATGATAAGCATACGACCCTTCTTTTATTATTGAAAATTCCACCAGTCTGCCGATATGGCCCACGGTGTTGAAGTGGCTTCGGTTGATTACCATTTTCCAGTGGTTCAGATATTCAGTAGCTCTGTTTTTGTCATCTCACTACTGGAGTTGCCTCAACTATCTTTATTACCAAACAAATGCATATTCTGTTACGATCTTGTTTTGGGACTCCAGCACAAAACTTGACTCATGTTTTTGTATTGGCAAAATTACAGGTATCTTGTGCCAGCTGACTTGACAGTTGGGCAATTTGTTTATGTCATTCGCAAAAGAATCAAATTGAGTGCAGAAAAGGCAATTTTCATATTTATTGACAATGTCCTACCGCCAACAGGTAAATCTACTCGGTACTATCTGGCTTTTGGAAGTTGCCATAGCAATTCAAAAAAATTGTCTTTTTTACTATGAAGTGAGCTCACTGTTTGGTTTTGCAGGGGCAATCATGTCTGCAATTTATGATGAGAAAAAGGATGAGGATGGATTCCTCTACGTTACCTACAGTGGAGAAAACACATTCGGGGACCTGGACGAGCTGTAGCTTTCACGCCAGTGACATTCGTTCATTGCTTAAATTTCCCTTGTTTATTGTCCCGTCACACTTCTCGGTCGTTCTTTTAATATCTTCTCTCGTTCCTCCCTCTTATCGGGGTTTTATTGGCAAAAATCATGTATAGCATATATTTACGTATAGTTCAAAAAGACAAGTGTTCCAGTCTTGTGGAATATGATGTTAATAATCATCTGGATTCAATCTCCGTAAAAATTGTGTTAGTGTCTGGTTCAGTTGTGGCTTTATAAGGGCGACACTGAGATGCCTAATTTCATTCTTGATTGTGTTCCTATTTCAACATTCTGTTAGTAATTATTTGTGCTTACTATTGCCATAAGGTGGAAAGAGAATGGAGAAATGGGTGTTTGTTCTATTTTTTCAGCACCAATTGTATATTTACATCCAGATATTTTCAGTAACTTACACAGATGTGTCGAAAGAACAGCTGATTTTGTAAAACAGTTTATTTCTCCATCAAAGATCGCTCAAGGACCTTTGAGATATGGACTAATGTTCCCTCTTAAATGAGCAGTTGCTTAAAACATAAAGACTTTCAATTACTGGGAAGTTTCATTATCTGAAGTTCCAAACATATCATTCTTTGAATGACCAAAACAAAGGTTTCTTTGTATGAAGTCAACCTTCAAGTGGAGTTGATTATACATCAAAGACAAATTAAACTTTCAAGTTGCCTCCCCTCTCATCTCAGGCCGATTGCTGCATCCGCCTTTGTAGCTCCTCGCCTTTGAGTACGACAACAGTCCAAACATAGACCGAATGAAGGGCCTAAACTCTCGAGAGGTTGCTTATGAAAATGAGCTTTCTCCATGATATGATTCCCCTATGAAAGCCAGAAGTAAACAAAGAGAGGTAGAAGAAAATAAAGTGTCGTCCCTTGTATGAGTTCGGGAAGGCTAGGAGTAAACAAAGAGCGGTGAAGAGAATAAAGTGTTGTGCCCTTCTTTCTTTTCCATAGCTGGTCAAATGGAAGGAGACGTCGTGCAAGGCGAAGACTTTGACAGGTATTGGTAGGCACACATCTGATAGCTTTGTCGGGGGGTTTTAGGAGGTCTTTTGAGTGCATGTTTATAGAGATAAAGTGCCTTCAGTCCTATTTTCAGAAAGTCAAGTCATAGAATCATGTGGGAAATCTTGTGTCCAGAAGTATGGTGTCATTGAGCTGGGGAGATTATGAAGTATATCGAGTTTATGGACAAACTGGTCGAAGATGTTGACTTAAGGGGGAGTAAATTTGTCTAAGGAATCAGCATCATGGCCTACCATTTTGTTGCTTCACTAAAACTAAAATATCCAATTCTCTGGCAATGGAAAATGAACCTATGACTGTAATGTAAACGCAAGGTTTTTGTTGCAAAGGTCATGTCCACGTCTTTCGTCGTATAATCTTGCAAAACTGATATTTGTGTTTATGAAAGCACTATGCAGGTAACCCCTTTCCCAACATTCATATTCTTTTTATGTATTCACTTCTACCAATACTTTATTATAAGTGTATACAATAGCTTGCAAAATTTGCGAAGATCTCCACAGCATCCAATGTAATGTAAATTACAAGAAACTAAAGGGTGGGCGACATTTTAGCTCCTCTCAGTTAGCATCTTGGTGTAGTGAGATTTTTTAGGCAGTAACATGAAGTAGACAGAGAAGGTTACTGTCAACCTTTGTCCACTTCAGTTATGTACAAGCATGAATAATCAAAGTTTAGGAACATATCATTTTATTCACCATGTTATTAACCCACACATGCCCGTTAACTATATATTTAGCCATCGAGATATTTTAAGCTAATGTTCGTATAGTAGATATATCAATAATTAAGTTATTCTTGTGTTTCAGGCTAGTTAAAGGGAATGCAGAATAAGGATCTATTTAACGGTGGATTTCATGCCGGTTAATCATAGGAAGTGCGAAATAAGGACCACCATATATAGTTTAATTACCCCATCTATGATCTATTTTATTGAGTTTGAAATGGAATGAGTAATGAGTCAATAAAATTCTCCAATCCCAAGCGGCCTAATATACTCCACTTGTTCACCAGTGTCGGTTTGGAGTACGATGAGTTAATAGGAATAATCGCCCTCCCAATGCGTACATATATAGACACACAAAAGGACTAATAGTGAGATTCTTTATTAGGCAAAGCAAGATAAAGACGGGGAAGGTTAATGTCAACTTTTGTCTACTATCAAGTTCGAACAAATTAAACAGGAAAAAACAACATTAGGAACACATCATATTCACTATATATCTTGTTAAGATATACAAGAATTAATACTACCGTCTTTTTGCGTGCTACAAGTCTACAACCTGAGTAGAGAGACTACCCAAAGAGCAATAAAAGGGCTAGCTTTCCCATGGGGATTTCTTTTGATCCACCAAAATAGTCAGTAGTTGGAGAAAGAAGGAGGTATAAGAGAGCATGGCTAGACGTACCTTTTCGGGGATGGGTCGAACTCAGTAGTTTTGATCTAAACCCAGCTTATTGAAAGACTTAATTAAATAAATAAAAGTGTATTCTCTATAACAGTTAAACTTTTATATGAAATGATCTCATACTTCAATATAATAGCAGAGCAGGCATAACTCGTTAACTTTTAGATGAGACACTCGCACATTTCAACAACCTTATATTTACTTTTATGAAATCTATTAAATATATATAAATTCATACTGAATTTAGAACCACTAACACATAAAAGGACTGGAGTCAACTCATAAATTTGATATCTTTGATCTGATAAACAAGGAGAGAGTGACCATTGTTTATTTTCACATGACTAGGGCACATGGGACTACGTGCTACGTGGCATGCATGTTTGGGACCCCCATGTCATGGAGTGTTGGGTAACAATGGCGGTATGGCCATGCCACTTTGTCTACCCATAATCATAATTTCTTCTTCCTGAGGTCCCAAAGTCCCATTCCCCTTTGAGGTCCCATATGTTTATATGTTAGTTTGCCTACTGATCTTTTGCTTCTTTTATTTCGTCTCTGATCTTTGACGGATACGTTGTTAGGTAAGTTGACAATTTTGATCTTGGTGGATCCTTATAATTTTTGGTTAAATATATTTAATTTTCAATTAATTGATATGTGGACATTTGATTCCTTTCGCTTTGAATTTTTACAAATTGAACGAATTATTAAGCGCTCAATTATTCATTTATTATGTTACAGTTGTATCGTTACGTCATATTTGAAAGTAATATAATTTTAAAAATAGTATAAGTATCACATCTTTCCTATATAAAGGGACCAAAAATACAAATTTTAATTAATCAAAGATTACAAAATCCTTAGCCTAATATCACTAGGACCAAATGAATTCATCAATATATACATAATAAGGGACCAAAAGTGAAACTACCCCAAAAATACATATTTTAACTAATCAAAGATTACAAAATCGTTAGATTGAGTATATGCGTTATGAACTATAGAAAAAATAGATTATTGGGTTCTGGATAAATTACTTACACATAAAATTAAGTGGATTTTTAATACAAATACAAAACTTTGGCCAAAGATATTAATTTTTTTTGTAACTAGAACTCTAGCTCCGCCTCTTCATGCTATAACGGGTAATTCTCAAAACATATAATTTAGATCAGTCTATAACTTTTATTATAGATAAGAAAATAAAGGAAAAATCCCACATGGGCTCTCATAGTTATAGCCTCACATATATATGTAGTACATTATGGTGTAAACAAACGTCAATTATACTACGTAACAATGTCTGTCCTTCGTTTTTCACTATTCTTTATGTCGGTTTTACCATTTATCTTCTCTACTTGATCGTGTATATTAGTATCCATAATAGGAAACGTAGTGTCCTTTCTCAGCCCTTGCAAGCATCTAGATCCTCCTCACACGTCACCATATATACAAGTGCTTATATAATTTCTTTCATATATCGGAGGAAAGTAAAAATACATTCATATATCGGAGGAAAGTAAAAATACACTATGTGTCGAAACTAGCTAATATATATTGCTTATAAAACTTTTGATAAATTAATTACTAGTTCCAGAATTCTTCGATGAGGATTATGACAAATATTTCCAACAACGAGAGGATAAATTTTGACGACATCATGGAACTCTATCGCATAAATGTGCCATTCTTGTTTCTTTTTTCTTTTCTTACTTTTTTCATGCATGATAAAAGAGATTCGGGGTTGAGGGTTAACTCATTAGGTAAGCTCGGAGGATTCAGACACCATCAGTAGTGTAGTATTCCCTTCCCTTGTCCCTTTCGCTTTCTCGAACATCCTATGACTTCATTATACATTCTTTTGTATGTTCAAATTAAACCTGATATATTGAGCTAACTGATGAAGATTAAGAATCAATGATCCTCAAAATTTGATAACAGACTCATGTTGAATACTTGAATATAGTTTCCCAAGTGTTGAACAGCAACTTAGGAAGCAAGAAAACAAATGCATGTGCCACTAAACCATTTTTTCCAACTTTAAAGGGCTATATAATATAGGACAAGGCTAGCAAGATGACAAAATTTGTGTAATTTAGTTTTAGGAAAAAAGAAAAACACCATAGCAAAAATAATTTCTAAGGGAAGGAGTGCCATTTACCAAGCCATGCTGAAAATCTAAAACAAAGGTACGAAGGGTGGTTGGAATCCTGCAGAAACACATGGGACAGGTCCTAGAATTCTCTTATTGTTATTTATTGTGTATATGAGTTCGGTTATGATCAAATGTAATTATGCAAACTATTAAATGCTTCACCTTACATGGAGATAGGGTTGTTAAATTAATACTCAGTCCACAATCACAAGAACAACATAAGTCTTTACTAGCATGTATCATACGGCAGATTTTGACTCCATTACCTTGTGTTTGTCATGTGTTTTTGTTAAGTTCTTCGTACCTCCTTGATTTCCAGAACTTTGAACTAAGACTGAGAACTTGTCGGTATACATCAATTAGCTCGTGTTATAATCTTCATTGATCCTTTCTACCTCACTTATGGGTGGCAAAATTGTACCCAAAAAGAAATATATTTATGGGTGACTAATTGATTAATCCAAATCTATGTAATTCGTTCAACTTGTTCAAGTTTTAACGGTTTGGGACAGAGCAATTTTGGTGATAGGTTGGTTTGAGTTATGCCCAATTTAACCCATCAAAATTTTGCAGCCGAAATAAACTCACGGTGATGCTCAACCTTGACCCATGAAAATGCTCAATCTTAACCATGAAAATATATGTTTGATATTGTGCTACCCATTTGGTCTTGATGTCTAACAAATAAAGCATTTGAATCACCATTTTATATGTTATGAGTCTCTCTTAGATTAGTGGATCAGTTGTGGAATGTAAGTTTGAAATTGTAAAAATGATGGGTCACGTTGGGTGATGACCTATTATTTAGCTCATCTTCACCCGGACATTTTTGACCATATAAACTTTGAACAAGATTTGACAATGATTCATTTGTTAATTCAACTCATTCCGTCTAAATTCAACAACTCGCTTATTTGCCACGGCTACGGGCACTCGAATGAATGTCTTATTTCCGCTGACCAATAGCTATACTTATCCATCAAAAAATGCTATTTTTATTTTCCTTTCGTATATAATCCTATCTATCATCGATGAGCCCTTTTGCTTTTATTTTTGTCATTAATTCTTGAACAACGATAAAACTTGAACAATCAGAAGGTGTATTAAATAACACATAGAGCTTGATCAAAAGGAACATATATTTACTAAAAACTAGTCAGTAGAATATTCATCCAACCATTTACAACAAATTATGAAAATTCTCAGCAACTTCAATTCTATCATCGATAGTCGGCAATGTTTTCAAAATGGAGCTCTTTTGGCTTTTGCCTACTTAACCAACCCTTTTTAAACATTCTTAGGAGGTCTAAATTTTATGTGTGCGTGCGTCATGCTGGCTTAATTTTACAGATGATCACTCAATTTTCATTTATTGTACCAAAATTATTAATCGAAAAAATCATTGAACTTTTCCTAATATCTTAAAATAAAGTCGCTATACTATTTCTTAGAATGAAAAATCACTCAGTATATATTGTCTAAATATCACGTAGTATCAATTATACTCACACACAAGAAAATGTTGGAGTCCCGACTGACTTTTTATGATATAAGTTCAGATATTTTGGTACAAAAACTAATTTAATACAACTTTCAGAACTACTAAAGTGAAATTGACTACCCGTATTTCCGTGTGTTAGTATTTTGTCAAGTATATAAATTTTTGAGCTCATAATTTCAAATTTACGATAAATTCAATAATAAAAACCTTAAATTGAGATAAAAACAAGTTAAAATTTCGAATCCGTCTGAATCGTGGGACCATTTTGATTGAGAAATTTAGAGGAGGAGGGGACATGGGAGGTTGCCAATATCTTCAAAAATGTACTGGAGGACGAGCATCCAAGCACTTGCATGTTCTACGTTCATCTCCCTACAAAACCTGCATTTAATGCATTCATTGCCTTTTTCCCACTACATATATGACCACAAAATTCATTGCCAATATCCCACAACTCTAACGACCAATTCTCAAGATTTTCAAGTATTCTTTGAAACTCTGATAAATAATACCCTATTGATCATAAGTCCGCAAAAAAAAAAAAATCTTCAATATGTCTACGTTTCTTGTTTATCTTTTGGTTTGTATTTCTCTTCATGCATGCAGTGCCAGACCAATTGCAACAACTGACCAAGAAAACAAAATACTACTCTCTAGCAAGGTTTGCTTACAAATATTTCTTTCTTTAGTTTCTTGTTTAATTAAAGCTTATGTTATCTTTCTTTTTTTGGAGTAAAATTGATCTGACTATAATTTGTTTATTTTCAGGATGTAACATTTTTGACTAGTGACGTATCTAAAACAGAAGGAAGAATAATCATGTCCGAAAATAATGGAAGAGATTATGCAAAACTTATGTGGAAGAAGAGATCAAATGCCTCACGAAAGGAATTAGATGATGAAGAAAATAAAGGTATTATATCAAGATCGGCCTCATTCATTACTTTGCCACGTTAAGTATTTCCGTTCTTGTTGAAACATGTCATTTTTCATAGCTTGTATAATTTCTTTCGGAGCATACTTTTATTTAATTATACCTCAACACATGCCGCTCATCACATTTGGGCTTGATTTTTATTTTTATGATCCAAATACGTACGTGAAATTTCTTTTTGATAATATATGATTGTGAGACTCAAACCCATGCGGTAAGACCCCTTGCCAACTCTGGAATCATGTTGAAGTTGTAATCATCTCATCTAAAAGCTTAAACTACCAGAGAAAACACACTATTATTTACTTACTTTGCCTCAACATCAATAAGATTAATTATGCATAGCATACCGGATCATTGTGGCTTAGGTAAACAAAATAGTCTATGTAAGCCAAACCAAAAAAAAAAAGCTCGCATTCTATAATATGTATCATTATAGACTATTCCTTTTGTAACTCAGCTAACCAACCTTGATTGGATGTTTAGAATTAGTATCATATTTTTCCATGTTAAAAGTGACAATATTTTATCAAAAACGAAAGAGAGAAAAAAAGGAAGTTATATGTTTTGCTTCCTTCTCGATGTCATGAATGCAAATTCTTTACTTTCCTACGTCTTACCCTTTAGTAACTTTTTATATATAACGAAATATGTGGCGTGACTAACAGGAAACAAGGTCAAGATATCGTTTCAAGAGGAAGCTCAATTAAAGGTAAAGCTCTAAAAATAATTCTCTAGCTCTACAAGATATAAATTTGGTGTTTAATTTTACGTTATTGAATAATTAAAATAGTACTATGATGCAGTACTTTTGGAAGAGTCAAGTGTTACACTCATAATTATGAGAAGAAAAAAAAAACTTCTTTTGTGACCCAAGAATCCTGCTTTTTTGTTAAAATAAGTGGAGACCAAGACTTTGTACATTCATTGTAGTGAGACATATTCGCATAAAGTTGTCTTGATTAGAGGAGGTGGAAACTTTTCACGTCTTCAATTTGGTGTGTGAACTTGAAGGGCCTCAGGCTGCTATGCATATAAGGAAGAATCGATCTCATCTTTCACTGTCTTTACATGCATATTGTCAAAGGACAATAATCATGCAATATCTATGCATGTTGACGGTCCATCTCATTTTAAACGTGTATATGACTATTTATACAAGAATTCAACTTATACACATTGACGTTGTAGAAGAGTTTTTATACTATGAGATCAACTAAAAATAATTATAAATAACAACTCATAATTAATAAGTGGAACAAGTAACCTCCTAAGACGGATAACCAGCTATAATACGAACGTTAAATTGCATTGTTACCCTGTAAAATCTTTTTATGCGATATTATATATATAAGTTAAAATTTAGCTCAAGTGGTAAACTGTATATGCAGATATTGAAGAGAGAATCACGGTTGATGCTAGAATCTCCAACATCAGCACAACATGAAGAAGAAGCTGTGAACTCCATTGGAAACGACCCCGTGGAAGATGTAGTGGTTATGGACTATGCACAACCCCATAGAAAACCACCTATTCACAACACAAAACACTAGATACATCGTACAAATAGATGAAAAATCATACTAGTGTTTATGTATTTTGCTTTCTCGTTTATACGTATGTGAGACTGTTGGTCTTCAGTTTGTTCTTTTTATTTACTATTGTTTTCGCAAATGAAGGAGAATCCTAGATGAGAATACTCCCATATTATATTGATACTCCATGTATGTACAAATAGAAATTACTAAGAATTTCAAAAGCTAGTTCTAGCAAGAAATATCAGTGTTATGGTCGCGTGTTACATAACTGCAATGGTGATATATTAAATGAGAAAGAAGGGGTTGAGGTTTATTTAGGGCATGATGTGGATGGATATGGTCCCTCATATTATTCTGTTGCTTTTATCAACTGTGCCTTCATTTTAAAAAAGTGCATACACATATAAATATATAGGAAAAATGTAGCAGCGGAGTGGAGTGGTGTGGTGGTCTCTCTGCTGCGAATGTTTTGGTTGGTTTTTCTTCTTTAATGATGGAGACAGTTATGTGTTCGTTTCAGTTTTGTCCCTACTTTAGTCCCTTTGCATCTGCTATACAATAAACCAAATCTATTTTTGTCATTTATTACGTGCACAACCATAACCAGGCAAACAAATTTGTTATTTGTCACTCCTTTTCTTCAGTTGGAAGAGTATCACGGTTAAGGTTTGGGGAGGTAAAGAAATATTTTGCATTTTTATTCATAGTTACTGGTAGTGTGAAACTTTTTTCCACATTTGGTATATTTACCCACGTTTATGCAGATTGTTGTCTTTTGTGAGATTTTTATGTAACCGTCTAAAAAGATTAGCACACTATCAATTGATAGAACTTCCAACTCATAATCAAACTTCAAGTTCTATGCACGGATGGTTTAATATATTCACACACTTAAATCACTTTAAAGACAATTATAAGTAACTCGGAAAAAGTGATAAATAAACTACAACACATTAAACAACAGTGACAGACTAATAGTTCTTTACAAGTACAAGTACAATGTACAATACGTTAATCATAGTTTGCATATTAAATATCAAATCTTTGAATATGAATAAGATACGTGTTCTATTTTTGCATCTCAAAAAAAGGTCATGGTTGACGAGGAGATTCATACATAGAGATAAACTGTTCACATCTTTAAGGGTAACACCATGATAAATAAAAAAGATCCGAAAACAAAAACCAGAAGTCCAGCTCGGCTAAGTATTCACAATTCGAACATCAATAAAGAGAAATGCATTTGTTGTCATCACCGATCGCATGATGCAAAACAGGGAAGAGAAAAGTAGTTTGAAATGCACCCAACAAAATCCTATTTATAAGAACTTGAGCACACAAAAGTTTGGCTTGCAGCTGCAGTTCTATCCTTTTGACATCAGTCAGTATTGAGATGTGGCGGTGTGATCATTCCACCGCCAACACCGGATGTGGTAGGATGGTTGGAATCCTTCCTTTAACCAGAGGTCACAATTCAAGTGGGATGGAACCTAGCTATTGCAGATTACAATCATGTAACAATCTTGGAATCTAACTTTGGAGCAAAATCAAATAGAAACACCATATAAGAATTTTGCAGGTTTCAAGGCGCAAAAATGCCAATGGCAGTATCGTATCCTTTTACTAAGTTGAATCTGAATTTGTAAAGCTGGTGATTTTAATTACAATTGACAATGAATGGTTTCACAAACTCAATGAATTCTGGTGTCCTGATCCCCAGTTTAAGGTCAATCTCGCCACCTCCAAACCAGAAGAAGTCAGGATTGAGCTTGGTGATTGCTTCATCCAAAATCACCTGGTATAAATTAGTATGAATTACAATGATATAGTAATACACAGCTATTTTCCATAATAGTTAGGATCTTCCACCACAACATAAAGTGAACTGGAAACTCAGTTATCAGGTGAACTGTTGTACCATATAAGTTTGAGTGGTAAGAAACTGCTGTTTGGCTTTAAACGGTGGATGCTATACTTGAAGAATTTAATAAACGTATTTGCAAGAGAATCATCAATTAAAGATTAGGTTTTGCTGCTAAACATAATTCTTTAGTTGTTGACCAAGTTTCAGTGGACTTTCCTCTTCTCTTCTGCCTACTAATTACTAATTGCAAAAAAGAAAGCTTCTCTATGTAATTTAATTGTAGGTAAAAGTGTATTAATGTTATAGTAAAAGAGGTCCAAAACTTAATGAAAATGGCCTCTAATCTAAGGTTTAAGTGAGAACAACTGGCAGGCTGCATTTCTAGATCAACAACATTGAACAGATACAGATTTTAGGAACAGTGAGCAGCGGCACATCTGGCACAATGAATAGCATAGAGTCCATTTATTGAAGAGAATTATGGAGAGTAAAACACATACCAAATAGTCCACTTTCCATCTAAAAGTGGAAAACCGGGGACCCCTCAGCATGTATGACATATAATTAGCAATTGGCTAAACAAGAGAGTGACAGGAATCTGACCCTGGCTACTAGACCACAGGGCCCAATTTGTTCAGGCTACGGCAAACAGCAGTGGACAAGAAGGTTGGACTAGCTAGTATACCTTGATATGATGCACATGAGGGCAGAAGGCAAGAAAGACAGATATTGTGTTTTAGCCAACAACACATTAAAGGAATCAATGATTCACAACAGAAGTGTTCTAGTCAAGTTGGTATCTTCATTAGCGTGATTATCCATTTAATCTTGGCTTTCATTAGAAGCAGCTCAGAGGCTAGCCGATATGGCATTAGCTACTATTATCTGCAGCATTAGGGAATGTAATTTAGATGAGCTGCACAACATTTCAATAACTAACGTAGAAAGTGACATGGGAACAGATCATATGTTAAACTGTAAGCAGAAAAATCTTGGGGAACATTGAAACAATTTCAGCAAAAGAACAGAGAGATCGAGTACCGGTATGTCGGTCCTCATGCCAATACATGTGACTGCATTGTGTTCATAACCAGTCAGCTTTGCTGATATCTCCTCAGGAGCCAGCCTCACTGCATAGAGCATCCACTTGCTAAAATCATTCTATATGAAGTGCTCAAACATAATGAAGACCCCACAGAACACTTTAGACCTCAGAAACTTAGAGCATCCAACTCTGTTTGCTCCCAGTAAAGACATGGTTGGAACAAGTCAACAATCAAAAGGCATATGAATGAAAAAAAGAGCGCATAAAACAAGTCCATCTTTAAAACTTCTGTTGATGCTAGATGTTTCCTAAGCTAAAAATCATGCTTTTTAATTGTCATGTTTGTAGTAAGGCATTTTACCCAAAGGCCAAAAGTAGTTAACACATTCATTGCGACTCTTAAGGAGTTACTTTGGAGTACTCAGAAAAAATCCAGAATTAAATGCGACTCTCAAGGAGTAACTTTGGAGTACTCAGAAACAATCTAAAATTAAATTAAATCATTCATGTAAAGAAGCACAGATAGAAACTCCAGCATGAGATTTTTTCAGGCCATCCAAGCATTAGAATAACAATTTTCAATTTGTTCCAGAACTTCATGCTGCCAGACACCCTTCTGACATCTTTAACAAGGTTGAACTTTCTTTAATGACATGGAGTTCCCAAATTGTTGGAAATCTTCAACAAGAACATAAAATTATAAACCTAAAATCAAACTTTAGTGTAGGAAAAGCAACATGGATGCTGTCTTGCTAAGTTGAACATAAAGCAAGAGCTGCTCAGATCAATTTTAGCAAAAAAGGCTTCTAGGACACAGAAGATCCAAAAACCCGCTCTTACAAAATAAGGACTAATAGCCTGCTCTTGCGAAAAAGGCTTCTAGGAACCAGAAGACTAATATCCTCATCACCCGTCCCTTCATAATACTGCACCATAAGGAGTATTAATCTGTTTTCTTATCCAACCCCTAGTACCACTCCATGCTTTCACTACTTCCCACCACAACCTGTGTCCTCTTCAATGCCAAACCTCCATAACCACTTTCCTAGGAGAGATTGCAAACTCTTAAATCTTTTACTCCCAAAAAACGCCAATCCCATTCTTAACCGGAGAAATCACCAATTTCCAGCTCAACAACAAATTATTTTCCTCCTCCTCTCATGCGCTGCAGGGAACTAAACTGCATCTGGTGAAGTTACTTAGCCATTAAAAGATGCAAATCGAACAAGGACAGGTAGTAGGTTGAATATTAGCCAAAGTGCTTTTAACTAAGGTAGAGTTTGCACTTGTCGTGTTGCTCCATTTGTTTTGTATCTTGATTTTGCTGTCTTATTTTTCTTGCAATCCTGCATTGACTATGTTTCTTTTGAGCAGAGGGTCTATCGGAAACAGCCTCTCTACCCTAGAAAAGTAGAGGTAAGGTCGGCATACATTCTACCCTCCCCAGAACCCACTTGTGGGATTACACTGGGTATGTTGTTGTTATAGAGTTTGCACTCGTTCTAGCTTGGCATCACAGGAAGTAAGAGTACGGTTAGCAAGAAGTTAGTCTGTGCAGCAAAGTAGACCCACAATCTCTACTCCAGTTCCTCGTTAATTCCATTCGTGAGTTGCCTTAAATCTTTTATACTAACACGACTTCAGCTCCAATTCCCGGGGTTCTTGACGAGCTAAAGCCAAAGGAAACTCATAATATCAAATAAATGCCCAATAGTTCCTATGGTCCTGTCACACAACAGATAGAAGGAGGTACATCACAAGTACACTGAAATGTATCCAATTGTCTTTTCATTTTGACCACTAAATATGTGGAAGATGGACCTCATTTCAGGACATATCTCCAGTTTGTCTCTTGAGATGCAAGGTCAAAGTTTAATGAATGTTACTGACCTAAGAAAAGAAAATAGTTCGAAGTTTTATTACTCAAACAAGACCAGAACATTCCTCTGATTTATCAGAATTTTCTATATACTATATAGGAATCCCCATACATCTATATATTGATAATTTTGCTTATATGTATTTCAATAGTCTACACAGCTAACATGTACCTTTCTAGGAAATCTTTGCTCGGTAGAATCAAAATATTAGTGCTTGTTGGTCTATTTAGAAAGAATAACAGTTTTTGTTCAATAGCTTCACACACAGTAACAATTATCCAAAGCTGTATAACAATCAAATTCAGAAATTCATACTAAATAGCTTAAGTATTAGATCAAATGATTTTTTTTCAAATATCGAGATGTAACTTACTGTTAAATTTCTTTTTGGCTATCTTGCCATCATTGAGAGTGTACAAAAAATTCTTTACAGCCTCAGCATTAAATCGAGCAGCATACTGTTATGAAAAAAAGAAAAAGAAAAAGCAAGCACATTATGTAAGTGGAATAATGTTCCTAGATCTTGAGCAATGGTTGATTTTGCAGATAGTCACCTGTACAACTACGACGTAGTATTTTGAATTGTTACGGTCACTACAATCGATAATACTTGATGGGGCTTGAGTATTCACCTGCATTTTTAAGATGGTAAAGGTAGATGAAACGTCAAAAAGTCAACTCAACAAGGTCATAGTCCTTGGAACAATCAATCAACCATTCATCTATGCCTCGATCCTATATGGATCTTTTACATCCACTCGGCTGTATTCAGGTCAATTTCATTTCAATACCAAACAATTTGCCTGTTATTGACAATTTTAGAGTTCTCTTAATCTCACTCTTGTTCCTACATGATTAACTAGATCAATCTCAATGACATTGTATTGCTTATATAGAGCCTTCACTTCCATTACGTTCTGTTCTTAGCTAAATGTGCATTCAATCGGAGAAATTTTAGTGCATTCAGAAAATTTTTAGTTCTTCTGACACAATTCCCTTTATGTCATTTTAGGTCTATCTCATCCCTTCTTATGACCTTCAATTATCATATCGCCGCGCTTAGGGACCGGTGCATCTACCCACAATCCTTGGAACAATTCCACGAAAAACTACCAAATAATACCTAAAGCCCATCATCTTTCTTTTATAATGTCATTACCAAGACTTTGTTCTCTCATTGCACAACATATTTGAAGCATGTCTCTCCTACTAAGCAGGAATAATATATTTAGACATCCGAATATCAGACGATGCCCTATCAGTTCCAATCATCTGTTGTTCATACCTGTTATCTCGGTAAAGTTTCTTATTAGGTACATTGAATCTGAACTAGAACTCATCTTCCGTAGCATGAATGTCTTTACACTGCCCAGTTTGCATGTAACCTATTCAAAGATAGATACTTAGGCAGTTGACAGTATAAAGCAATGCTCTTATATAACGAATGCATTACACATGCCATAGCAGTAGGCATATCATGATGGCAAGAGAAAAAAACTCTGCTTCCAAATCATGTTCTCTATCTACACTTCACATGTCAAGCCTAAATCATAATAGCACCGTGCAAGTCTGCAACTACCACAAAATGTGATCAATCTCTCTCCAATTTTTCGTTGATGTGGTTTAGAATTTCCTCAATCCAGGATTTGATACTATTTCATTTTTATTTCGTGATAACTGATACGTCCCATTCCAACATCACGTTACCTGCAAATAGTTTTGACAGCATAATCTCCACTACCGAAATAATTCAGCAGTTCCATTAGAGTTGGATCATCACAACGTCTACTGTAATCTCCCAGCAGTACAAGATGTTCATCATTTCTTTTTTCTTTTTGAAGTCAATAAGATGTTCAATTTTTGTATATTAAAAGAGAAAAGAGAAAGTACACATCTCTGACTCCGTGTATCGGTTATTTCATTCATTTAAGATTAGTTTCTCCATACCTTCAAATCCTTCACGCTACTCATGAAAGCTCCATATACATACTTGAATCCGCACTTCTTTAACAGATAACTCAACGCATGACACATTAACTTTTCACGGGTTTTTACATTTTCCTTAATTTTGTCCTTCATCATCCAGAAAGCTAGATTTTGTCGTATAACTTTGCATTTCTACAATACTGTATGTAGCAAATATCACGCAAGTATTAGAATGCGAGCAACCTTCTGTCGCTTATTCAATATGTCGGAAAAGACAAGTTCACATTAAGCACACATAAACTGTATAGATAATGGTCAAAAACACACCTGGAGTATCACTTTTTTTCTTTTTGCAAGGTTCTTACCTAAACTATCCAGTGTTTGCATTTCATACCTGAACTATCACCAACTATTTATTAGAACAAACTTTGACTAGTATCTGAGGGTGCGTGGTGTACATTCTCCTTTTTTGTTAAAAAAATGGTGTCAAATGGCACTTCATGCGGATAATGAAAGGAATTAATTGAAAAAATTAAAAAGACGAATTAAGAGATAATGGTAAAAAGTACACCCAAAGTATCACTTTTTTGCAAGTTTCCTACCTAAACTCTATCTAGGTGTTTGCATTTCCTTCCTGAGCTATCACCAATTATTTATCAAAACACACCTCGAAATTAATGAGGCAGCCGCCATATGGACGAAATTTTATGGGCAAATTAAGCCGTCAAATGCCTTTTGGCGATTGTATTCAGATAGGAAACGCAAACACCTGATAGGAACTCGCAAAAAATGATACATCAGGTGTGTTTTTGGCCGTTATCTCTAAAATGCACAATTGTAAATTAACTAATTTGAAATCTTATACATTCACAAGTTAAATAGACAAAATAAAACGCGAATTGCGGTAAAACATAAAAAATAAAATAAAATAAAAAAGGAGGTACCAGAAGTCCAGAACGATGCTTTTGCATAGATGATGAATGGATGCGGCATTGACAATGTCACGACGAGCTTCAAGTGGCCAATCATAGTAATCAGACGGAACTCGCTTGAAGCTGAAATCATTAACGCCGTTCGCTCGAAGAATGCCGGAAAGGCGATCTTCGGTGGTACTGTTGGAAGTAGTTGTTGATATAGACAGGTTTTGAGAGCATTCCACGTGAGATATGCGTTGGAGGAGTCGAGTTTGGAGTCTCTCTAGCTTTGCCAATGCTTCCATCGCTCCCTCCAAGGTCGACAGATGGCCAAGTTCGAGTCCACGGATCCACTTCACCAAATGTTCTTCTGTTTTTGCAAAATGTAAATTTGGTCCGTCAGGTATAATTTAATTCGATATTATATATTCCTTTGACACTTATAGGAGAGAGTTTTTTTTTTTTCTTCCTACAATCGTGGTGTTAAGCTAGCTTGGGCGTATCACTAATTCCCTACTAGCAATGGAAGAGAAAATACAGCATGTCTCAATAGAAGCTTGATGTGAGGTGTAAGCAAGACACTGTTGTCTGTTCCAAAGGCAAAAGCCCCTTAGCACTAGGGACGGGAGTGGGGACGACCCTACGCGCAGGCAATATATAGCAGCATCGACTTTACGAAGTCAGAATCGAATTTTTCTGTTGGCTTCCCTAAATTATTTGTGAATAATAATTTAATGGCGTGAAGCGAGTACTATAACTGAAAAGAAATCACCTAGTATTTTTGTCAACTACATACGTGAGCAAACCGAAAAACTCACTCTCCCCTCGAATTTGCACCCGGGAAAGTTAGTTTACTATATTGTAATAAACTTTTGGTATTCAATTTGTATAAATGACTCTAACTAAAAAAAATTCACTAATATTTATCAACGATACAATTAGTGCCCAAGAGAGAGGAGCATCTTGGGTTAAAAACTCACCAAAAGACCAATTCGAATCATTGCCACCATTTGAAATTCTAATACACTATGGATACCAAGTAACCAAACCTTAAATGTCTGATTATGTTTCAATTGTAAGCATTTGTGAATGAATGCATAAACTAAATATGAGTGTATACATTCATTACGTTTGATTCATACAAAGAAAAATCAAAGTAGGAAAAAAAGTTGAATAAAGAATATATAATGCCTTTGTACCATAAAATAATATACGATCAAAAAGTTGTTTTGCAGTTTTCAATTTAGGCTTTCTGAATAAATTAACAAACATAGAGCTTCATGTCATCGCTAATTTAATCAAGCTGTGTTATGTCTAATTCATTGAAGCAATTATCACATCCACTTATTAATTCTTTCTAACAACGCACATGGGTCCAACTACGCACTATCAGGAAGTCGGTGCAAAATGTACTGCGTTTTGAAAAGTATGAAAAGCTCCAAATTTAAGACAATATGAGTACTTAAGATCTATTTAGATTATTATATGACTTGGTATGTTAAGATGGTTTAGCGTACAAATTCTGTGAGGACGATATTAAGTAACTTTTTATGATTTTTTAGGGGTTGAATATTAGATGATAGACAAGCAAAGGTATTGATTTGAGGTCAATGGAAGTTGGGCACACTTGTTTAAGAAATTAGACCGTGTCAACCAAGCAGTTGATGGTTTCTGTTTTCATGGACCAACTTAGTTTCATTAATTAATTAATTAATTAATTAATTAATACTAATACAAATTAACGTAAGAAGTAAATAATGGAGACAAGCGCGATCCATGATGATGATGGAGTTTGGAAAAAAGAAAAAAGCCGTGGAGTTAGGATTTGACAAATCATGGAAGTTTTTATACCGCTCGCAGAAACAATGCTAAACAATGGCCTAGTTTTAGAAGAATTAATTAATCAGTGGGCATAATCTATGTCTACTGCTAGTGCAAAATCAACTCCTACTTTTCATGGTTACGAAAAGCGCAAGGTCATAAGCCGTGTTGGAAGGATATAAGTCATCGTACTTCCAATGTAGGCTAGCTATTTGATTTTCTCCATACTTTTTGAAAATTTCTTATAAGCACTACTCCAGATTTGACCATGATACGCCTTATATTATGGTATTTCAGCATTATAAGGAGGTGAAATGGATCAAGTGATCTTACAGTAAATTGGTTTTAATTAGCCACATGCTAAAAAAAAAATGGGTCTTAAAATGACATGGAATACCAATAATAAATATCCGGTGAGAGAATTGGAATTTTCCGGCTTGTTTTATTTTATAGTAAGAGATGTGGATTGATATAATTTGATGACTTTCTTGTTTAAACAAAATTCAAAATTATTTCACTGAGTTATTTATATAATTTTAAAAACTATTTGAGGAATTTATTCAAGAATGTCTACTTACATAATCCTACAAAAAAAATGACACGTCTATTTCTTGGTCAGAGGCATATTGGAAAATTCCGTTTGTTATAGTAGGTGTGGAGCATATAGTAATTAAGCGAGTAATTAAGCTTCTGGAATAAAATGAATTTCTTGTGAGATAGGTCATCTCCTTTATTAGTATTTGACGTGATTTTTCTTGAATTGGGTAGCAAGAAATCACCACCATGTCTATCAACGACTTATTATTATCTTTACTTTTCTGGATGGTCGAATTTATTAAGATACACCAGTACTTGGAAAAAGATAGAGCATTCTTAATAGTTTATATTTTATACATTGATAGTTAATAGTAACATTTTATCCTATCAAATAAAATTAACCTATAACGACAAGTAACATTTCATTTTTGAGCCTGATATAGTCGACTGAAAATACAGAATAAGAAAAAAGAAGTGCTATAGTACCCGTAATTTCATCAAAGGTAATAGTTAGATCAAATTTACAATAACACTACAAGAAAGTATAGAAATGGCAACAAAAAATTTAATAATTGGCAACAACTTAGTTTTATTATTGTTGCAAATGAACTTTTTTGTTGCCAAAGAATTTAATTTTGTTGCTATAGTATTGATTATTGTTGCAAAAAATACTTTTGGCAAAAAAAAAAAAAAAAAAAAAAAGTTGTTGCAATAACAGCCGTTGGGAAAAGTCTATGCAACAAAAAAAAATTATTGCTAAAAGTACTTTTTGCAACAATAATTAATTTATGACAACAAAAATAATTTTGTTGCCAATTTTTTTTTTCTTGTAGTGTAATTCAAGCGCACTATATATGTACGGTCTATAGCCAATCCTGAAACCACACCTAGTTTTTGAAGCATTAAACATGGAGCAAATGACCGTGTTACAACTTATATTACCAAATATAAAATTCACCGTCTCACATATCTTATTAGTATAAGTTAATTAAGTCGTAAAGTTTTTTCTTTTAAGAATAGATCTCAGTTGAATTTGCAACTAATTATGTTCCTTTATAGGTAACCTAATTAAACTTGGTACACATAAGAATACTAATAACATTATTTGAATGATCAATGATGTATAGCTTCAAATTATCAATAAACTGAAACTTTAGGGATTAGAGTGACTTTATAGGTAACTTCACTCAATATCACGTAGGCACGTAACAAATCTCACCAAAAAATAAGTACAATGTCACCCGGCCTACGTACTACTGAAGATTGTAATTAAATATTAATTTGTTGGTAGTTAATGACACTAACATCACTAATAGAAACATATATGCTTGACAGAACTTCTGATGAAATCCGTCAGAAATATGCTCGTTGATAATTGGTTCCAACGAAATTCTAACAACAATGCTGGCAAAATGTGTTTTTACTAAGAGCCTGTTTGGATGGGCTTATCGTTATAAGCTGCAAATAGCTTATAAGCTAAAAAAAATAAGTTGGGGTAGTCTAACTTATTTTTTTAGCTTATAAGCTGCTTTAGATAAGCTAAGTCAAATGGGCTCAATTATTTTTTTGAGCTTATTTTAAGCACAAAATGACTTTAAGCTGGCCTGTCAAACACTCAAAAAAGCTGAAAACAGCTTATAAGCAACTTATAAGCCAATCCAAACGGGCTCTAATAGTGTATTAGTGTACATGGAGAAAATTTGTTGGTCCAGAAGGATACATTCAAGGATATGAAGTCTCTTCTTTGATTAATTTCTTGACTAATGAATCTAATTTGACCAATTACTACATTCTCTCTAGTACCTTTTAATTGTATCAAAAATATATATACATAATAGTCTTCTTAGATTTTTTTTTTTTCCAGTGCTTCTTGGAAGATTGACCGTTGAAAATCCAACACATGCACCAACTTCCCATCACTTTGTTCCCTTTCCCTCGCCAGTCTCTTCAAATGTCTCTCTATATAAAACTGCATCTTTGCTTCCTATATTGAGCACAAAAAAACCTTAATCTCTCTACTAAACACAAATTTCATTCAATTACAAACTAATCTCCTTTCTTCACACACAAGCAAACCTAGTTATTAACCATGCAGAAGAGTACTTCATCTTCATCACTGGGCCCTGGTGGTCTAGACTTAAGCCAAGCATTCTTCAAGTCAATTTCCAATACTGCCCCTCCTTCACCCACAAAACGCCACACCAAAATCTCCGTCATTGGCGTTGGAAATGTCGGTATGGCAATTGCACAAACAATACTAACACAAGACCTCGCCGACGAGCTCGCGCTCGTCGACGCGAAATCCGACAAGCTCCGAGGAGAAATGCTGGATCTTCAGCACGCGGCAGCTTTTCTGCCGCGTACGAAGATCCACGCTTCGATGGATTACTCGGTTACTTCCGGGTCGGATCTTTGTATTGTCACTGCGGGTGCCCGACAGAACCCCGGTATTGTTATGGTTTTTGTCCTGATTTTTTATTTTCTTTAATCATATTTGAATTTTATTTTACCATAATTGCTTTTACTTGTACTCGGAAGGAAAATATGATACTCCCTCTGATTTTAATTTATGTGGAGTCATTTGACTTGTCACGAGTTTAAGAAATAAAAAAACTTCTGTAGTGGTAAATCATTTCATAAGTTAAATTATTTTTACATATAAAAAAATGACATTATTTATGGACAAACTACCGAGGAAGTTGTGTCATAAGGAGTAAATCTCTTCCATAGTTGGCTAACCGTGGAAAAAGTTTTGGACAAGAATCCTCTTATACAACATAAAATATATAATGGCATTGTCATTAAGGAGTATTGGAGATTATTCTCTCAATCGTCTTATATTTTTTTCCAAACAAGTTTATTATATTATGAATCTTTTTATAATTTCTCTTTGTTATTATCGTTAAAAGTTTGTTTTGTTTGATTTCGCATGACACTCTATTATTTCAATTCTGACAGGTGAGAGCAGGTTGAATTTGTTGCAGAGGAATGTGGCTTTGTTTAAGAGTATTGTTCCACCACTTGTGAAGTACTCACCGGAGACTACACTTTTGATTGTTTCGAATCCGGTGGATGTGCTGACGTATGTTGCTTGGAAGTTGTCTGGGTTTCCAGCGAATCGGGTTATCGGGTCGGGTACGAATTTGGATTCTTCCAGGTTTCGGTTTTTGATTGCTGATCATCTTGATGTTAATGCCCAGGATGTTCAGGTCAGTGCATCATTTTTCATTTTCCTTTAAATTTCTATGTTTGGTTTTTAGTTGTGCCTTATGTTTAGTACTTACTAGTGGGAATTGGTGATTTTTTTAATTGGTGAAGAATATGAGTCAGAGCGCAGTAGTACATAAATATACATTCATCCATGTTAGTACTAATTTTTACTCGTTACTCATATTTTATATGACACATTTTTTTAGTTTTTCCAAAATAATGATATCTTTTATATTAAAAAATAATTACGTTTAATCTGTTCATTTTAACTTAATGAGGTAGATGTATACAAGTGATAAAAGTCATTTTGTTCTTCTTTAAACTAGTTAATAATAAAAAGAACGTTTAAGATGTAATTCCTGTTACGTGTCCATATGTGTACCAACGAATCTATTGGAGATCTGGAGTTACAGTTATCAATAATAATGTCCAATAAAAGTTCCTAGAAAACGAAGTCGAATTTTCAGCTCCTTTTTCTTTGTCCTGATTATACCAGTATCAAAAGACTAAGGTAGCTTTTAGATCATTAAACCATCTATTAAATGTATTTGGGGTTAAATATTCATATGCGTGTACGTATACATTCAGTAGAGCACATGCAATTCTAATTTTTATTATTATATCGGAATCTCTACACAAAGTACATACATTTCTATGCAAAACCGGTTTGAAATGTATAATGGATTATCTTACGTATTGGGTTCGAACTCTAGGAATAGAGTCCCCTTTGATAGGGATCGGTTGCTCTCGAAGTGGTGGGATTTTTTGGTGCGAATTTGAATTAGTAGAGCCTCAAAGCGAATATCAAACACTGCGTGGGAAGCTAAAGAAGGGCTAAAGACAGTAAATGAGCCATGCATAACGAAACATCTAATCTTATACCCTGTTATGAATTTTAATTTCTTATTGGTGTTTGGGCCAGAGAATTGTAGACTACAAATGTGAAATGCCCAAATAGAAAAAGGGAAAAAGAACTATTTTCAGAGAGTGGCAAACAAACACGTTATACTGATTAAAAAATTGTTTTCCGATTGAATTTTGCTTAAGATTTGAGTCAATTTTAAAATCTAATACTATTACATATATATAACTTATAAGTGTGAATGTGATGTTTTTTTTGTATTGGTTTAAGTGGAATAACATATGTGATGACTTTGCTTTTGCTAGGCATACATTGTTGGGGAGCACGGTGACAGCTCTGTGGCACTTTGGTCTGGCATGAGTGTAGGAGGAGTGCCAGTCCTTAGCTTCTTGGAGAGGCAACAAATTGCGTTAGAGAAAGAGACACTGGAAAAAATCCACAAGGAAGTTATGCAGTGTGCATATGAAGTGATTGGTCTAAAAGGTTACACATCATGGGCAATTGGCTACTCTGTAGCTAACTTGGCTCGAACGATACTTCGAGATCAACGAAGGATTCACCCTGTTTCAGTTCTTGCAAAGGGGTTTTATGGAATTGATGGCGGCGATGTATTCTTAAGCTTGCCTGCACAGCTTGGAAGAAGTGGAGTTTTGGGTGTGACGAATGTGCATCTTACTGATGAAGAAATTGAGCAACTTAGGAACTCTGCTAAGACTATTTTGGAAGTGCAGAGTCAGTTGGGAATTTGAATTGAAGTAGTAACTGTTGATCAGTTATCTATGTTACTATACTACTATGTTGTTTCTTACCATACAGTTTGTTTAATTTTGTTTCCTTTATATTATCTTTGTTTATGAGGAAAATAGTGAGAATAACTTTGTGTTACAGCAGATGGTCAAATGACATATTGGCTGCCTGCTAGTGCTCTGTGGTACTAACTTTGAAATAAATTGCAACAGAACCTCTGATGCCGGTTTACAGAATTCTGATTTATCATTCTTCAAGTAATATGCTTGTGATTTTGGTCTAAAATTTGCTACCATAGCAGCTTGGCAACTTGTCTTTGAACAAATCGTTATCATTCAAAAGTTACTTTTGAGTTTTGAGTGTTCTTAGCAGTGACATTATGCTTATATTAAAGAAAAATTAAGATAATGCATACATTGGAGTACATCATTTGTAAACATGAATATCATCAAGAGTCTGGGTTGTATCTTGATTCTTTATATAAATTTATCTTATGAATTACTGTACACCATTTATAAGGCACTGGAAATAAGTTTGTCACAGAAGTCTTATCATATCAATCCAATATTTAAATATTCACACGTTCCCATTCCCTATTCCTTATGTCCTTTTTTCCCTTTCATATTCTTTTGGCTATTCTCTGGTCCCACAGTTTTTGTTTTATTTCACTGTGCAGAGGTCGAATTGACTGAATTTTCAGTCTTATGTTGGGTATAAATTAATATAAAACTTTAATATATTTGAAACTGTGTGAAAATATTATAGGTTGTAAATCTTTTTTTCCCCATCTTGAGATGACAACATAATACATTCAATAATACTGTTCTTTTAACTGTTAAAAAGCAAGAAATAACTATATAATCAAGTGCTAACTCTAATTTGGACGAAAAAGTTCTGCAAGCCATTGGTGCATGATCATAAAAAAGCTGATAGGAAAAATCGATTATCCTTATGAATGGGGAAGTATAACTTTGCCCCATAATCCTCGTAAAAATTTACTCGCACTCGGTATTTAGCAATCCAGTAAATACATGACATATGTCTGTACATACCCCTCTTATCGGTAAACTATAGTTAATAATACACATTATTACCTTAATTTATAACTGTTACACCTTAGATTTTCGCACGTTAAAGTCGCATCATGAGTTAGTCGACGCAAGTTCAAAAAGAAATTATATTGAGCTTATTAATATAAATGGTTACAAGAGTCTATAAATAATATTAGTAAGTGGCGGAACATTTGGAGGGTGAATGAATCAAAGAAGCATGAGTTTCGTCAAAAGTCGGCAAGTTGGGAATATAATAACTTGTACTTTTGGGTGAGATTAGGAGTTCTTCACATGCTAAGAAAGTAATGATATGAAGTATTTGAATCGTATAATGGTCTTTTGTTAAGTTTGGAAGTCAAACGAGTTGTAATACGAAAGTCGACAAAAGGCGTCGCAAGTTAAGTTTGTAAATTTCACTGAAATTTGGGTCAGATGTCGAAGAGCTTTTCTCTCAATATACTTGGAGTTACGGGGTGATCCACCTATCAAATCGAAGGTCTATGAGTCTAGTTTCTATCGGATTTTACCATTTGTCAATACGACATTGGAGTAGAGAGATATTCGTATTTCCGTCCAAGGACGCAAACTGCCGCGAGAACAGTGTGCTAAAGTCGGTGGCTTTAAATTTGCCCAAGTATATATAGGCCCTTGCACGAATTTTTCTTTCATTTTCTCACCATCCCCAACCTAGAAAACCCTCAAAATCTCTCCAACGAATCCTTCATCAATCTCAATCCAAACTAAGAGCAAATCTATTAACTTTAACATGGAGAACAACATAGCAACTTCGAAATTGTGATTTCTTCACTATTTCGCCTTTCGGAGGAAAACCTTGCTTTGAAGTAACTTGGGGTTTGAAGTGATTTTCATGATCTAAGGTATATTTTAACTTCCTTTTGATCTTTTTGAACTTCTACAAGTAATTGATCATAGAAATTGGTGAAAAAACCCATAGAACAAGCTCTTCTATATTCTTATGAAACTTTCATGAACTTAGCTTATTTGTTGGGCTGTTTTATATGGTTTTGTTGTGTTATTTGGAGTTATGGTGATATGGATGGGATCATATTGAAGAGGAGAAGTGGAAAAGTAGAATTTGGTAGCGTTTTACGGGAAAATTTCGCTACAAAAAGGGCCTATAAATTCATGCCCATGAGTTGCTCGATTAAATGTCTAAATGAAGATTTCTATAAGCTATGACCTTGGTTTTGATCTTGAATAGTCTGTATTATGTAGGAAATCATTCGTAAGGCGTTCGAGGACTCGGGAAACATATATAACTACATCGACAAGGTATGTAGGGATTTCTCTTCTCTTTTGTGGCATGACTAGAACTCGACGAACGTTTCATTGATGCATTCATTTCGTGAAGACATAAGTCGATCATATTCTTTTACTTGAGGTGCCCTCTACTTCATACATGACTTATATTAAAGTGTTGTCCATATTTCCATGTTTATTTGGTTATCGATTGAAATGTTTTCGTAAAACTTGAGTCGGGCGTATCCCGAATTGGTTAAGCTTACCTCTTCTCTGAAATAACTTGTATTAAAGTGTATCCCCGCATCCTTATCTTTCTTGTCCATCACTTAAAGATAACGAACCTTTTATAGATATAAGTTTCCACTAAACATGAGATAAATACGCTTCCTTGTGATGGACTAATCTTTATTTCATATATGATTGCATCAAATGCCTTTCATGCGTACATATCTCTTTTGGCCACCGAATTGGAATGTTCCGCTAAACTTGGATTGATCATATACCATCCGAATGAGTTGAACTCTATTTCATGTGTAACTCATACCAAGTATCTACATGTTTTCCATGTGGTTGTCTCTTGAATTGAAAGGTAAAGAACGTAGCGACAATAACGATAGTCGGAGGCTAACGACGATAGGTCACTCCGACTCTTTTTATTATATCTCTTCTGAGGTCAGTCTTGCATTGCACTTATATATATGTATTTATTTTCATTACCGAGTCGCGCTATAGTCGGCCGGGTAGGCGCTTATATGTGCACCTTGACATGTTTCTTTCTTTACCGAGCTATGTTGTAGGCGGCCGGGTAGGCACGTAGCTGTGCACCTAAATGTATTTCTTTCTTTACCGAGCCATGTTGTAGGCGGCCGGGTAGGCACGCAGCTGTGCATTGCCACTGATCAGTTGGGCAGAGACGATGTTATGATGATGAGCTCACCCCACAGAGGGATTTATTATTGTTATATGATATGATATATGGCTCCACAGTGAGGAATGATTTTACGAGCATGTATTTACATTTATGTCATGGTTATGGTCGTCCTCAGTGGCCTCGTTCAGAGTTTTAGGTTGTCTCTAGATCTCTTCCCATGATTATCCGTATCTCTTATGCTTATGTTATATTTACACTTACCACCTTACATACTCGGTACATATTTCGTACTGACACATTTTGTGCGCTGTGATCATGCCCACAGGTACGGTAGACACATTGGTATACCTTTCTCAGTAGGATACTAGAGTTCAGCAGGGATGTTCGCACTCCATTCTCCGGAGTTGCTGGTCAGAGTCATCAAATAGGATGCATATATATATATATATATATATATATATATATATATATATATATTACGAGTATGGCTATGGTTACGTCGGGGCCATTGTCCCGAACAGTTGATGCATTTTAGTACTCTTAGAGGCTTACAGACTATCAATCAGTGTACAGGTATTGTGTTTGGCCTTGCCGGCCTTCTGACTGGTTGTCTTTCTTGATTGTGGCCTTGTCGACCTTAGTTATGCATATATGTGTTGTTGGGCCTTTTCTGCTTGCAGGTTGTTATGATATACTTCTTACTATTTTTATTCAGCGGCCTCGTCGGCCTATGATTCACGTTATAGAGTTTAAATATCACAGTTGGTTCGCTCGGCCCCTTCGGGTGCCGGCCACACCCCCAAGGTTGGGGTGTGACAAATTTGGTATCAGAGCAGGTCTATCCTAGGGATGTCTGTAAGTCGTGTCTTGATTATGGATACGTAGCACGCGACATTTATAATCAGTAGGCTATGGGGCATTTAGGATGTTGCCTTCATTGGAATATAGATCGTGCGGATAGAGCGGAGTCATAAGTATTTGAATTACTATTTCTCATCTTGTCCTTCTTTTTTCAGTAATGCTGATCTGAAAGAAAAGTACAGTTAAGAGAAACTGAACAGGGACGCCGGAAAAAGGTATTAGTCGCTTTCCACCCTATAATGTGAATCCAAGAGCTTCAGAGTTTACCTTGTAGCAAAGTAAAGAGGTAAGGAGTTGACCAAAGGCAGTCAAGGTATGATCTTTTGTCTATGATTTTCGATGAGCTAGTATGACTATCTAAGGTATGTCTCCGATAATAACTTACGAGGCGATGATCAGAATTTGTAAACCCGACTATTGAAGTTGTTTGTATTGTATTTAGGCTGCTTTGACTTCATTAGATTTGAAAATTTGTATCTGACTGTTGATGAGATTACGTAATATTTTAAGATGTATATAGTTAATACAAGATGTAAGTTGAAGGAATAGATGATGATGTTGTGTTATAAACAGGTATTATATGAGAAGTTGACAGGTCGAACTTACTTTTGTTATTCAGAGTCGTAAGAAATATTGTTAGGTTGTGATTTGGTATTGTGGAAGATGTTCCAAGGTAAGATCTCCTTTCCTCTTTATATGTGTGATTCGATGATGTCATAAATCTAAGATGGGAGAAACGGATACATGGTGTACTTGAACTGATAATTGTATCGTGTGTATATGTGGAGCGAGTTTTGTTATATTGAGTGGTTGGAAATGTGACGTATATGTATTCATGCGTGGGTTGATAGTGTAAAATAAATTTTAAAAGGGAGTTAGAAGGGGTTAATGCAGTAAAACTATGTTAAAGCAGGCTCACCGTTCATCGGCTAGTTGATAGACTTCTTCATGTTGAGAATAGTATTGCTTCTCTATTGTGGATTTGAATTATAAGGAATTACCCAGGAATGGAGGACATTATGGTAACAATAAGTGAAGGAAGAATGAGAGAGAATGGGCAACGATTCAATGAAAGTGAGTGAAAGGGGAGCGATGCAGAATAAAGTCGATGACTCTATGAATATAAGGTAATGCGATTACCATAATAGGAATCTACAAGTCAGAATAGTTAAATTATTTCGGGAAAGTTTTAGGTTCGTAGAACATCAGAAGCGAGTTTCGACGGAAGTTCCGCATCTAATCGCAGACCGAGACAATCTGCGGCCACCAAGACAGCACCTGCGAGACACAGGCAGAGCCTGCGGAGCCGCAGGTGGCATCGCAGACCTTGGCAGGGAGTAAAGGTCGATGTTTTAATTTGAGGGCTTATATGACGATCACTTAAGTTATAATTGGAGACCTGTGCTAATGCGCGTGTGAAATTTGTAGATGATGCCTTCAGTAGGAGTGGTGAGGAAAAGAAACAGGACTGGCAGGAGGAGATATTATAACAAAAATCTTCGATTAATAGGAATACGAAGGAGACCATGACATGAAGGGATTATAAACATATAGGAAATGGGTGACGATAGGGTGTTTGAACAAGATTCCTGGAGTAAATAAAGGATTAAGGTTAATAGAAAGATAGAAAGGGAACGGGCTAGATACGATAAATATAACAACAAGAAGCTAGACAAAAAGGATGATAATGGTAAGAATCGAAATAGCAAGGTGGCGAGCTACATAATCCTAATCGGCGGACTTGGAAGCCTGATGAGATGAAGTTAGAAAACAAAATGCCTCTAGAAGAAAGGTGAGCTTTATGGAAGAAAAATCAATATTTACAAGGTATCTTGAGAAGAAATTGAAATATGAGAGATTCTGTAAAACGAATAAGACATTGATAGCTTGTACTCTGTATAGACATGAGGGCGAATAGGTTGACTATGAAGGATAATTAACTAAGGACGAAATGTTAAAAGACATGGATGCTATCTCTACACGAAAGGGTAAAGCAGGAATTTCTTCGATACGAGGGATGTGGTGAAGGAAAGTAGTTGACACACAAGGAAAATCTTTGAAAGAATAAGACGATAGGAACAAAAGTTGTAATAAAGTGAAGTCTTTGGCTACGTCGGGGCCACTGCCCCGACCATTTGATGCATTTTAGTGCTCTTAGAGGCTTACAGACTATCAGTCAGTGTAGAGATATTGTGTTTGGCCTTGCCGGCCTTTTGACTGGTTGTCTTTCTTGGTTGTGGCCTTGTCGGCCCTAGTTATGCATATATGTGTTGTTGGGCCTTTGTTGCTTGCAGGTTGTTATGATATACTTCTTACTATTGTTATTTAGCGGCCTCGTCGGCCTATGATTCACGTTATAGAGTTTAGATATCACAGTTGGTTTGCTCGGCCCCTTCCGGTGCCGGGTGCCGGCCACACCCCTAAGGTTGGGTTGTGACAATAACTTAATTATAGTATGTAGGATTTGATGTAACACTGGCACAACTAATCTCACTATTAAATACATACTAATTTTCAATAAAATTTCTTGAAGAAGTTGTTAGAAATTGGCTCATCGGAAGCTTTTCCGATAATCATTCTATCGGAAATCCCAGTTGGATTTTTTTTCCTATGTATTAAGAACAAGAAAGCTAAACTTAGCAAGTACCTATAATTTGATTGAATAAATTGAAGCAACTCTTTAAATGTTTTGGACTTCTGGCTATGTAAGATTAAAAGGAAAAAAGGAATTAAGAAATCGTACGTATGTCTAACCCAATAAAAATATAGGGGGACGCTTTTGTGTACTATAGTAAACTTTGGAGCTGTTTCTAGAAGTCACACTAAAACTAGGACCAAAAGGTAAAATGAGAAGTATCTTAACGACGTCGTTTGGACATTAAACTGAATCACAAAATCTGTACTAGGGATTAGACAAAGAACATTGAACTGAATCACAAATCGTCATCGCCGAGAAACGAACGGTCACGATCATCTGAAAATGGCTGGAAGATTAAGCAATGCAGCTACACGCATCATGGGCGGAAACGGCGTCGTTGCACGCGCCGCCGCATCTTCTCTTCGTACACGCGCCGGTATGGGCCTTCCCGTCGGCAAACACATTGTACCTGATAAGCCGGTAATAAACACCACTATAAATACACAGTACTTATAATTTCTTAGATTCAGTTGTTTTTTCCTTGATAAATATTTTATTTGATTGACAAACCCTAATTGTAATTGTAGCTTCAAGTGAATGATGAACTTATATGGGACAACGGTACTCCTTTTCCTGAGCCTTGTATTGATCGCATAGCAGATACCGTTGGAAAGGTTTGATTTTTTTAAATTTAAGATTTGTTTTCTTAATTCTCATTGTTTTCATTTGTTAATTAGTTATAATGTGTATTGAAGATTTGATTGTTGATTTTGGAAAGGTTATATATTCTGATTAACTGATTTACAATCTTAATTTTGATAGTAGATTAAGCTGGAGATTTAATATGTGAAATTTGAAAATGGTTATATCTGTTGGAAAGGTTAGATTTTTTTTTTGATTTGTTACTGTTTACAGTTTTCATTTTTTGTTAGTCAAATTAGTTTTAATGTGTATTGAAGATTTGATTGTTGATGTTGGAAAGGGTGGATATTCTGATTAAGATTCCTATTTGAATCCCATGTTTATTGTTTTGACCATTTACAATCTTATTTTTTGATATTAGATTAAAACTTGAAGATTTAATATGTGAAATTTGAAGATGTTATATCTGTTATATCCCAATACTGCTAACGCGGGATGCTTTGTGCGCCGAACTGCCTTTTTTAATGTCTTTTAATCCACAGCTCATGTTTCGCTGTTTAGAAATTTCAACTTTTTATTTTTGTTAATAGTCATAATTATAATCTGAAACCTGAAGATTTTATTATGTGAAATCTGAGGGTTTTATCTCTGTTGGAAAGGTTAGTTCTTTTGACTGAAGATTTATATTTGATTGCACTTTTCATGTTTTTATACTTAATAATTCTAAGTTTTTCTTTTCTGTTAGTCAAATTAATCATTAACGATATTTGAAGATTCTTGAATTGCTTTTAATGTCAGTATGAGGCATTGGCTTGGTTATGCGGTGGATTGAGTTGTTTTGCTGGGCTTGGACTGTTAGCTGTTTGGAATGACAAAGCCTCCAAAATCCCATTTGTAAGTCTACATTTATTGAATTCTGTTTCAGTTTTTTCATATCAATGTGAAATATAGTTATGCTTTGATGACATTACTATACTATGCTGTGTGAGCTGCACTTTCTTGTGTGTGCTTTTAATGGATGGACTTGTATGTTGGTTACTATGTTGATCTGTGGCAAAGTTTACTTTTAGGTGTTTGTTGAGCTTGAATGGTAAGGAAAACTCTTTGCAGCTGTGGTTTCTTTGTTCTGTGGCTAAATGGCCAGCATCACATGGTTTATATTATATTATGTGATCATCTCCTTTTAAGTGGGGAAATTTTTTATGGAAATATAAAGGTGTTATGGCAGAATGATGTCATGCTAGGATTGAAAACCAAGAAGAGAAGTATTACTTGTTCATGGCAATTCCATCCACGTACTTCGGCTTACCAAGCTTAACAAATGCCTAGTCCCCAACTGTGCCACCAGAGCATCTGCCTGATTCTCCTGGTGTCCTCACCCTCTGCCAACTCTTCTGCAGTCCTGGGGCACATGCACCTTCAACTAAACCATCAGTGAAAAGGAGGGTTGCCTAAGGCTTTACCACCTATATGCAGTCCAGTAAACCACCACCAGTCGTAATGCCTTTATTATTTCTCCAAAAAAAAAAAAAAAAAAAAAAATAGAGCCTCCAGTGGGATGGGGAAAATATCTGCAGTGTAGTACTCCAAGGATTGGTAGAGCTAGAATCTACATTTTTTGCTATTCACCACCTTAATGATTTAGCTTTTCTTAACCTAAAACATGCACTTCAAGAACTAGTAGCTTGTGGTTTGATTTCTCCACCTGGAGTGTCCTATCATATGTTTTTTACTTTTTTTTTTTTTCCAACGGAAATATTTTATTGCTACTTCTTCTCGCTAAATTCATTCTTTTTTAACCTGCCTTGCGCAAGCTGGAAATTGAACTCCTGTGGCAATCACTAGATTTTGTTCTTGCTTAAAAAATGGTGCTTCCCTTCTTCCCAGTGGGAGCGTGAGATAAAGTAGATGAGAAAAGCTATTACTGATCTAAAGAATGAGTTGCTATAGTTGAATATTGGAACACTCAAGTTTGTGGTGTTATTTATACAAGTTGTTTTGATCCCGTTAAAGATAAGGAGGGGAGATATTTGAAGTGAATCCAAATCTTGTTCTTTTCATTGCACTTTTAGTTCGACTCTTATTGCAAATTGTGCTAGCTAAGAGGAAGTGCAGATGATTAACTGGGTAGTATTCTAACTTGAGAAGTGAGCATCCCTAAGGTTGTGTCTTTTCCATGCTTAGTCGTTGGCTCAGTAAAGTTTGATTAGAAAGTGAAAAATAAATCAACGCTGGTATTCAAGTTACTTTGCACAGTGTTCCTCTTCTTTCTCTCACGCTCCCCTCTCTCCGATACCTCCTTTAATCAGGTAAAGCATCTTTGTTTTTTATTACAGAAGTATAGGTAATATATCTTTGTTTACCCGTAATATATTTTTACATCTAGATGTCTTTCATATTTCTTTTGCTGGTATAACTTACATTATGGACATAACAGTGACTAACTCAAGAGATTTTGTTAGCTCCTTAAAGTGTGTGTAGAAGATATCTTGTACTGGAGCTATCTCCTTTTGTATTTTGCATCCTCTGGATGTTGTTTTAGTGAAATCCCCGTTATTTCATCAAGAAATATATGTTTGTTACTCGGTCAGATTATAGGTCATTGAAGAAACCCTTGTTCTTACTCAAGTAAATATATTTGATTTTTCGTGCTGCAGTGCTAATAGATGATAAATGTTTGATGAAGGATAGAAAAGGGGGCGTCTTGCATCATATCAGGGATAGACTAACTAAATTTTCATATGCAAGTTATTATCAGTTTCCTTTTTATTTTATTTGTGCAGTAAATTCATGCTCGATGTTCTTTGCCAATACTAGTTATGCAGTAGCTTTCTATTAGGTTTTTGTGATAATCATAAAGTTTTTCGCTGTTTATTGTGATTTGCTAGGTAGGCATAGATGAAGTCTCATAAGCTTTTTGTTTTAGAAATAATATAGTGGTTTCAAGTGTTTTTTTAATATTCTTTTTATTGATCATCTTCATTGTTGAATGTTTTTTGCTGCCTAAATTTGCAACTGTTCAACTTTTGGCTCAGCGTTCTTACTAATTTGCTTTGTGCTATTGTCAAAACTACATTGCACTGTTGTCTTTGCTGTATCTATGGAAATTTGTGAAAATGACAGTGTTTTCAACATGTCATATGGTACTATCTGGAGTTTAAAGGTATTCGTTTACAAGATCTAAAAAAGTTCTATTCTTAAAAGATAAAGATTAGAGCAGTTAAATTTAAGGAAAGAGCATTTGAGATTGTGCTTTGAGCAGTACTGGCACTTATCAATATCCTAAGCTTCAAGGGAAAATCATTTGAGAGAGGTACACATGGCTTCCCACCTACTAATGGGGGAATGTGATTGGATCACCCCCTTCTTCCTTTTAAGGGTTTTGGGAAAGTGGGGCGGGTAGGACAAATGGGCTCTCTCCCTTCTTGAATGGTGCAATTAGAGCTGGCTTCCAGTAAATAATGCTAACTTTTAAAAGTTGCCAGTTTCAAAAAAATAATGCTAGGTTTTACCACAATCACTACTTGAGAGTATTTCCATTCTCAAATACAAATACCTTAGGGATTACATGCTGTGCCAAGGTGCTTTTACTTCTATATTTAGTCGGTCCAAACTGCTTGCAACCCCCCTCATTATTTCATCATCATACAACTTTTGCCTTTAACTTTCCCTGTCATCTTCATTTTTGTTGGCTGACTCATTTTCTTCCTTTTTCTGTTTTTGGTATGAGCAGACACCAAAGGTCTATCCATATGACAACTTAAGAGTGGAGCTTGGCGGAGAACCTTGAGCTTGGATGTAGTTGCTATTGGATCCACAAATGTGATTCCTGCGTTTCTTCTCATGTATCAAACTGTAAGGCTTGAAACAGTGAAAATAAAGTCTTGGTTTGACATTTGCAACCAACAAGCTGACCCTGGTTTTACTTTTGGTGTTTATGCTGAATTATTTCATATCTGAAAGTTTGATTTGGCTAGTTTGGAATGTTAGTTATAATCGTAATAGATGGACTGCCTCTTTGATATCTAACAATTGTTGGAAGTATTACTTTTCCATGGTAGCTTAATAAACAAAATTAGTGTCGATGATTGATACGACAATGAACATTCAACACAGTCGATCTTTCTATTGCAGTAACATTTTTTTTTTTTGCATTAAACTATCTTACAGTTCTTTGAAAGGAACTTGGGGCTCTTTTAGTAGTAATAATTAATAAGGGTAACAGAAGTGGTCTTTGATTCTTTGTGAAATTTGTCTTAAAAAAGGGTGCACCATGTAAATTTTTGTGTACCTTTTCGGCCTACCTATACTTTCTCTTCTTAATACTCCTCTTTTCAGAGTAACTTGATAAGCATTCTATAACCTGCAGAGCTAGGTGTGTCAAATGGGCGGGTTGGATTGAAATTGACCCAATCTAGGTGTGTCAAATGGGCGGGTTGGATTGAAATTGACCCAATAAAAATGGGCTGAGGTAATAAATGAGTTGGGCTAATATTGACCCAAAAGTTATTTGGGCTGAATTGGGTTGGACTGAAATGGACTAAAAATGGGCTGGGTCATGACCCGCTCAAATTGATCCAGTTTTTTTGTAGGGTATTTTCTAGAAAAATATTTTTCAAAAAAATATTTTCTAAAAATACATTTTTCGCCTTTATCAAAAGAAAAAAAAATCTTTATCTTTATTAAAAATACATTTTTCGCGAAAAATATTTTCCTAAAAATTATGTTTACGGATTTTCCGTGGAAAATATTTTTTAAGAAAATAATTTTCGTGGTAAATATTTTTAGAGAAAAATATTTTTCGTGAAAAATATTTCCCTTCATATTGAACACACCACAAACTTATAAGATACATGATACAAGAAAAGTGTATATATTAAACAAATAAACTAAATCTCAAGCAATAAACCCAAATTTAAGTAACTCTTAAAAATGGGCTAGTATTGGGCTAAGTTGGAGATCACTTTAAAATCGGCTATATTGAGTTGGGCTGAAATCAGCCCATATAAAATTATCTTAAGTCCAACCCATAAAAGTTTGGACGGGTCATCACCTTTTGGGCCAAATTTGACACCCCATGCATAGCCATCAAATTGGGCCATTGCTCCATAAAACTGGTCATATCACTAACTATGAATCCTTAAAGATAAATTTAAATGCTACACGTTGGCAAAATGGTCGCCCAATTACAGGGAAATAACGATGAAAGTCAAAATATCAAATAATAATCTTTGATACAAAACCTGAAAGCTTATGGACCTGCGACTGTAACGCCTCCTGGGGTGTCAAATGGGTAACTGGAGTTAATATTGGGTGGTTGCAATGGGTTTCTTACAAAGTTATAATAAAGTGTTCGAGTGCCACTGTAACTCAATAACTCAAGATACTGTAACTCAATCACTCAATCTGTTTGAAAACTATTTCGGATCACTGACACAAATATGTATGAAATAACCATAACTCAACTCGGACAAATAAAGATCCCTTAAACAACTTCGTAGTAAAATTGGGTCGAAAGAAGTTTTCTTTAACCTTTTATTTCATCTTTTAGTTGGAAACTGAGTACCTTTGTGTTGGGTTTTCAAATAGTGGGTTGACAACTATTTTTTTTTTTTTTTGTTTTCCACCCGGTGTCCGGTGCCCACATTGGAGTTCAACTATATCTAGATTCGCGCCGAGTAAGGTCCATTTCTGGGATAACGCTCCCTACCAAGAATTATTTCATACCCAGGGCTCAAATAAAAAACCTCTGGTTAAGGGAGGAGCAGCCCGCCCAATCTACTGCACCTCATCCTTTGGTGTTGGGTTGACAACTAGTTGAGCACTCTCGTTTGGCCATTTATGGTCCACAACTTTGGGATGAAATTCACAAGTAGCCTATTTTGAGTCCTTGTAATTGAAAAAGAACTAGCTAGTATTATGGAGATTCAAATTATCTAGGTAAAATTTTGTGAGTCTCAAGGACATTACGAGTTTTACCTGTGGAATTTGATATTTCATTACAATAACTATTTTTTAGAGGATATAGCCGAAAAAGGACCATTAAATGCTATTTCTATCCAATATGATGGTTAATTTGGTTTTAACCTATTGTGATCGGCCGGCTAATTGTATAATACATCTTATCTTTCGGACGGTTTGACCAGATTAAAAAAAATTGGGCAATTTTAACCCCATAAATGTTAAGGTATATTTTCACCATTGGAGGTAACAATCTTCAACCGGGGAAGAATCTATTGAGCTAGAGTCCAGGTACAGCGATATGGTCCGTAGGGAGTTCAATCTCCATTGTCCGAAAATTTTATGTTGCTAATAAGGTAAAAATAAAGATTATGTATATATTGTTGAATCTTCTTGAGATAAGAAGAATTTCTTGTATAGCAACGAAGACTGTTCGAAGATAGTTTTAAGGTTGGACTTACGAATGTGATCCATTAGTCAATATAATGGGTGCAAATCTTGAAAATCAAGGTTTAAATATCATACTAGAGACAAAAACATTACTTATTTCTTTCTATTAGTCTATGCCTTGATAGATGTAGTTACCCGATAGGCCGATACCGTACTAATAAAGACGGTAAGTATACAACAAAATAACCGAAACACGTTAGTTAAGTTGTACAACATCATACTTTTAGAGGTTTGTAGGTTCAAATATGAAGTGCAATATTCATGCACTCCAGAATTCCTAGCTCTACTTTTAGAGGTTTGTAGGTTCAAATATGAAGTGCAATATTCATGCACTCCAGAATTCCTAGCTCTACTGCCGATTATATATTGATAAATAGTGTAAATATGTAGTAAAAAAATATTTTGTAAATCTTCTATTTTAGGTTAGTATAGTTTGTATCCTAATAGGACATTGTAACTATGGTATATTTACCAACTCAATCAATGAGAATAATCACGGAATTAATCTCTTACATAAATAGTGTAAATATGTAGTAAACGGAAAAAGGGGATAACATAAACACCCAAAGACTCGGAGATGAGAATAAGATGGTTTCCGTTGGTAAAGGACCTCTAAAGGTGATTTGTGACCCAATAACTTACTTGGTAAAATATTAATGAGATACGTAGCCATTTGCAATGCATGATGCCAAAAAGACGGAGGAATGGAGGCATGAGCAAGAAGAGTCCGGATGACATTATTTAGTGAACGAATTTTTCTTTCTGCTTTCCCATTTTGAGAGGATGTATGAGGACACGAAAGACGGAAAGACATCCCATTGGATGCACAAAATTTTCCGAATTGACTATTAGCATATTCCCTCCCATTATCACATTGGACATTCTTGATAGGACGTTCAAATTGAGTAAGAATATGGGTCTTAAAATCCATGAATTTGAGTAAACATCAGATTTTCTAGCCAAAGGGAAAGTCCACAAATAGTTGGTAAAATCATCCAAAAACAGAACATAATAATGATGGCCCATAGAACTCAAAATTGGAGAAGTCCACAAATCACTATGAATAATGTCAAATGGAAACAAAGTTTCGGAAATAGAACCAGCAAATGGCAACTTAACATGTTTACCAAGAACGCAAGAATGAAAAATACTAGATGAACTAGAACTATTACATTCAATGCTTTTATTACGCCTAAGAAAATCCAAAATAGAAGCTCCCGGGTGGCCCAAACGATCATGCCAACGGGTAGAAGACAAGGCAGCAAAAGTCGACGGTGAATTGGTGGAAAATTTGAAGGTGGACAATGGATAGAGAGCACCCCTACTATTACATCTCATGAGAGCCATCCCCGTCCGGAAATCCTTCACAGAAAACCCATAAGGATCAAATTCAACACTCACATAGTTATCAGTAGTAAATTTACGAACCGATATCAAATTCTTTATGAGTTTTGGCGCATGAAGGACATTGTTTAACAATAAAGGAGGGTTCGGGGGAGGCAATTTAGCAACCCCCCTATATTGTGCTTCCGCACTAGAGCGGGAAAGAGTAGGTTGGCGCTTAGATGACCAGGATATCAAATTATCTCCCAAAAACACGCAATAACCCGACGTCGAGCGTCTGGTGTCTGGACAACTCCATGTGTCTTTTTGGGATATCCACCAAACCATCGTGGCTACAAATGTTTTGATTTATCCTCAAATAAAATCATTATTTGTCGTCACGTTTTATTTGATGAGACTCAATTTCTGTTCCAAAATCCATACTCCGGCTCCCACCTCTTATGACTTCCTTGATGATGGCCTCTCTCCTTACTTGATCCATCATACAGCCGCCAGCCCTCCACCGCTGCCCTGTCCCCCTCCGTCGCTGCCCGTGACTTAGGACCACGCCGACCCCTCCCCACCTGGTCAACAGCCTCCATCGTCCTCTACGCAGGACCAGTCCGCCCCTCTCCCCCACCAGCTTCCCACCACCCCGTAAAACTCGACCATTTCTCCACCTGTCCAGCCCAATACCCACACACGCATGGTCACTCGTAGTCAGCGCGGGATTTTCAAACCCAAGCACCCATTTAATCTACATGCGGCGGTTTCCAAGTCCCTCATACCTCGTAAACCGTTGGATGCGCTACGTGACCCGAATTGGAAATTGACCATGGATGATGAATATGATGCTCTTATTAAAAATAAGACGTGGGATTTGGTACCCCGTCCACCTAATGTGAATGTTATTCGGTCTATGTGGATTTTTACTCATAAAGAAAAGTCTAATGGTGATTTTGAGAGGCATAAAGCCCGTCTTGTAGGTGATGGCAAAACACATCAGGTTGGCATTGATTGTGGTGAGACTTTCAGTCCGGTCGTGAAGCCAGCAACGATCCGCACTGTCTGAAGTCTAGCTCTATCTAAACATTGGCCCATTCATCAGTTGGATGTCAAAAATGCATTTCTTCATGGCGAGCTCAAGGAGACGGTTTATATGTATCAGCCTATGGGTTTTAGAGACCCATCTCGTCCCGATTATGTGTGTTTGTTGCGCAAGTCCTTATATGGGCTTAAACAGGCACCGAGAGCTTGGTATAACAGATTTGCTGACTTTGTTTCTTCCATTGGTTTTGCTAATAGCATGTCTGACCACTCCTTGTTCATCTATCGCAAAGGGCACCACTTGGCTTACATTTTACTATATGTGGATGATATTATTCTTACTGCTTCTTCAGATGCTCTCCGCTGTTCTATTATGGGCCTTCTTAGCTCAGAATTTGCTATGAAGGACTTAGGTCCTTTGAACTATTTTCTTGGCATTGCGGTGACCCGTCACAAGGGTGGTATGTTTCTATCACAACGAAGTTATGCTACGGACATTATTGAACGTGCAGGAATGTCCTCGTGTAAGCCTTCTTCCACTCTGGTTGACACTAAACCGAAGGTCAGTGCCTCTTCTGGCGATCTGTGTGATGATCCCACTCATTTCCGGAGCCTTGCAGGTGCTCTTCAGTATCTTACCTTCACCAGACTGGATATTTCTTATGCCGTACAACAGATTTGTCTTCATATGCATGCTCCACGAGATACGCATATGCTTGCTCTTAAGCGGATTATTCGGTATATTCAGGGTACTCTTAATCATGGTTTGCATCTCTACTCATCTTCAGTTACTGATTTGGTTTCATACACTGATGCTGATTGGGGGGGGGGGGGGGGGGGGGGATGTCCAGACACCAGACGCTCGATGTCGGGTTATTGCGTGTTTTTGGGAGATAATTTGATATCATGGTCATCTAAGCGCCAACCTACTCTTTCCCGCTCTAGTGCGGAAGCAGAATATAGGGGGGTTGCTAATGTTGTCTCTGAATCATGCTGGATACGTAACCTCCTCTTGGAACTACATTTTCCGATCCCTAAGGCTACTTTAGTTTATTGTGATAATGTCAGTGCCATTTACCTGTCAGGAAATCCAGTCCAACATCAGCGCACCAAGCACATTGAGATGTATATACATTTTGTTCGTGAAAAGGTGGCGCGCGGCCACGTCCGTGTCCTTCATGTTCCATCCCGATATCAGCTCGCCGATATTTTCACTAAAAGACTGCCACAGGTCTTATTTGAAGATTTTCGGGACAGTCTCAGCGTTCGTAAACCTCCCGTTTCGACTACGGGGGTGTGATAAATAGTGTAAATATGTAGTAAAAGAATATTTTGTAAATCTTCTATTTTAGGTTAGTATAGTTTGTATCCTAATAGGACATTGTAACTATGGTATATTTACCAACTCAATCAATGAGAATAATCACGGAATTAATCTCTTACATATATAACAAAACATACTTAGAAAACAACTTAATTTAATTTTATATGTTCGAATCTCAAGTGTGATATTGTTGCATTTTTTTCTCCCGGAGTTTTCTTCCGATATCTCTGACTGACAAAGTGGATCTAGCTTTTATCTACGATTTCACCTAAAGTTAGTAGCATTTGTTCAAAGTTGTACTTAGAAATTCATTAAATATATAAATATTTAATTGTCATCCAAGTTATTATTATATATTAACTTGATGATACTTTAAGAACACATAAACTTCAAATTCTAGCTTTATCTCAGGACGCACGGTAGAATGCAGCGTGGTTTTAGTAAACAGTGCCTCTGGGGCACCGTTTACTTGTCAATATTAGGAGTGATCATGGTTTGGTTTAGGTCGGTTATTGATTAAAACTATAACCAAACCAATTTAGTCGGTTTTTAAATGTCTAAAACCATAACCAAACCAAATAAAATAATAACCGCCGGTTTGGTTATTGTCGGTTTGATTCGATTTTTCAGTTTATGACTAGCAGCCATGAGACTTATCAGTAAAACATTAAAAAGTTGAAAAATACATGTCTTTTTTTTTGTTCAAACGATAACTTTTATTTATAGTTTAAGGTGGAACACACATCATAGAAACATTTTCACTATTAGTGATAGTGTAGTACTTAAGTTACCCAAATTTGCTCAACTATTACATATAGAGCTAAAAATTAACTTAGTAGTGGCTGCACCATTTTTGTCATCTTAATACACGTACCTGGAATTAAAGTAGAGCATAGGAGCTTTTAGTTGTTGTTACAAACATACATATTAATTAAACATAAAGACTACCTAAAATTAAAATGAAAATATATAAAATAAAAAAACTTTGTGTAATGATCCCAAACTTTGGGGCAGTACTTGCATTTTGCCCCTGATTCTCCCATTTTATTAAAAAACTTTGTGTAATGATCTCAAACTTTAGATGTTTTTCTATCATTATCTCCAAGGCTAGGGTCTCGACTACAAGGAGTTGTTCTTTTCTACTTTTTAGCAGGATTACCCACGGAAGAAGTATTAGGGCATTACCATGTACTTGAGTTGCAGCAAATGCTGATGTTACTGAAGTATCTTCTATAGGAACCTCCAAATCTAAAACTTCTGTCCTTTTCATATGAAAAATATTAGAAGTTTAGGATCCATTCAGACAAGAAAAAAGAAAGGTATAAATTCGAAAAAAGAAGAAGAAACAACCTAAAATCAAATGGCTGACAAAGAAAGGCTAAATTTTTTATTTAAAGACATTAGACTCTAACGTGAGCTTCTATTAGTAGGTTTACACTTAAAGAGTTAAAAGACTTAAAGACATGGGCTTCGACATATTCTTAAAAACATGGGCCTTAAACAATCATGTGAAATAAGTAGACCAAAAATCAAATTAATGATTAAAAGGTATAAAATATTTATAATTATTTATGAAAAACTAATATTATACATATAAATAATTATAAAATTTATGTATATAATTTATCGGTTTGGTTCGGTTATTTATTCAGTTATTTTTTAATAGAACCATAACCAAACCAAATATTATCGGTTTTTAAAATTTAAAACCAAATCAAACCAAACCAAACCAAATGTCAGTTTTTTTATTTGGTTTGATTAAATTTTTGGTTTGATTTTAATTTTAACCAAAACCGTGAACAACCCTACTTGTCATATCAAAGTATTCCCTTGAGTCTTTACAAAATCTTAGATATTTCTTTGATTGAGCTGCTCATAGCCCATAACTTACACAAGTACTATCTCATTAGGGTACAAAAGTTCCCAGTCAATGCATTCATTTTGTTTTTACCGGCATGGAAAACAATAGAACTCTCTCTGTTTCAATTTATGTGACACTTTTCACTTTTCGAGAGTCAAATTGCATGAATTTGGACCAACAATTTAAGATTTATTTTTTCACCAAATTGATATGAAAAAAGTTGCAACTTATAGTACTTTTCATGTAGTTTTCAAATATATAAATTTTAATCTTAAAATATTAAGTTAATCTAATCTAATTTAACTTCAAAGTTTGGTCAAATTGATTCTCAAAAAATGAAAAGTGCCACATAAATTGGGACGAAGGGAGTAAAAGACTTTTGGTTTTCAACCAAATGGAATTCCGCGATAAAATTTAACGCATTGTTGCAACTTGCAAAATTGTGAACGTGTGGTTTTTCTCCCCCTGTTTAGGTCTTCCAGCTTAGTCAATAAATTGAAAGCACATCCCTTGATTAGGGTTTATGTGAATACACAATTTTATATTTTTAATTTTGTTTTTTAATTTCTTCATTTTTTTAATTACTAAGACATCGGTCTGATGCCATCCTTTTGGGCCAATCACAATTGTCGAAACTCTGTAATGATGGACCCGTTTTTATACCCGTCTCCATTAAAATACTAAATAGTTCATTTGGCATGATACATAAATTTATGCCTAGCCAATTCTTTTCTTTGCGCTTTTCTTTTTCTTTTTTATATCTTTCATAGATTGATCGAGGAATTCCGAGCTCAAAAATGCGACCGACGTAAGAATTGTACAGGCCAACCACTTTTCGAATCGATCTTTGAAAAATAGCCAGTGTGAAAATTCATTGAAAAGCCACTTTTGATGTGAAAACACCATAATAATGTCGTGGATTTCAAACTTAAATGAGTGAAAAATCTACGATAGTTTCATAATTTTTGTAATCTAGGATACTGAGATAGAATTTCATTTTTTAAGTTCGAAATTCATACATTGTCATGACTTTCAAAATCTGGCTATTGTTGAATTTTGTCCGAACACAAATCCCTTAATTTTTGCCAATTGAGCTTATCCCTAGAAGCTGCTTTCTTCATATTTTTATAAGTATGTATATGTGAAAGATCGTGGCTCGTGGCCAGTCTATAATTCGACACACACAAAAAAGAGCAAAAATATCATGAGATCATCAAAGTAGCTCCTAATGCGGGATTAAATGATTTCTTTTAACTTATATTTAGCTTTATTAGCTTTTATAATACAAAATTTAAATAAAATAAACATGATTTTGGACTTTTGAGTCACGGGTTTGAGAATTATTGCAAGAAATACTTATTTTTAGCTAATTTTTGAATATTTAATGTAAACCACATGAATTCACTATACTATCTGTTTGTTGGTTTTCATGCACAATCAAGATGCCTCAATACGTGTCTAGAAGTTCATCAAAGGTGACAGAATATCTCTTTTGTCCTTTTTATCTCATTGATAGGACTTTGGAGATTTACAATAAGAGACAATTATATATACAAAATGATCCCATTTAATTCACGTTCTTTTTGTAGTGGTTAATGTTTGGATTAGAAGATTTATTAGTAAAATAACTGTACCTACCCCATTGAGAATTATTGAACTTAAATTTGGCTTGTCAATGAATTCACACCAAAAGACAAATCCTTCGAGATTAAATTTGAGGGAACTCTTGTGTTCCTTCAAAAAATCGGAAAATCCAAAAAGCATACAAATATCTTGTCTATGCCATAGGCTCACCATTAGTCTAAAATCAACGCGAGAGGGCTCCTTGCCTCTTGGAAAATTAATAGGTCGTCGTGCAAATGATCCATCGTTTTCCAAATACACCTTGATTTTTATGCGTTGACAGTGTAAAATTATTGTACAACATCAATTTTTTTTAAAGAATATAAGTAACTAATCATAATCAATGAAATTAGTAAATAAAAAATACGATAAGAAAACTTATATAATATGTTAAATTCTTCTTCTTGCATAAGAGTTCATTTACAATGTCAATAGATATAAATTAAATCTCGCTTAACGAAAAAAATCTCACTGTACAAAATGACCTCTTAGCTCTTAATTCTAGTTACATAAAATTTTATTCTTGTTGAGATGTGAAAAACTAGAGATTTTAGGCTGAAATTTAGTCGAATTGTACTCAGTGGCGGAGCCAGAAATTTTATTAAGGGGTGTCAAAATATAAAGAAGTAAACACGCGAAAAAGCCAACAAAAAAATAAACATGTCGCGAACTGGGATCTAACACGCAACCTTGCTAGCCTGAACTTTTGACACCCCTTAACCACTCGGCTAAGCCCTCAACTTATTACAAGAGGTGTCAATAGTAGTACATATATGTATAAAACTAGAATTTCACATATCTATGCAACGTAATTTTCCAACGAAGGGGTGTCGCTTGACACCCCTCGGGACCAGGTAGCTCCGCCCCTGATTGTACTAACCAACTTTCATTTTGGGTTTCTCCCGATAAACATGTGCTATAGTTTACTAGTTTCCTTTTATTTGGTAGTGAAAAACAACGGATATCATTTTTACTGCTAGACCTTAAATAAATAAAAAAGGCATCTCCATATACAAACCTTCAACAAAAAAAAAAAAAAAAAAAAAAAAAAGGGAAAAGATAAAATAAAAGAAAGAGTGAAGAAATTGAACTTGTATTGTACATCTTACAAATTAGAGCAAACTAATAGATCGACAACTACCACAATATCATGCAGCATGCAATAGTTCATTCATCAATGCATAAGGTACCAAACTTTGTTGAAACTCATATACTGAAAAGTGAAAAAAAAATAATACTCCACAGTCCAAATTTATGTGACGTTTTCCTTTTTAGTCTATTTCAAAAAAAGAATGTTATACTTATTTAGAAATAATATAACTTTAAACTTCTCATTTTACTAGTCTACTAATGAGATAATTTATAGCCACACAAATATTTATTGTTAAAATAATTTATAGTCACACAAATATTGTAATTTGTTTATACCATAAATTTCAAAAAATTCTTTCTTTATTAAATTCTGTGCCTAATTAAATATATACACTACCACACAAATTGAGACGGATGAAATAATAGTAATATCTTTTTCTTTTTTCACTTAAGGAGGATATTCGAACACATATTCACATGGCCAAAGATCTCCAATTTGTCCCTCTTCTGAATTAGCAGATTATTAATCCGTGATAGCACTTAATTAGCATTCGCGTGTCATTCTGGAGCTATTATTTTATGTTTAGTGCTAGGTGGCTAGTCTGGTATAATTAACATATCATACTATACTTAGTAGCATTATGGTCAGTACGTACGTAATTAACTATATCTATACGCATCAAATTGTATGTTCAAATAATTAAGCAGAATAATGCAAGTCCCATGTGAGAATTGAAGGACAAAGGTTTATTCTAATTCAAGAAAGAAACAATAAAAGATTAACGAAATTCATAAAAATCCAAAGTTTAAAATCCATAACTAGTCTTATCTCAAGTTGTGCTGCCAGAGTGCCTTGATATTCTCTACAGTGCTACATGCAATACCCCCACATGGGCCTCAATTTTCTCCATTAGTTCCGGAAAATTGACAAAAAATAGCCAAAAACATCCATCCTTTCTATCTATAAATACCCACTCATTTCATTCATTTTGAACACCAAGCAAACAACATTTTCACTACTAATTAGCCACATTCAATTATTTGAAAGTGCTAATTCAAAAAAATGGCTAAGTTTGCTATATTCTCCATTGCTCTTCTTCTCACATTGAACATTCTCTTCTTCACTGTGGTTAGTTCCACTTATGTCTCATGCCCACCACCCTCAAATCCCATACCTACACCCTCTACCCCCTCCACCCCATCATCAAAGGGAAAGTGTCCAAAGGACACACTAAAGCTAAAAGCGTGTGCCAGTTTGTTGAATGACTTGGTGCACCTTGTTGTTGGAAGTAGCCCAGCCAAGACTAAATGTTGCTCTCTCATTAAAGGACTTGCTGACCTTGATGCTGCTGTTTGCCTTTGCACTGCTATTAAAGGCAATGTGTTGGGAATTAATCTGAATGTTCCAGTTTCCCTCAGCTTGTTGCTCAACAACTGTGGAAAGTATGTCCCCAAGAACTTCCAATGCGCATAAGCTATAGCCAGATTTCTTCACTTTAACATATATCTTGTTTCAGTGTGTTCGGTGTTTTGTATGCTTATATATAGTTGCTTATTTTCGAAGGAGTTACTATATGTAGTCTATTCTTATTGATTAGAAGGAAGGCTAGTTGCCTTTCTTCTTGTTGTATGATCCCATTTTCATCGTGAGTTATTCTATTGTGGAGTTTTATGTAACATGTTCGACCGTGGAGTATACAAAATATTTTGTAACCAATATCGGCATTTAAAAAAGGGGAATAAATGAACAATCAAAGACAAAATTCCGATATTAGAAATAAAACACAATTCGAATATATTCTTACAACAATTCTCAATGAGATTTCATTTCTAAAACTGTATTCACGATAACATCATTAAAAATATAATTTTTAAAAATTATTTTCCACATTAAGATATGAAAAAACATTTATTCTTACGACTTAAACCACATTTATTATGTATAGTTAAATTTTCCATTAAACGTGGCTCCGCTCCTAATGTTCAATATAATAAGGACATGGATTAACAATTAAGTATTTATTTATAAGTTGAGTTTTCGCATGCTAATTTTTAAGTTCCTAACGCTGCTTTGCATTTTAAGCATAACTAAGGAGAATATATATCAGCGCCGTAGAGAAACAGGGAAACAAAAAATTGAAAACCTTTGGTTTTATATTTAAAGTGAAAGCGAAAACGTTTTCATCATTCATTTTTAATATTTTTCTTTCTCCTTTACATGTACGAACAAAGAACGATTTTTCCGATGCAAAGGCAAATTTAGGAATTTTAATTTATCAGTACAGGATCATAACTTTTTTTGCTTACTAGATTCTGAATAGATTATTTATACATAATAAATGAATATTTAAATAAATATATAAAATTTGAGCGTTATTGAATTCTACCGAAATCGTAATTGCAGCGGCAGCTCAGTCCCGCACACGATAAAAAGAGTTAGGATTTGAAAAGCTTGTCTACGGTGGCACTAGAGTGACTTGTTACCTTGCAAATAAAACAATGGGGAAAAAAAAAACATATACTTCAATTCTATTAATATAAAGGTTCTAGTTCCAAACTTTCAAATACATTCCAATGCACATGAAACTAGTTCAAAATTCAAGATTAATTACATAATGGATGAATACTGGTCCGATTAACTCAAGATCTGGTACGATGAGTAATAAAGCGTTCTCACTTGTCTACCAATGATAGAACTATGTTAGTGAAGGGGATTCCATTAAATCCCCTTATTTGTCAGAAAATTGTACTACATATATAGATCAATTATTTTGTATAACTTGTTGAATCCTCTTATAAAAAGGAATTATTAGTGTAGTTTTTTTTTTCTTTCAATTTCTTGATTAGAATTTCTTGCTATTGCCATCGCTTCTCAGCAAAGAGTTATCCACTTTCGGCCTATCTTATTGATATAGTTACTTTTATTTATTTAATTAAAATTAATAAGAAGTCAGTGTGAATTTCCTGTGAATTGTTTCGATAAGAAACCAAAAGAAGTACTCCATACGTGTTCAGCTTATCTTAATGTTTTGTGGAAATGACACATGGCTGGTAAAGGAGAGCACAATCTTAAGGAAGTTCTAGATTCAACTACACAAATATTTGTTAGCATAATAACATACGGTATAGGACCACAATCTAGTATTGTGAAGTGTTTGTCGATCTATACTGTTACATGACATGACAATTTTAATTAATGCCTCGTTGTCATAGCGGTAAGAGGCCTACGAGGGGTAACAAAATTAGCTCATGAAAATATGATCTATATTATTTATTTTGTCTAGTTTAACTCGTCCAATTCAATTCATCTAAAAATTGAGTTGATCTGAATCATAAACTAATCCATAAGAAATAATGTCATTTTTTTTGGTTTCCTTTGTTAATATAGCCACAATAAAGATTCTTTTATTAGGTTACTTAAACAAATTGTAAGTAAATAAATAAAGAAATTAAAATTTAGTATGAGTTGATCCAGCTTATTTCAGACCAAGTTGCGTCTGAACGAGTTAATAACCCATTCATTTATTAACTTAATCTATTTTAATCCACCTGAATTCTAACCTAATTCGACCATTTGACACCCCTGCATATAACTAATGGTTAAAGGAAAATAGAGGGACATGATGCAGACACATGAAGATAGGCTAAGTACAAGCCCCGAAAGTTCAATTAGATGCCAACAAATAAAGAATACTGCAAAACAAAATCTTGACGATAACAATTCTAAATGATGCCTCAAGCTTGTTAATTGATTAGGTTCACATGTGAAGTTTCGTCGATGATTAATATTCCGATATACGGAGTAGAAGAGAAACGAATATGAACTAGATGTGACTGGTGACGGTGAACGCAAAAGCTAGAGGTGGCAAAAATAGCTCATGGAAACATAATCCGTCCAAAATGTTTAAGATTGGCCTGGTAATTGTAACTGGATCAGACTGAAGAATCCAATGTCGTCCATTTATTAGCGTAGCTCATTTCAACCCAATTCATTTCAGTCCATTAAAAAATTATTTTTTGTGCAGATTGCCTTCAAATGCACTGGTCTTTAATTTTTGCCCTTCGCTTAAAAAAGTGGCCGAAAATACCCAGAAAATCTGGATTCAAACCCTTGCTCAGTAAAAAAAAAAAAAAAAAAATCTCATGGCAAGACTTTCGCGAAACCTCTTGCTTAAGGCCTAACATTTGCCCAAAATTAAGTCTATTCGGTCAAAAGTTAGGCCTTAAGGCAGAGGTTTGCCTTAAGGCCTAATTTTGGGCAAAAGTTTGTCTTAAGGCCTAACTTTTGCCCGAATAGGCGTAATTTTGCTACGAAACTCTGCATTGCCATTTTTTTTTATTGAACCGGGGTTCGAATCCAGAACCTCGGGGTATTAGGCGTAGGACAAAAATTAAAGACCAGCAATTTGAGGGGCAAAAATTAAAGACCACCCCCGAATAAGGGTAATCGTGCAAATTGCCCTTAAAAAATTGAATTGATATGTAGCCCAAATTGACCCATAAGAAATCTTTTCAAAAAGACATTTTTTCTCTTGACATGTTATATATGGCAAACAAAATAGTTTTATTAGGTACTAAAAAATTATAAAACAACAAACAAATAAATTAACGTTTAGTAACAATTGGGGGTTGAGTTATGACATGCTTTTTAGCCCATTTTAACCCATCCAAATTTAATCCAACCCGCTCATTTGACACCGTTAACAAAAGCCTCTCCTTTTCCCTTTTGGGAAAAGGACATTGACAGCCAAAATAATCCAACATTTGACCAATATTTGGGCTTAATACCACAGGCTGTCTAGGCGGCCCAAATTAATGCCAAAAAATGGCTGGCCGGCCCAAAATATTGCCAAGGCGGCCGGCCCAATAGCCCAAGCGCTTAAAAAAAAAAAACAGACTTTTTGTGGCGACTCGCCACTAAAGGGCTGCTATAGAAAAATCAGGCTTTTTAGTGAAAATTAAAAAAGTCACCACTAAAGGTTAAATATCTAAAACATGTATAATATGTGTATGTTTAGTAAGAAATATCCCAAAATATGTGTATATTTAGTAAGAAATATCTCAAAATATGTATAATATGTGTATATTTAGTAAGTATTTACAAGAATGATACATTTTTATATACATATGTTGGAATTATATATATACACTTTATATACAAGAATGATACAGTTTGTTTATATACATATGCTGGAATTAATTATACACTTTATATACAAGAATGATGGAGCTTATATACATATGCTAGAACTAATTATACACTTTATGTACAAGAATGATACAGTTTATATACATATGCTGGAATTAATCATACATTTATTATACATAAATTATACGTTAATTATACATTTATTATACACATATTATACACTAATGATATGATATTTTTTTACATATACAATAGTGATACATATTATATACCACAATGATACAGTTTCTACAGCAACAACAACAACAACAACAACAACAACAACAACAACAACAACATACCCAGTGAAATCCCACAATGTGGGGGTTGGGGAGGTAAAGTGTACGCAGACTCTCGGAAGATAGGGAGGCTGTTTCCGAAAGACCCTCGGCTCAAGAGAAAACATAAGAAAAGGTCAGATAAGCACAAGCAGTTCAAAGCAAAATGAAAATGAAACTAAAGAAAGCGAACAAGTCATGATAGAGCAGTCTGAGAAAAGGAAGACAATGATACGGTTTTTATGATACATTTTTTATATGTATGATACACTTTCTATACAAGACTGATACAGTTTGTATACACATGTTGGAATTATATATACACTTTCTATACAAAAATGATACATATTATATACAAAAACGATACAATTTTCTATTCTATAATACACATTATATACACAAATGATACATATTATATACAAAAATGATACATACCTTAGTGATTCATATTTTATACAGTTTCTATACATTACAGATAGGCACTGATACATATTTTTATACACAAATGATACATATTATATACAAAAATCACCTAAGAGTTTTTTGGGATATTTCTTACTAAATATACACATATTATACATGTTTTGGGATGTTTAAACTTTAGTGACGACTTTTTAATTGCCACTAAAAAGCCTGATTTTTTTGTAGCAGCCCCTTAATGGCTACTAAAAGTCGCCACAAAAAGTCTGTTTTTTTTAAAACGCCTAGGCTTTTAGTGGTGACTAATGAAAATAATTTATGAGCTAATTTTTGGGTTTGGGAATAGATGGATCAGGGTGTGGGATTATTTATGGCCCAGTGGGCGGTGGCCATTTGTCCTTTCCCCTTCTCTTTTTCTTTGCCCAGTTTTTAGACGAGGGAACAAATTCATAATAATGGCAATGTTTAAAATTGAAACCAACGGGACAATAGAAACAACAAAGGAAAATCAAGTCATTTCCTGGTCATCTTCACTTTACTCTTTTGATAGCATACACAATGGATCAAGATAAGATCTATAGAGTAGGAAGCATAAAAGCTTTACATTTTACAAGCAAATACAAAACAAAAAGAAGCTCCACTACTGAAAAAATTGATATAGACCAAAATCCTACCAACTTTTCATTGTTGTGAATGAAAACTAGAATGTTGTTCTCTAGTTTGTGACCTGCTATTAGTTTGATCAATGTTAAAGTGTTCATAGTGCTGACTAGGACTATCTGGAGTGGCCAATGGATCTCCAGTTCCCATTCCTACATATTGTTGCACTATTAAAACTGAAGCTGTCATCTCAAAATCTGATGAAGCTAAGAGATCTCCAATGGCACCAAGCTCAGGACATTCACTCCAATCAGTCAATCCTGCGGTCAACGGAGAAACGGTACCTTGTCCTCTACCAACTATGAACAAGTCATGTGAATTATCTATAGACCTTATTGCTGCTACTGTTTCTTCTCCATGATTTACTACTCTTTCTGTGTAAACTATTGATTCATTATTTGTTGTTCTTTCCCTGAGTTCTTTTACATATTCCTCGTCTAGACGTTTTTCCCTATCAGCTTCTGTTACAACTGTTAGTATACGGTGGTCAGTTCCGTTGTTGGTGGAATTTGATCTTGTTGCTTCAATCGCAGTTTCTCCAGGGAGAAAACGCATAACGGTTAGATTGATGTTTGGGTGTTCACTCATTCTCCATGCATAGGCTAATGCTTCACGATCATCTGGTCCGCCAAAGAATAATATCGCGACATGGTGAGAAACTGTTGACCTTGTGGATCCACTTAAGCCTCTGTCAACTAGAATTCCAACTGAGCAAGGTGCATTTGCTAATACATTCTGGTTAATTGTTCGAAATGCTGGATTTGTAGCTTCCATTCCACCATCAACTGTTTGTTGCTTGTGAAAAGGGATGATTATTAGTGCCACGCGTTTGTCCTCTGCTAACGTGCAAATATCTTCGTGCATGGTGGAGTAAGGGGAAATGGCAGTGAGAGGTTGCACGTAAACACATCCTACATTTTTCTCAAAGTTCTCGAATGCATTGATGATGTGATCCGATTGAGCTTGAGTTCTGTTCATAGCTGGCCTTCCTGATTTTCTCACGTTATGGACAATAAGCATTGCAGATGCACGTCCAGTGAGTTCGACAAGGTGTAGAACATATATGGATATCGGTGATTTCTTGGTGGGATAAGATGCTTCAAGAAGATTGATAATTGTTGGAACATTTCTTGGTGTGTGGATGCTAACTAGTACTCGAAATTCTCTATCCAACTTTGTTTTTTGAACTGTTCTTCTCTTATATGGGACGAAATTTCTTGATGGTTTGTAGACTATTGTCACAGCTGGGGTGATGATTGCAGTCATGCCTATTGCTACCATCACCATTATAGCAAAAGATTTTTCATCAAGAACCTGCATTAACATAATAAGCATTTAGTACTGATTTTTGTGTGAGGACAAGAAGATGAAGTATATGTCAATTACCTTGTGGTCTTTACCAACATTGAGCACAATCATCTCAATAAGGCCTTTGGCATTCATGAGGAGACCAAGAGAAACACCTTCATAAAATGGCATTTTGTAATAGATAGTTACAAGGACTACACCTATTACTTTGCCTGCACAAGACAGGAATATAACAACACACAAAATTGCCCATGTTGCAGCTCCATCAATAGCAGAAATCTCTGTCTTGAGACCACTAATGGCGAAAAAAAGAGGCAGCAAAAGCCCCGAAACAAAATCCTCTAGCCTTTCTACAAGGGTCAAACCAAGAGGACCATTGGGGATAATCAAACCAAAGACAAAAGCTCCAAAAACGGAATGTGTTCCAATAACATCTGTTATGAATCCAGCAATCATAACCCCTGTGAGAATGAGACATACATTGAATTCACTAATCGATTCGCCTTCTGGAGTCTGTCTAATTCTCATCGCAATCAATGGCCTAACCACGAAAAAGCAAACACAAATAAAGGCTGTAGTTGAAAGGATCACCCAAATTGAAGCCAAGGTCATACTTTCATTCTCAGTAAAAGCAACAGCAAAAGCCAAAACAATCCATGCCAACATATCATTAATAAGTGAAGCAGACATTGCGATCCTCCCAATTTCAGTGTTGATAAGTTTGAGCTCCGCGAGAACTCTGGCAAGAACAGGGAACGAAGTAACAGAAAGCGCGAGCCCAAGGAAGAGAATGAAAGTACCTTCTTTCGTATTTTGTGATTTGTCATGCAACAAGGAGAAGAATGAACTCCCAATTAAAAATGGCAATATCATGCCTGCTATTGCTATACTCAAGGCTTGTTTACCATTTCGGTGAATCACAGCAATGTCCATTTCTACTCCTATTAGAAAGAGGAAGTAAAGAAGGCCAATATTTGCCATCGTTTCAAGGACCATTACACTTCTTTGAGGAAATACAGTGTTAGCAAATTTACTACTTCTTCCCAATACTGATGGCCCCAAAATTACACCACCCTGCCACCATTCTGCAGAAAATTAATATAGGAGTGTAGTATATAAAACAAAGATAACAAGATTATGCTATTCCTTCCATAGAAATAATTATGGTCACATCCATTAAAATCGATATGTTCATTATTTTATCACCATTTCACCAAAGGAAAAGAGATCTAGACCAATACAAATTTTCTTTTATGGTATTTAATCCTCTTATAGTCGAATGCTCTTCACAGTTTTTATTGTCAACTCTAATTAAGTCATTTTATCCAACAAGCAAAATACAATGGTATGTAATTGGTCTAACAACCATTAAATTTGTGCACTATAAAATGCATGGTCTCATATATATAGGAAATGATTCTGCAAATAAAAAGGGCATTCTGGTCCTAAGCTCCCGCTCTGCCTGGAGTCTGAAGAAAATTTAGACCATATTACGTTTATTATAGTATGAAGTTTTACCTCGCATTTCTGCAAGAGGTTATCTCCAATGCTTGAATTCGTGACAACAATTCATATCATTGCATCAAGGTTTTCCCTTATAAAATGATGTTAACAAATAATGAAAATTGAAAATGCGATAATATAATTAAATCGGAGAATTCTATAAATTACTTACAACAATCTCAGCAATAACGCGAGGTTGACGAATGGGTTTCAAGACATAAACGAGAATGCGAGTGACGACAACCACCAATGTCAATTGCAATATGAAGAGTGGCAATGAATAATCAAGTGGATTATCACCCTGCCATATCCCAGTTGTAGTTATCATCGTTGGTGCATAACATACTATCGCATCCTCAGTTTTGTTCTGGGAGTTCGTTACTATTATGTCCGCCATTTTGATCAAATATGACTCAAAAATTACTTATTTGATCAAATATGACTCAAAAATTACTTATTTTAGGTTACAGGTTCAAATCACACGTATGATATCCTTGCAGTTTTTGAATTCTCTTATTAGAATTTCTCGCTCTTCCACTGCTAAGATGTCTGCAATGAATGGCATGCATGCATGTCTTCGGTATGAAAATTGGTCTTTGAACGAGAAGAAAATAATTTTTTTGAGTGCTTGTCAATAAGCTCAACGAGAAAGAGAAAAAGGACAAAACCGAAAGTTGTTCAGGATAAAATTTTGAGGGAAGAGAATTGAAAATTTTCTTATTTTCGTTCAGATGAGACGAGTACTTTTTCTTGGATTTGAGAAGTTAAGAAAGTACACTAAAAAGTATAGTAACTACAAAAATGGGAACAACAGCAACGTACGTAACCACAGAAATGCTTGAAAGTAGCTTGATTGTTGAAAGTGGAACTTGTACTTGTAGTTTTGGTTAGGGGAATAACTTAAATAGTCCCCCAACATGATTATAAAAAAACATTTTTTCTAAGAAGTTATGCTCTAAATAAATTATCATCCAATCTTTATCCACTCCTGATCAGTATTCTGGTCCATTTGATTCCAATATAAAATACTCTTCTAAGGCGAATCAGAGTTGCTCAAAAATTAGAAATTCTCTAAATGTTAAATTTCTTCATATAAAACATGCAAGTCTCTAACTAGAATAAAGGACTTGACAAACACCAATATAGGTGTAACAGCGAAAACAGCTATTGACCCGATAAAGGTAGTAGACGGAGCCTACACTATTACACTTTCATCTCTTATATACTTGTGTCGTAGAACTAAATTTGCCCAAAAATACTCTTAACATGCTGTGATATTATTCGTTTTGAGCCAAGATAGTATAATTTTTTCAATAAAGCATCACACCATTAAAAATATTAATTCCTACACATTATATGTAATTTTTTTTACTACTCATATGAGACTTTTGCTCATATCCAACAATAATATTGTCCAACAAGATATTAGTCTTTAGTTCTTTTGTTTGTAATTCTTAGTTAGTTCAAACCGAAGAATATGGTGGGTAAAGACCATAGACATGTGGATGGTGATTAATTAAAGTTTGCTTTTTCCTAGAACAGTACTCAAAAGTGACACTTTTCAGAAAAAGGTTAAAACATAGATTATGCAATTTACCTGTTTATAGCATTTCTAGTGGCTTCCCCAAAAAATAATACTCCTATTAGCTAGATAAGTTTGATCTGGATTTTGCTAGTACTACTATTAGAAGGTACCAATTGGTGACAGATGTGTGATATCATTGAAAGAATGAATTAAACTGAATTAAACTTGATGAAAACATAGTCGAAATCAATACGGATGACAGATTCTTGGCTAGGTTAGCCTCGTCAAGTAAAAATAGTACCTTCTATACATTTTTTAATTAATTATCAAAAGAGGCAACGGGACCATGGCAACTTCCCAACATTAGAAGGAGATACATTACAAAAAAAAAATAAAAAAATTAAGGAGGTTGAAAGTTACGATTCTCGAAGGTTTTAGCATTTACTATTTACTGAAGAAGGTTAAAATCTCTGCGAATTATAACTTTCAACCTCCGCAACTTATTGATTCTTTTACAGTGATATAACAAGGCTAACTTTTTTGTCAGGTGATTTACTTTACTGTAATGGAAGAGATTATGTCTAAGTGTATATTTTCCCTTTTTGAAGATTGAGCTTATCAATCTTCTTTTGAGAGGTAAGGTCCACTCCATTAAACTATTTAAATACAGTAAGCTTTTGTTTAGTCATATTTGGAATTTGAAATTGTATTTGGACTTATTTTACTTGAAAAAGTGAAAATTTTCCCCAAAACTGATCTGAGCCAAACAGATACTTGAAATTAATCTGATCCAAAATCTATGACCGAACACTGGCAAAGTTACATGAATATAGTGTAAACACCCGATGCGAATATATATTTATCCTCTTATTTTATATTTTTCGGGATCTATTGATTTGATAAGGGCCCAGCCAACCCCCCACCCCAACCAAAGGAATACACCTGAGGATACTGGCTTGATTAATAAAAATAGTACTCCTATTAAGTTGGTCACAGTTAGGATTATGCAGGATTAAATTGCGGCCGGGGAAATAATAGAAGATGAATTGTGTTGATTGCTTATCATTAAGTATATTGTGAGCTTGAAGTATGTGAATCAATTTCTAAACATTTAAGGATTTTTACACTACACACAAGGCAAAAAAAAAAAAAAAAAAAAAAAAAAACTCTAACTTTAGTATCTTATGATATCAGTCACAGCGTATTCCCTCACAACTTCTTCTCTTCTCAAGCACTTGCTATTTCATCTTCTCCATCAAAATGTACTTATATATGCATATACACTAATTATAATTATTTATACACTAATTATGATTAGATGGGTAAAGTTTTGTTGACCGGCTGATAAAAAATGTTAAGATCATTTGCGGGTACATGCACCAAATCATGCTAAAATGAACTTGAATCAAATGAACACTGAATTGATTGATCCAAACTTGAAGTAGACAGACCATCAAATACATGTTAAATACAAAAAGTCAATAGATGGAGTGGTAATTTAATCAAATTTTTCTCGTCATACTTATTTGTCTCTGGTGAAGTTTTTTTTTTCCCTCCTTTTGCCAGTCTGAAACCTCAAAGCGAAAGAAATTAAAACAAGGTTCACATGATGCCTTGGTGAAATGAACCAGACAAAATAGTCCACTATTTACTCTTTGGTTATGTATCTTTGGTTATTTATTTGTTTATTATGCCAGCAAACTAAGTACAGAGACACTTCAATAACAGTTTCAATCAAACTGAGATTTTATGCTAATATTTCAGATTAAAGCTCAATCTAGAATTAGGCACGGCTGATATCTCCGGAGTGAGATTAGGAAAAAGAAAGGATCAAAAATAGAACTATTGAGATTTGAATCCCCCTGGCATCAATTTTTTTTTTAATCCCCTTATTAGAATTCTGGCTTCACCATTAATATAGATATTTTGGAAGACCTGATAGTATAAAAATATTGTTTAGACGGAGAAAGTATAACTTAAACCCATAGAAAATCAAGTTTGAAGGACGGATTAAGAAAAAGAGATGCGGGGATCTTGCATGATATGTAAGATCGGATTTTCCCCTTCAAGCTTAAGATTCCGGTAGAAGGAGAAATCACCAATATTATTATAAACAAAAAGGGTGAAACTCCAAAAATTACACTATGCAATCAAGTACAGAGAAACAGTATAAGTGCCTTAAAATCTGTGTAAAAATGAACACTTTGTGAATTAAAAGAGACTATTCACGGACTATAAATCAGCAGTCACGGATTGGATGTTGAAGTTGGCAATGAAGAACAAAGATCCTAAGTTTCCATTTCAGTTCAACACCTAAGCGCTTTGGAATTCCAAAGGCAACGTGTTGCTCCCTTAGTTCCATTTCAAGTAAATAACCCTTCACGGGTTACACATACTAAGCACCTATAAAAAGTATAGTGTATATCAAAAATCAAGAACATAGAAAAGATAATGCAACCACTTCCTTAGAACCCAAAAGATAAAAATAAAGCTATGGGTTCATCAAAGATTTCAGCAATGTTCTTCATTTGTATGATTTTCATGTCAATATGTTTGTTACCAGCTTATGCTTCATCTGGTCAATGCCCATGTCATCCTCCTTATCCACCTTACCAACGCCCTAGTCCACCTGGCACTACTCCGCGGCATCCACATCCGCCAAAATCTCCAGGTCATCACCCTCATCCACCTAAGTCTCCCGGTAGGCCCCACCCTCCCTCGACTCCACGTCCACATCCACCAACCACCAAACCGCCACCTCATCATGGCGGAGTGCCTCCAAGGGTTTTGCCGCCTATCGTTTTTCCACCACCCGTCGTGTCACCTCCTGTCACTCGGCCACCTGGCGTTTCGCCTCCAGTCACGAGGCCGCCACCTGGCATTTTACCTCCTATAGTCAATCCTCCTATCGTAATGCCTCCAATCACCAGGCCACCTGGCATATCGCCTCCAGTCACCAGGCCACCTGGCATCCTACCACCCGTTACTAGGCCACCTGGCATTCTTCCACCAATAATAAACCCTCCCGGAATTTTTCCACCAATAACAAATCCTCCCGGAGGAGGAGGCTTCCCACCGCCATCTGCAGGTGGATATCCACCCTACGGACCTCCTGGTGGTGGAAGTGTACCAGGTGGTGGCGGAGGCATTCCTGGTATTGTCCCAGCGCCACCCGCCACATGTCCTATAGATGCGTTGAAACTTGGGCTTTGTCTTGATGTACTTGGAGGATTAGTGCATATTGGGATAGGGAATCCAGTGGAACATATATGCTGCCCAGTTTTACAAGGACTACTAGAGCTAGAAGCTGCTATTTGTCTATGCACAACTATAAGGCTTAAGCTTCTTAATCTTAATATCTTCCTTCCACTGGCACTTTCAGTTCTCGCAACATGTGGTTTAACTCCTCCTCCTGGGTTTATATGTCCTCCTCTTGTTTGAATTAGCTCGGGTTTTTAGTTATGATGTTCTTTTGTTGTAGTATTGTGCAAGGTAAGAGAAAAAAATGCAAATAATTACGAGTTCCCTGGTCTTGTTTTTTGTCGAGGTGTAAACGACATGATCCTAAGAGTTTGTGTCTTTGTTATGTTTGGTATTTTTAATCCCACAAATTTGATTTGAGTAACTTGATAATTATGTACTGGTGTGGGTTCTTATGTTCATCTGCATAGATTTCTCTTCATTTTTGTGTAACTTCGACTGGTATCTTTGTACGTTAACTCAATCACATAAAAGAAATTCAACTTAACGAATCAAAATGACAAAGGCTTGATTTTAGTAGATTATAGTAGCAAGGTCACTCCGCCCCTTACTATATCATATCTATATATATATATATATATATATATTAAAAGTAGGAAGTCTCTAAGTTAAAAGTTGAAATACCATTTTACCCTTAACTATAACCAAAATCTCTCTTCTCAAGCACCAAAGATGCAAATTATGTTGGAAATTTGGGAGAGCAAGACAACACAAATAATACTCAAAACTCACTAGAAGAGAAATGGAGAAAAGATGATTTTCTATTCAACTTGGCTTGATTCAAATGGCTAGATTACATGACTATTTATAGGTGAATTCACTACAACAGAATGTATCTATAGCTACGAAATACGTTGTAGCTAAATATGAAATTTTCCATGGCTAAACACTTTAGCCACAATTTTTTTTTCCGTAGCATTCGTAGCAAAATGTAGCGTAGCTAAAAGTTAGCTACAAACTTTACATGCTCCGTGGCTAAGGCCTAATACTTATTGCCACAAAAGTCTTGTGCTGTAGCTATAATGATAAAACATTTTTGCCATGAAAAATATATTTGTATCAAATAATTCTATTCTTCTGCCACGACCAATCAAATCTGTGGCTATCTTTTAACACAGCCACAAGGTTCTTAATGTCGTAGCAAAAAAAATAATTTATTTGCCATGCAAATTCAGATTTTGTGGCTAAACTTATAATTTACTCTCGTGGCAATAGTACCTGCGTTTAGCTAGGAATTCAAAAATTCATAGCAATACATTGAAGTGTTTGCCACGAGCACTTTTATGTTGTAGCTAAGAAGCCATATTTTTAGATAGAAATCCACAAATCTCATAGCTACAAATTGGAGAATTTGCCACAAGAATTTATATATCGTAGCTAAGAATTCATATTTTTAGCATGAAATATAGCAAAAGATTTTCAATTGTTTTAATAAACGCTATACATTAGTAAGAAAACATAATTGAAGGTTCAACAATATCATTAATTAAAATAGAAAAATGTTGTTCTATTTCTACTCAAGCATATCCATACGCTTTTACAAGAGAAATTATAGTTTCATCATGTCCCCGTAAATCCACAATATTATAACTCTCTACAACATGGATAAAAAAATTGAAGAGAAAATTTAGTTATGTGAGACTGGATAGTGATCATAGTCATCAGTGGACGTTGAAGAAAAGTGAAACCCGAGAAGTGCTCCGATGCTTTTCCAGTACCAGGTCTCGTCTCTGGTGAATAACCTACACGAAGAAAGTCCTTGCTATGGCAAGTTGAGAGCCATTAGTAGATTGTGTCAAATGCATGGAAGGCAATGTTTCTTGTGAACGTCCAAGAGAAAGTGAGTAGTAAATAATATCTTATGATACTCCATCAATCATCTCACCAAGAAACATCATTGAAACCTCCTGATTCAGCAGGACTGCCACCTTCTGTTTGCACAAAATATGAATGGATCATACATCTAATATGTATATCCACAAATGAAATTCACACCATAAGAGTTCTATACGTTAACTAGTTGGGACTTTTTAGTCGTGTTTAAACTACACAACAGTCTCTTTGCTAGGTAAGAGTATGCCAGATATAACTTGCTTCTTTAAGATCTTAAGAGTTTTAATTTGATGTATGTACTAAATGAGCACAAACCATTCAAAAAATTAGCTTCGAAGCACAACACTAAGAAAATACTGTTAGGATTTAAATCCCAAATCCGACCTTTGTAAGCAGGTTCCCAGGAAAGATTGGAGGGTCACAGCTGGACCACTTAAATACCAACCTCCTTAGACAGAACCTACTTACGCCGTGATGTAAGCGAAGAATAAATAGCACACACAGATTTATAGTGGTTCACCCTCAATGTGAGAGCTACGTCTACGTTGCTGCTGCAGATCTTATTAAAGAAGAAATATTACAAGTGTTTACAACACTCAACCTCACAACCTCAATCCCAATTACACTCAAGAATTTTACCACAGAAAATTCTCTCAAAGACCTTCTCTTACTTAGGCCTTTCACTAAGAGTATTTCTCTTAGATTTTTTCTCTCTTGGGATGTGTATAGCAAATGATCTTAATGATATCTTACAAATGAACCATAAGCTACCTATTTATAGGAATGAATTTCCTATGATGAGGTAAGCGCTTACATCACAACTATTATGAGGTAAGCGCTTACATCACGACTATGTGAACAAAAGAATTGACTTGTTTGGCCAATTCCACACCTAACAAATCTCCCACTTGAAGACTAATTTTAATTTGTCTTCACACTTTGATCGATGCAGCAGTTCTTTCCTACTTTCATACTTCGTGCAGGCCAACTGAAGTTGAGCATAGCTTCAGTTTGTCTATAGTCACTGCCTTTGTCAGCATGTCTGCTGGATTCTGACTCCCTGCGATCTTCTCAAGCACTAGCGCTCCATCTTCCAAAGCTGATCTAATGAAATGGTACCGGAGTTGTATGTGCTTCGTTCGAGCATGGTAAACCGGGTTCTTTGCCAAATGAATGGCGCTTTGACTATCACAATATAGCACACTTCCCTCGTGGTCCTGATCCAATTCCCGCAGAAAAGATTGTAGCCACATCATTTCCTTTGTGGCCTCCGTCACAGCAACGTACTCAGCCTCACAACTAGAGAGAGCTACTATCTTTTGCAACTTGGAAACCCAAGAGATTGCAGTACCTCCGAAGGTGTAAACATACCCGGATGTGCTCTTTTTGCTATCAATATCACCACCATTGTCAGCATCAACATACCCTTGCAATCCTGTTTTTGATTTTCGGAAATACAGAGCTGAACTCGAGCTGCCTTTCAGATATCTGAATATCCACTTCACAGCCTCCCAGTGTTGCTTTCCCGGATTGCTCATAAATCGGCTGACAACTCCCACTGCATGTGCAATGTCTGGCCTTGTACATATCATTGCATACATAAGACTACCGATTGCAGATGCATAAGGTATCTTGTCCATCTGCTTCTTCTCATCCTCGGTTGTCGGCGACTGATCCTTTGACAACCGAAAGTGTCCAGCCAAGGGAGTGCTGACTGGCTTGGCATCATGCATGTTAAACCTTTTGATAACTTTCCTCACATATTCTTCTTGTGAGAGTTTGATGCCCTCCTTGCTTCGGTCGATTCTCATCCCAAGGATTTGCTTTGCAGCTCCCAAATCCTTCATTGCAAACTCTTCCGATAACCCTTTTTTCAACCGATCAATCTCCTGTAGGTTTGCTCCTACGATTAGCATGTCGTCGACATAGAGTAGCAGTATCATGTACGAGTCTTCAATTTTTTTGAAGTAACAGCAGTGATCTGCCTCGCACCTTGAAAAATTAGCTTTCTTCATAAAGCTGTCAAACTTTAAATACCACTGTCTTGGAGCCTGTTTTAGTCCGTACAGACTCTTTTGAAGTTTGCACACCAGATTCTCCTTTCCTTTGATTTTGAATCCCTCCAGCTATCGCATGTAGATTTCCTCGTCTAGATCACCGTGAAGAAATGCAGTTTTCACGTCCATCTGTTGCAGATGTAGATTTTCCTTTGCTACCAGCCCAAGAACAGTTCTGATAGTCACCATCTTGACTACGGGAGAGAAGATCTCCGTATAGTCAATGCCTTCTTTCTGTTGAAATCCCTTTGCAACCAGCCTTGCTTTATAGCGCTTGCTTCCATTGGGTTCTTCCTTTATCCGATAAACCCATTTGTTTTGCAATGCCTTTTTATCCTTTGGCAACTCGGATAATTCCCATGTATGATTTGCCGATAGTGAATCCATTTCATCCTTCATTGCCAGCTCCCACTTAGTCGATTCATCGACTTGCATTGCTTCTTCATAACATTCCGGCTCCCCTCTATCAGTGAGTAGAATGTAGTTGAGGGATGGAGAGTACCTGTGAAACGGCTTCCTGATCCTGGATGATCTACGCAGCTCTGTGATTGGCGTCTGTTCATTTGTTTCAGAATCAGCACTTTCATCAGCACCTTCTCGGATTGTTTGTTCCTCTGCCTCGGTTGTACCTGGCTGCGGCTCAGGTGCCGGAAAGTCCCTCAAATCGACTATTTCCGATTCCTTGTCCTGACATTCTGAATTCTTTTGCAGCTTGTCTTTGTACAGTACCTCTTCGTTAAAGACAACATTCCTGCTTCGGATGATCTTCCGATTTTGTTCATCCCAAAATCGGTACCCAAGCTCGGTGTCACCATAGCCAATGAAGTAACACTTCTTTGATTTTGGATCAAGCTTGCTTCTAGCCGTATCATCATTATGAACATATGATAAGCAACCAAACACTTTCAGAAATGAAAGATCTACCTTCCTGCCACTCCAGACTTCTTCTGAAATTCTGAAATCCAAGGGAACTGACGGTCCTCGGTTAATTAAGAAGGCCGCGGTATTGACTGCATCTGCCCAGAATGTCTTGGGCAGTCCAGAGTGTATTCTCATACTCCGAGCACGCTCGTTCAACGTTCGGTTCATTCTTTCGGCTACTCCATTCTGTTGCGGCGTTCCAGGAATAGTCTTCATCATCTTGATCCCATTATCGGCACAGTACCGTTTGAAATCACCATCAGTGTATTCTCCGCCGTTGTCGGACCTCAAACACTTCAACTTGAGGTTTGTTTCATTCTCGACCATGGCTTTCCATCTTTTGAATACACTAAACACATCGGATTTATTTTTCATAAAATAAACCCATACCTTCCTGGTTGAATCATCAATGAAGGTCACGTAGTAGTGTGATCCTCCAAGGGAGGGTACAGTGGTAGGTCCCCACACGTCTGTGTGCACCAATTCCAGCTTTTCGACCTTCAACTCTCTGCCTGCACTTGAAAAGCTTACTCGCTTTTGTTTTCCGAGAATGCAGCTCTCACACGTATGAAGGTCCACCGTCTTCAGCTCCGGAATTAAACCATTTGTCACCAACAGCTTCATCCCCTTCTGGCTGATATGCCCCAGCCGACAATGCCACAAATCTGTCTTCTTTGTGTTGTCAACCACAGCAACAGTATCACGACAGCTAGCCGTCATGTAGAGAGTGTCAATCTTCTTTCCTCGGCCAACTACCATAGCACCTTTCGCCACCTTCCAAGACCCATTACCAAAGTTGAGATCATATCCCTCATCATCAAGCTGACCTACTGAGATCAGGTTTCGCATCAGCTTTGGAACATGTCTAACTTTTGTAATCTTCCATGAGGATCCATTTGACATCTTCAAATTAATGTCTCCCATGCCAACAACGTCTAGCGGCTCTCCATCGGCTAAATAAACTTTGCCGAGATTCTCAGCCACGTAGTTTGTCATTATATCATGATGTGGGGTGGTATGAAAGGACACTCCTGAGTCAAGCACCCAAGAGTCTATCGGGCTGTCAACCGATAGCAACAACGCATCGCCAATGTCTTCCGTAGCAGCGTTGATTCCAGCCCCCTTGTTGTCCTCCTTCTTTGGCGCCCTGCAGTTCTTCTTGAAGTGACCTGGTTTTCCACAGTTCCAACAATCAAATGTTCGTCCTGGTCTGGATTGACCCCTGCCATTCCTTGACTTCGATCTGCCCCTATTTCGGTTGTAGTTTCTGTCATAGTTTCTGCTTCTGTTTTCAACATTAAAAGCAGAACTCGTCGATGCCTCTCCAGAATCTGTCCTACGCACTTCCTCAGCAAGGTTACGATCCCTAACATCGTTGAACTTTAGTTTGTCACTGCCGACAGAATTACTAACCGCTGCTCTCATTGGCTCCCAGCTATTTGGTAGGGATGCCAACAAAATTAGAGCTTGCACTTCATCATCGAAGTCAATTTTTACCGATGACAATTGATTTACAATGGTATTGAATTCATTTACGTGTGCAACAACATGAGCATTTTCCATCATCTTTAGATGAAATAGTTTCTTCATGAGAAATACCTTATTATTTGCCGAAGGTTTCTCATACATGTCAGACAATACCTTCATCATATCTGCAGTGGTCTTCTCCTTTGCCACATTGTGAGCAACGTTCTTTGACAGCGTCAGCCGAATGACTCCCAGAACTTGTCTGTCGAGGAGATTCCAATCTGCTTGCTTCATCTCCTCTGGTTTCGGACTCAGAGGTTCATGAAGCTTTCTGCCATATAAATAATCTTCAATTTGCATTCTCCAGAACGCAAAGTCTGTACCATCGAATTTACCGATGTTGTGCGTCGTACCATCTTCGCCTCCCATCGTTTCTAAATCACAACACAACCTGTTGCTCTGATACCAGTTGTTAGGATTTAAATCCCAAATCCGACCTTTGTAAGCAGGTTCCCAGGAAAGATTGGAGGGTCACAGCTGGACCACTTAAATACCAACCTCCTTAGACAGAACCTACTTACGCCGTGATGTAAGCGAAGAATAAATAGCACACACAGATTTATAGTGGTTCACCCTCAATGTGAGAGCTACGTCTACGTTGCTGCTGCAGATCTTATTAAAGAAGAAATATTACAAGTGTTTACAACACTCAACCTCACAACCTCAATCCCAATTACACTCAAGAATTTTACCACAGAAAATTCTCTCAAAGACCTTCTCTTACTTAGGCCTTTCACTAAGAGTATTTCTCTTAGATTTTTTCTCTCTTGGGATGTGTATAGCAAATGATCTTAATGATATCTTACAAATGAACCATAAGCTACCTATTTATAGGAATGAATTTCCTATGATGAGGTAAGCGCTTACATCACAACTATTATGAGGTAAACGCTTACATCACGACTATGTGAACAAAAGAATTGACTTGTTTGGCCAATTCCACACCTAACAAATACTACCAACCTCGTAAGTTGCATTCTTCTCATTATTTGATAACTGGAGTTTCTAGGTCAGAAATCGTGTAAATCCTTAAGTTCGTAATTGCCAAAAATTTATATTCTCAAATAACAAGGTTCGAAAAAAAGAACACAAACTATGCCAATTCAACATCAGAATTGTTTCATAAAGCATATAGAAAGGGAAGTAGCATTGCTGGAATGCAAAGAAAGATGAGATTTTTCTTGGTTAGTTGCATTTTAAATGAATGTAGATACTCACCCTATATCCACTGATGATGAAGGTTACTATGTCTCACCAACTCATCTGCTCTCTGCAAGTATTCACAAAAATATTAGCTACTACAACTGTAAGCAGTACCTACTTTAATAGAGAATCTTTATTAGAGTTTCTGGATAGAAATAGATAAGCAGGAATACCTTAAGCAATTATGCAGCTATAACAAAGAATCTTGAAGTTTATCTAACTCAACGAGGTCCCTGCCATTCACAAGAAGATAACATGAATATTAAATGCAATGACCAGGGGAATCTCATTGTACTCGCATAGGGTTCAGCTTCAAACAAGCTTATCTACCCGTGTATGACCAGTTACGTGGTGAATTATGTATCCAATTAAAGGTCGTCGAGACTAGTTTCTAAAGCAACAAACCATATTATGATTATCAATGTTTGCAAAGAATCATCGTATCTCAAGTAGTTCCATGTGGAAACAAACAAAACACTCTTCCAGAATCAACATGTAAGCCATCTAACAGAGAGACAATGCTCTTAGTAAAGACGAAACAATATACAAAAAATTGAAGGGACAAAAAGCTTGTACGGGCTTAGTACTACAGAAATCAAGATTCAACCGCTAATTCCCATTGTATACAGCAAAATAATTTAAACAAAACGAAAAAGAAATTATAGGACTTAAAATATTCCAAAACAATACCTAAATTGTTCGTTCATACTAATCTGAGAGATTCATATAGTGAAAAGTGCCATGAATTTAAGAGATATCCAAATCCAAACAAACGAGTTAGGCTGAGAGAATGGTGATTCTCCAAAATCTATATTCAGAATAGACACCACCGCACTGAAAATAATGAAATTGGAAAGAACTATTTTCGTCAAGAACCCACAGAAACCTGGTATTTTGAACAATAAAAAAAATATAAAGAGAAGACTTTGAAAAATTATGGGGCCATACCTTGAAGATTCATGTTTGCCGAGAGAGGAGGGACACCTTAGGGCTGGCTGGTTAAAGTTGCCAAGGAGGGGGGAAATTTTCGTGGATAGCTTTTGGGGGGAAGGGTTTGGGATTTTCAACTTTTGGGTCTTGAGGAAATTGGGAATTCGGGTTGTAGTCTTTTTTTTTTCTTTTTCTTTTTCTTTTTCACTTTGTTCACTTTTCTGCTACTTCTGAAAAGATTAAAGAGTATCCCAATTCGTCCATGTATCTAGTCTAGCATACACGTATCGCTATTAATAATTTCACACTTTACATCCTCCAATTACATGAATAAGAACTTACTAGACTAATCTAGAATTTTCCACCAATTCATGTATCTCCTAATACATTAATTCTACTAGTTCATGAACTAAATTAAATATAATGTGAACAAATTAAATAATGTGAACAAGTTTATTCTTTCAACATCCCCCCTTAAACTTGATTCACTACTCCAAGAGCCAACCACAGCTTCTGAAAAATATCAATCTTCAACGGCTTGGTGAAAATGTCCGCAACTTGGTCTTGAGATTTCACAAACTCAAGCTCTACCTCCTTCTTCGATATGCAATCTCTAATGAAATGATACTTAGTATCAATATGTTTGCTCCTTTCACGAAATACCGGGTTCTTGGTCAACGCAATGGCCGATTTGTTATCAATACAAATCTTAGTTGCATCTTCTTGTGGTTGGTGAAGTTCTTTCAACAAGCTCCTTAGCCAAATTGCATGACAAACACAAGAAGAAGCTGCTACATACTCTGCTTCACATGTTGACAAAGTCACAATTAGTTGCTTCTTGGAATTCCATGTAAATGCAGAATTTTCAAAAAGGAAAACAAACCCGGTAGTACTTTTCCGGTCATCAACATCACCAGCCCAATCACTATCACAATAGCCAACAAGCTTGAAGTCCTTGGAAGATGAATAAAAAATTCCATAATCAAGTGTACCTTTGATGTACCGGAGTATTCTTTTGGCTGCTTTTAAATGAGAAGTTTTTGGAGTTTCCATAAAGCGACTGACAAGTCCAACACCAAAAAGGATATCGGGTCTCGTACAAGTTAAATACCTTAAGCTTCCAGCAAGACTCTTGAAATATGTGGGATTGATATTTTCTCCATTTCACGCTTGAACAGTTTAACTCCACAATCCACGGGGGTGCTAACAGGCTTGCAATTCTCCATCTCAAATTTTTTGAGAATCTCCTTTGCATATTCTCCTTGAGAAATAATGATGCCATCATTCTTCTGCTCCAGTTTAATGCCAAGATAGTATGACATTAGGCCAATGTTCGTCATCTCAAATTCTCTTGTCATTGATTTCTTGAATTCTTTAAACATCTTTGGATTATTTCCTGTCAAGATCAAATCATCCATATACAAAAAACAAGTAATGTGTCACCATCTTCATTAATTTTTACATAAAGTGCATGCTCATGTGGACACTTTAAAAAACCATTTGCTTGGAAGTATTTGTCAATTCTACAATTCCAAGCCTGTGGAGCTTGTTTCAAGCCATAAAGAGCCTTCTTCAATTTCAACACTTTATCTTCATCTCCTTCAACCTTATAGCCCAAAGGTTGATCAATGTATACTTCTTCCTCCAAAATCCCATTCAAGAAAGCCGACTTCACATCCATTTGATGGATTTTCCACTGATTCTGAGCTGCCAAAGAAATAATCAAGCGGATTGTCTCCAAACGAGCAACTGGTGCAAACACCTCATCATAATCAATACCGGACTTTTGCTTGTACCCCTTTGCTACCAATCTTGCTTTGTACCTCTCTACTTCTCCTTTGGAATTTTTCTTTAGCTTGTAAACCCATTTGACTCCAATGGTGCTTTTTCCTTTTGGAAGTTTTGCCAACTCCCAAGTGTCATTCTTCTTGATTGCCCTGATTTATTCATCCATCGCATCTCTCCATTTTGGATTACCGACAGCATCTTCATAACTTACAGGCTCGCTGTCTAGCAATAAACAAAAGTGAGTTAAATCACTTAAATTTTCTGTTACTTCTTTCGTTGCGTCATACAAGTCTCAAAGACTTCTAGACTTTCGAGATACACTGATTGAATTGATTCCCCAACTTCTTGAACTTGCGGTGTTGGAATTTTGGGAGAGCAAGACAATAAAAATAATACTCAAACTCACTAGAAGAGATGATTTTTATTCAACTTGGCTTGGTTCAAATGGCTAGATTACATGACTACTTATAGGTGAATTCGTCCATGTATCTAGCCTAGCATACATGTATTACTATTAATAATTTCACACTTCACATCCTCCATGTGCTTCGAAGCTTATTTTTTGAATGGTTTGTGCTCATTTAGTGCATACATCAAATTAAAAATCTTAAGATGTTAAAGAAGCAAGTTATATCTGGCATACTCTTACGCAAAGAGACTGTTGTGCAGTTTAAACACGACTAAAAAGTCCCAACTAGTTAACGTATAGAACTCTTATGGTGTGAATTTCATTTGTGTAGATACATATTAGATGTATGATCCATTCATATTTTGTGCAAACAGAAGGTGGCAGTCCTGTTGAATTAGGAGGTTTCAATGATGTTTCTTGGTGAGATGATTGATGGAGTATCATAAGATATTATTTACTGCTCACTTTCTCTTGGACGTTCACAAGAAACATTGCCTTCCATGCATTTGACACAATCTACTAACGCCTTCGTGTAGGTTATTCACCAGAGACTTGGTACTGGAAAAGCATCGGAGCACTTCTCGGGTTTCACTTCTCTTCAACGTCCACTGATGACTACGATCACTATCCAGTCTCACATAACTAAATTTTCTCTTCAATTTTTTTTTATCCATGTTGTAGAGAGTTATTATATTGTGGATTTGCGGGGACATGATGAAACTATAATTTCTCTTGTAAAAGCGTACGGATATGCTTGAGTAGAAATAGAACAACATTTTTCTATTTTAATTAATGATATTGTTGAACCTTCAATTATGTTTTCTTACTAATGTATAGCGTTTATTAAAACAATTGAAAATCTTTTGCTATATTTCATGCTAAAAATATGAATTCCTAGCTACGATATATAAATTCTTGTGGCAAATTCTCCAATTTGTAGCTATGAGATATGTGGATTTCTATCTAAAAATATGGCTTCTTAGCTACAACATAAAAGTGCTCGTGGCAAACACTTCAATGTATTGCTATGAATTTTTGAATTCATAGCTAAACGCAGGTACTATTGCCACGAGAGTAAATTATAAGTTTAGCCACAAAATCTGAATTTGCATGGCAAATAATTTTTTTTTTTTTGCTACGACATTAAGAACCTTGTGGCTGTGTTAAAAGATAGCCACAGATTTGATTGGTCGTGGTAGAAGAATAGAATTATTTGATACAAATATATTTTTCATGGCAAAAATGTTTTATCATTATAGCTACAGCACAAGACTTTTGTGGCAATAAGTATTAGGCCTTAGCCACGGAGCATGTAAAGTTTGTAGCTAACTTTTAGCTACGCTACATTTTGCTACGAATGCTACGGGAAAAAAAATTGTGGCTAAAGTGTTTAGCCATGGAAAATTTCATATTTAGCTACAACGTATTTCGTAGCTATAGTTACATTCTGTTGTAGTGTCCAAGTACATGAATAAGAACTCACTAGACTAATCTAGAATTTTCCACCAATTCATGTATCTCCTAATACATTAATTCTACTAGTTCATGAACTAAATTAAATATAATGTGAACAAGTTTATTCTTTCAAATTAAAGTCTGTTTATTAGAATTTAATTAATTAACTCTGAGTCGAGGGGTAATTATGATTTTATTATGGGCATTAACGCTCTTAACTGCACAAATTATCAGCTTCCTATTTCTTTCTCATTTTTTGCCTCTTTTAGCTTCCGTACGTTAGATAACATTTGATATTCTTTTTCAAATTGTATAAATTGCACAGAGCACTTCAAGTTGCTCAATTAGTATCTGTGTATCTTTTTGTCTTATGTCAAATCATTATCTCCTTAATTTTCTTCCCCTCACCACCTTCTGTAAAAGTTTAAGATTCGTTACTTTTCTACAAATCTTTTCACTTTCTCTCTTCAAACCTTTTAGAATTTTGTACTACACCTTTCAAGACTATATTTTATGACAGAGAGTGAGTCAGAAAATTGGAATTAAAAATGGTGGATGGACTGTGCGGAGAAGAAGTCGAGATGGTGATACATATTAGATGCACTTGTATTCTAGAAGGCTTGATTTAAAATTTGAATTTATTTTGTCTAATCCGGTGTTGCATGCTCACACAAAACATGTCGATATTGATTTATTGTCGTGTTATATTTATTATATATATGATTCAACTAATATTTTTGGTCAAATTCACAGATAGAAGGACTCATAAGTTCGAATCAAATAAATGGTACCTATACATGCAATTATGATTTATATATATCAAATTAATTTTCTTATGTCAATAATTAATAAGTATCTCTATAACAAATAACTAATATAGTTTTTGTGAAGGTGTCCACCATGAAATTGATGACAATGCTCTACTAGCAATCCTAATAAAGACATATGTTAATCGAATTTCCATACAACTTCTACAAAATATTACTTTCATTCGACGATAATTTCTTGATATGTATGAGGCTGGAGTAAGACGAAGGTTACAATTTCTTAAAGACAAGGCAAAAACTTTAAGATGCCAAGTATTTGAAACCATAAGTGACGTTGCTCATATTCAGATTTAAACTATGTGTTGGTTGAAATATCAGAGATGTTAATATTTGCTATCTTAAAAAAAACTGCATAAGAAAAGGTTATATAAATTGTTGACTGTGTACAATTACAGATTATAGTATTAGTTACATAAGTAATAGAAAACAATGCTACGAAACTTTTCTCTCTCTTGAAAATGAAGGGCATCATTTCAACTTTACTTGATGGTAACTTCCAGTAAGATAGTGTTTTGCAACGATAATGAATACTGATTGTATAAGTTCATTATTTGTTAATTTGAGCATGCATTCTTCACTTTCCATTTTATTGCAATTCATCGCACACTTATTCAATTACCATTTCTAATGTTTTAAGAAGTTTGAGCTAATAAGCATGTCGAAAACTAGTGTATATATATATATATATATATATATATATATATATATATTAATCGTCTACGAAGTCTTTTGATATAACGAACTAAAGTTCTTACTAAGCTGCACATTTAAATTCTTTCTTAGTGAAGTACTTATACATGATATTGTTCTATTAGAGAACAATTGTTTGAATCTTTTTTTGTAGTTGTTCATTTACAAAGAAGTTGAAACTTTTTTTGCTTCAAAATTTGAATAGAAAGTTGCCCCCTCCCCCCCTTTTTTTTTGGTTGAAAAATTGCAAACAAACAAAGTTGCAAAAGTTGATATCACTTTTCCAAACAAACCCCAATATGTAAACTAAATATGATTATCGTATGTACAGTACGTAATTTTAGTCTCCAAGTGGCCAAATTGGGGAACTGCGTAAAAAGAAAGTAGACCAACATATGATTAAAATGAACGTCATTGAAATTTTGGAATGTTGGATGTCAAGATCAATATGTCTATATTATATCCACCTTTAATTTGTGTCCGTAGGAGTATATATGAATTGACGTGAAATGTCCTCTCATTTTTATTATGAGAATATATATGAATCATGGGCTGTCTATACATACCTGTGGCTAATAATAGTTCTAACAAAGCACCTTGGCCCTATTTATGTAAATATCAGAGACAAATCGCTCTCTTAAGCCTTAAGTCCACTCTCTCCATTCCGCAAAATAATTAAACGACTTCTTGAATGGACATAACACACGAGCATTTAAAAATTTAGCGGATGCATAACTTGTGTTGAAACACAGATATCGAAAATATATGTGAAATTGGATAGAAACCCTAGGTTTCATGTGAGAGAGACGAAAGAGAGGAGAGATTTTCATCTGAAAAATGAGAATTTGTGTTATTGTTCCTTTCTCTAGAATATTCTCCAGCTATATACATCATACAAAATGAAAGCATGTAAGGACCAAATAGCAAAAATTACATTCACTAATTACAATTGGGCCATCAGCCAACTATACTTATTTACAATTGGGCCTATCATTGCTTGGACCTTGACTGAATTGGGCTCACTCCAACATCCCCCTCAAGCTGGAGGGTGTGGACACTGCCAGCTTGCCAGCAAATGGTGATGTAGAGGTCCTGGCAAAGCCTTTGTCATAATATCAGCCAGCTTATCAGAATTGCGAACATAATGAAGGGAGATAAGAGATGAGTGCAAACAATCATGAACATAGTGGCAGTCAATCTCGATGTGCTTTGTTCGCTCATGGAATACTAGATTCTTAGCAATCCGAAGAGCAGCCTGGCTATCACAATGAATAGGAACAAATTATGTAATGGAGAGACCAAGATCACCAAGCAGCCTAATCAACCAAACAATCTCAGCTACCACCTTGCACAAGGCCCTATACTCAGCCTCAACAGATGACAGTGCAATGGTAGGTTGTTTATTGCACTTCCAAGACAAAAGACAACCACCAAGAGTTATATAAAACCCAGTAATAAATCTTGAAATGGGGCAAGAAGCCCAGTCAGAATTAGAGAATGCCACAAGAGAACAATTAGAAGAAGAGTTCAATACAATACCCAAATCAGGAGCAGACATGAGGTACCTCAGAACATGGAGAGCAGCAAGCATGTGTGGTACTCGTGGACAATGCAAACATTGACTAAGGTGTTGTACAGAGAAAGAGATATTAGGCCTAGTGTGTTGTAAAAAATTAAGCTTGCTAATCAGTCTCCTATAAGAACTAGGATCAGGAATAGGGTCACCAACATCTGAAGTCAACTTGAGAGATGAGTCCAAGGGAGATGAAACATGAGTGAAATGAGAACAATGAAACTCTTCCAATAGATCAGATGTGAGCTTGTGTTGATTCATAAGATAACCACCTGAATGAGGAACAATTTCCAAACCCAAAAAATAATGGACAAGACCCAGATCATTGATCCTAAACTGAGCATCTAAGAATGCTTTGAAACTGGTCATTTCAGCAATATCAGATCCAGCCAGTAATAGATCATCAACATAGACCACAAGCACAACTAAAGAATCCCCTGAAGACTTTGTGAAGAGGCAATAATCATTTTTGCTAGGTATGTAACCTATGGATAACAAGGCTTTAGATAGTTTGGAAAACCACTAGAAGCCTGTTTGAGGCCATATAGTAACTTTTTGAGCTTGCAAACCAAAGGAGTGGATGAAAAAAAAAAAGAAACCTGAAGACCAGGAGGTATTCTCATGTAAACATCTTCATGGAGATCACCATGGAGGAAGGCATTGCTAACATCAAGTTGAAAAACAGTCCAGTTTCTCTTAAATGCCAATGACAAGAGACACTTGGCAGTAGTCAACTTTACAACTGGACAAAATGTTTCAGTGTAATCTATGCCTTTCTTTTGGGTATCACCTCTGATAACAAGTCTAACTTTATACCTCTCAACAGTGCCATCAGACATTTGCTTGATCTTATATATCCACTTGCAAGGGATGGCTTTCTTGTGAGAAGGAAGGGGAACAATGTCCCAAGTATGGTTTGCCTTAAGAGCTCGAAATTCCTTTAGCATGGCCTCTTGCCAAGCAGGAGGAGAGACAACCTGTTGGTAAAACTGAGGTTCATGTAAGTGAAGGTGAGAAGTGGAAACCTTGGAGTTTACAGTGATAGAGGAAGGTAGAGGAAAAGTAGAATTACAGATGTAATCAGAAAGAAGATAAGAAGGAAAATAGAAAGATCTGGAACTTCTTCCAGGAGGTGGAGGTTGAATAGTAGAAGGTACAGGTGGAGTAGCTGGAATAGTAGGAACAGGTGGAATAGGAGGATCAGGCGGAATATGCGGAATAAATGTAGATGGAGGGACAAGGACATGATGAACATGATTAGTTGGTGCAGTGTCAACAAAAGAAAGATCAGGTGCAGGAAAGGGAGAAGAAGGTGATATTTGATAAGGGAAAATATGCTCATAAAATACCACATCCCCTGAAAAAAAAATGATAGAATGTGTAGTGAATTGAGTAACTTGTAACTCTTCTACCATAAGGATACCCAAGGAGTACACAAGGAATTGATCTAGGTTGGAATTTATCCCTACCAGGTTTAGGTGTATCAACATAGCAAAAGCAACCAAAAGATTTTAAGTGTTCATAGACGGGGGGATGACCACGTAGGACTTCAAAAGGAGTAAGATTGTGTAGGACAATAGAAGGAAATCTATTGATAAGATAAGTTGCTGTAAGACACACTCACCCCAGTATTTCAAAGGAAGTTTAGACTGGAATAGAAGAGCCCTACATACTTCCAATAAATGCTTGTGTTTTCTTTCTATCGCCCTATTTTGTTTTGGAGGGGGGAGGGGGGGGGGGGGATATGAGGAATAGCATTCTGATGAAGGATTCCATTATCAAAGAAGTATTGTTGGATTTCAGAACTACTCCCCAATTCATAAGCATTGTCAGACCTAAAAGTATGGACATTGGTTTTGAAATGTACTTTGACCATAAGTGATACAAGAACGGATAAGCAGAAACAAGAAATTAAGAAGAAAAGTAAAAATATAGATAGATTGACACAAAAATAGAGATGGTATTTATACCAAACTAGGCTAAGACTAAAAGACTAAGGTTTATTACAAAAATAACCTTAATGAAATAAGGGTCTTCCTTGAATCTTCTTCGAAGATGATGACTTGCATTTAATGAATAGCCACTTTGCACAAATAGCCATATTCCTCTCTAGTTCGACCTCGCCACTCTGTCTGATACCATGCTTCTCTCTTTCAACTGGTAACAACCTAGCGGGTCGTTATATGCGTTTTGATCATTTTACCCCTGCCCGTACATTTTCAAGACTAGGAGCGAGTCTAATGAGAACTTAAAAAATCAGAATTCTACTTTCCACGAAGAGCAAGTCTCATTGAACTGCCCCATAGTCCATAGTTTCAAGTCCAGTTAACAGAATCAAAATCAGTGTAGATCTAGATGTATCAGAAGGTTGAAGATAAAGGACATGATTGTGATTAATTTTTGCCATTGTTGCTATTTTTGAGCTTCGTAACCTAGAAATTGTTCGAATTACTTTGATTTCGATTACAATTACAAGGAATTTGAGATTCTAAGATTCATAACCTAGGAATTGTTCGAATTTTTTACAATTTCAATTATAGTGTAACACCCCGTACCTTTAACCTAAGCTTTGACCATGATCCTTGACTTAGAAAATCAGATAAAGAATGTGGGAATTTGAAATTTCCTCTTCAGTTGTAAGATGGTAGTTTACGCCCATGAACAGTGACCGTATTTCAGTATACGGCCCGTAATTCAAGTCGTAAACTAGTACCAAGGATTTCTGAGCATTCTGGAATTTGACATTTAGATGTCAAATGGTTAAATACGGACCGTATTTCAAAACATATTTGGAATTTGGGAAAACTTCCTTGATGAAAGTTGTAGAAAATTGAAATACCTTTCCAACGGTATATTATGGGGGTCAAACAGACATCTTTGCAAAGAGTTATGGCCATTTTACTGAAGAGACGCAGTGCAGTCCATATTTCAAAATATGACTATGCTCATGATAACCCTAGGTCCATGTCTATGACTATATTATGGTTGAATTGATATTATTCTATCATTGTGTTCTTGATACTCATTATGATTATTGAGAATCTGTCCGTAATCCATGAAAACCCATATTTTGTATTCCATGGGTTCTTGCATGCATGTTTTTTACTAAGAATGATTATTTCATGAATATCCTACATGTCTACAAGTTTTCATGCAACTATATTATATAATTATTTTCATGCTATGATACAAGATACATACATGCTAAATACAAGTTATTTCATGAAACCATGTTTACGAGTTATTTCATGAAACCATGTTTACAAGCTATTTCGTGAAATCATGATTACAAGTCAAGTACAAGTTAATTCACGAAAATCATGGGCTTCTTAGCCAATTATATCATGTTCATGTTTTTGGGAGTTGCTTTAATTACCAAGGAGGGCTTCAGATAGCCTGAAACTACGTAGCCACCGTAGGATGAGGATCGCTCCACCCATGTCCCGGACGATCTCTCATAATGACTGGATCCTTTCATATTTTATTAAATCTCATGTTCCCTGGCAAGGACTGAGTGTTCTGCTGGCGGGATGCAAGCACCAGACCATGGATCGGTTATAAGTTATTGCTCTCCCTACTTATGATATTTTTACCATGTTTTATATATATATATGTATTCATGTTCATGACCAGGTTTCAGTTCTTATCATGTTATTCCATGTCCCATGTTATTTCTTTCAGTTGCTTTACATACCAGTACATTTAATGTGCTGACGTCCCCTTTTATTGCTCGGGGGCTTGCATTTCACGAAGCAGGTACTGATATTCAGGACGACACATCTGCTCAGTAGGACAGCATTCGTATCAGCTTATTGGTGAGCCCCATCTCATTCGGGGTTTAGTCAACTTTTGTTTTATGATTAGTTATGCATCTAAGGTATGCTGGGGCCTTGTCCCAGTAAGTATGTTTTCCAGTCATACTCATGATAGAGGTTTCATAGACTAGACAAGTCAGTTATGTTATGTCAGACATTCGGAGTCGTATAGCCATTTTGGCTCATTCATGTTATTTCCGCACTCATGTTTAAACAAGTATTTTTATTAAGTATTATGATTTGCTACGTTTCATAAAGGCTTATCATGCATTCACGTTATATTCCGCTCATGTTATGCCTCATGATGATTCAACAAGCCATGTGGTTCGCTCGGTCACATGCAGTAAGGCACCGAGTGCCGTGTTTAGCCCAGGCAATGGTTCGGGGCTTGACATATAGTTACCAGAAACTTGAAAAACTAAACTTCAAAATGAGCTAGCTTGATCGATAACTGGTCTGCTACCATATTAGAATATCGATTACACCCTGTCTGTATAATCGGGATGAGAGGAAATGAAGATAGTTAGAAGAGAATGTAATTTGGAATGGAAAGCCTGATCTTTTCATTCATAGAGGTAGTATATATATACATGGCTTAACCGACCTAGGGGTGTCAAGTGGGCCGGGCCATTTAAATGTGGGCCACAAGGGGCCGGGTCGGGGCCGGGCCGGGCCGTAAGTTAAGTGGGCCGGGCTTGGAGAGGGAAAGGGTGTCCGGCCCAGCCCACCTCGGATAGGGGCTACACGTCGGGCTAACCGGGCCCGTTAGTGGGCCGGGCTGGGTTTTAGTTAGTGGGTCGGGCCAAGTTTTAGTTAGTGGGCCGGGCCGGGTTTTAGTTAGTGGGCCGAGCCGGATTTTAATTATTTTTTTTAAAAATTCTAATGCTAAAATTTATTAAGTTTAATACTTTAAAATCTAGTTGTTGTCAACTTTATTTTAACCTTCAAGTTCCTTAAATTATACTTTGGCCCTATTTTCAAACTATAAATACCATTCATTCTTCTCCATATTATCTCACAATTCCCTACTCTCCTCTTTCTCTAAATTTCCTACTCATCTAAATGGGAACAATGCACATGAGTTTTGATACTAAACCAAAGTTCTTAATTTAATTATCTCATCTGATCCTAAGTCCTAATGTCATGTGCAGATTGTCACGTCTCCATCATCGGTGGAGACATTTCAATATGCTAAAAAATATTTAATTATTATTATATATAAAATATTTGAAACTAATAATATTATATTAATATATTATTATATATATAACTAATAGTTTATATTATTATATAGTATACTGTATAACCTATTGAAATATTTTTGAACTTGTGTAAGCCAACAGCAAGATAGTAACTTAAAAGGGGTATTTGATTTATTTCACGCATCAGCAATTTCAGAGGTAAATTATTTTTCATTCAGTAGCAATTAAATATTAACGAATTCGATTCCTCTTCATTTTTATTGTCTCCATTTTTCTCAAGTTCTTACTTGAATAAGAGACACATTACATGAGTTAAAATTAATGGTTAAGTTTTAATTAACTAAAGTAAGATTCTAACTATGGTTTGAATAATTAATAAATATTTCATATATTTGCTTCCAAAATTTTAAGAATCCCACAATTATAGCTACAACTATTTTATTGGGATACAATGTTTTTAGAATACTTATTATTAGTAATAAATGTAATACTTATCTTTTTTTTTTAATTTGAAGTGGGTCGGGCTGGGCCGGGCCGGTGCCCCGATGGGCCATCACCCGGGCTTATGGTGGGCCGGGCTGGTGGGCTGTCCACCTTGTCCGGCCCAGCCCCCTAATAAAACCCACCTAGCCCAGCTCCTTACACCTATTAGTGGGCTTGGGCCGGGCCGGGTTTACCGGGCCGGGTTCGGGCTGGCCCGGCCCACTTGACACCCTTAAACCGACCTAGAAGAAAAGAAAATATCTAGTTTAGCTAAATACATAAGTGGACCCCACGATAACTATCGACCACTAACACTAACCAGTTGTCATTAACCAACTAACCACACTGTTACATTGCTAATCACTCAGTCGACTACACACTCATATTCCAATACAAGGAACATATTTGCAAGCCTAAAACTATTATTATTATTATTATTATTATTATTATTATTATTATTATTATTATTATTATTATTATCTAATCATGCTTTGAAAGCATCACACATTTTAAGAGTTCAGTTTTACGTACTGTACGGGAAAATATAATGTTGTTTTGTTGAAAACTAGGTTGTAGTCATGACATCTCTTGCTAGGACGTATAATAATTTCCTATAGACTTCGAATTAGAATTTTGAGTTTATGAATTCTAGATTATGGGTAGGTTAACTTAATGGGTTCGAGATAAATTATTTATATGTTATTAAGTGAAATTTTTAATACAAATCCAAAGATCTGATCAAAACTATTATATTAATTTTTACTAAACCTGTAACTAATGATGTAAATTCGTCCCTGATCTCTCCTAGCTAGCTTTGCTTATTAATGTACTCGTTGGAGGTGGATATGTTCCCTTTTTAAATGTATATTTCAGTTTTCAATTATTTAATCACTACCTCTTTGATCTGCTTGTATTAAAGTACATAAGCACTTAATATTTGTGATTGTCAAATATCTCACTCGTTCATTTAATAGAGGTGACAATGGTATTGTTAACTCCAATTAGAAATATGAAAGGAACATTCGTACACATATAACAAACGATAATACACATTTTTTATTGACATAAGGAGAAAACAAAATAAAAAACCTTACAACAAATAGACTTCTATATACTGTGAAGTACAATAAGTTTAAAACTAAGAGTACATTATGATGTACAAAGAGGAACTTATTTCAAACTACAACGGGAACGAGAAGTTACCACGTACACACTAGAATTTCTCCCTACATGAGAAATCCATAGCTAAACGTTGATACCAATACATAAGAAAAATAAAATCAAAATATGTAGTAGTTGTTTCAATTAGGACACTGGAAGTCAGATGGAACCTTTTTGCCACATACATTAAGAAGAAGGCTTAGAGAAAGAGGGATATTAAGGTTAATCCCAAGAACATTTAATTTAATGGCAGTGCATAGACAAAGTGCAGCCTCAAGATCAACAAGTCCATTAATGAGAGAGCAACAAGGTTTCTTTGGAGGATTTCCAATTACAAGTCCAAGTAAATTTCCAAGAACATTAGCACAAACACCTAATTTTAGAGCGTCTATAGGGCACTTGCCTTTGGAACTCGGGCTCGGGCTCGGGGTTGGCTTTGGCTTTGGCTTCGGCTTCGGCTTCGGTTTAGGACTAGGACAAGTGCCACATGCACTCACAAGAGAGAAAAAAAGAAGGTTCACAAGAATAAAAAGAGCAAGGGAAGTAGTTTTCTTAGAAGCCATATTTCTAACTATAGTTGTTTTAAAGTAGATTTTTTGGCTTTGGTTGATATTGAAAAGATTATAGGAGGGGGGTATTTATAGGATGCAAAATTGAGCATCATAGTCGAGAGAAATCATAAATATATAAATTAAATAGTTGAAACCATGTGTCCCCAAGGTTACGTTTTAGCTGGCATCACAAGCAAAGATTACTCAAATCTCTTGAAAACATTATTAGATATGAGACGTTGCAAATAATTACCATGTTCTTCGCGAGAGTCTACACCTATGGATAAAAGACGAGAAAAGTAAATTATATTGGGAAAAAAATATGCATATTTAAGACGAAAATGTAAATACTAGATCTACCAATGAGCTACCACTTACACTATTAGAAAACAAGAATTCTCTGTCGCTCAACAATAAAAATTGGTTGCTAATTTTATCTAAAGACGGATTAGCAATGAATTATTTAAATCCTATTAATTAATTATGAGCTATTTAACGATATATTAGCAATAAATTGAGTAGGTAAGTCATATTTCTTATACCGTTAATGAAACATTAATTTATTAATCATATTTACCAAAAAAAAAAAATTATGACTCATACGTAGTATATAGACTAATATCCAAATATAAAACTACATCGTTTAAAAAAAGAATTCGTTACCAGCAACAAAATAAGTACTCCCATACACTTGAGGATTCCGAAAAAAAGAAAAGAAAAAAAGAAAGAATTAACAATACTATTTCAAACTTCTGCGTTAACAGAAAATATAGTATTTCTTGGTTTAAATTAAGATACCCTACTATCTTAAATATATGAACATTTGGAGTTAATTAGCTTTTTATTTCTTTTCTGTTCCTCAATATTTTAGAGTGAACATTACTGGAAAAAAACAAGAATTTAGCAACAATCTTCATAGTTAATTTGTCGTTAAATAACCTGTATCTAACATTGTTCTGTTAACCTGTCGCTACTCTGTCATTAGATAGAATAGGAACGACTTTATTGTTTAGCGACGGAAGTTATATATTCATTGCTAATTCCTCTTTTTTGTACTTGTGTATTTTTTTTATTGGAAATATAGTTTTTCTTTAATTTGTAGTTAGCTTTGTTTATTTATACTGCTTTTAGCCTTTGCCATAAGTAAGATAAAGTTCATTTCTTCTTGGTCCATGTCTTGTACAATAAGGACCAAAAGTTGTTATCTTTAAAAGAAGTTTTGGCCGGTAACGAAATGGTTAAAAAAGAAGAAGAATGGTGACAATTAATTAAGGTTAAAGAGATGCATGATTGAATAATATAACCTTTTCTTTTCTTATTTCTTAGCTTTCTTTTGTTTTTTCTGGGTTGTGTTATTGATAATTCCTTGCCTTAAATTCTGTAAGGTTGTCACTTTTACGTAAAAGGCAAATATGAGGTCAAATCATGCTTAATCATTGAATTCCCTTGATCCAGATCATCAAATGAGAATTGGTTTAGCAGAATTCATGCAGAATATTTTGTCGCTGTGATGGCTGCTAATCTTTGGATTTTTGTGTGATTAAATCGGGACAAATAACGTAATGATTTAATTAGTTGAAACCATGGTCATTTCATTGTAGAAGTATCTGGCTCAAGTTGCATCTTCTGATAGCTGTAGTGGGGAAACTAGGGACATTTTTGAGTCACGGACGCAATAGGAATGTAGCATGGCTCCACCTTATAATTATTAAAAAATAAAGCGTAAGCGTTAGTAAAATTTAGGTCATATACAATGACAATTAATTCAATTAGTTGTATTTGGTACTTCTCTTATTTTCTAATTTATTATATCAGACTTATTATGCAGAACTTTTTTTGTTACTGTAGGTCAATGTATAGCACCAAGGAGTATGGTAAAATGTATGAGATTCTTCATTCTTAATTAGAAAAATCTTTTGTTCAAATCTTCGGAATGAACAAATTCCTAATAGAGAGTGCTTTAAGTCTTTAATAGGTCTTATACTTCACAAATCTAAATTAATCGGGTCAGTAAAATTCTGTATACTCAATAATTATATGAAGAAGGAAAGATTAATGCATAAATTTTTTATATACTAAACCGTGCACGGACTTAAACTCTATCTAAATTTACGGGAGCACTTCCAAATATTCAATGTTACTATTAACTAAAATGGGATTTTATCTTTTGGGATAGTTTTAAAATAGTTTCTTGAATTTATTTTTGAACAGTTTTGACCCCCTAAGTTTTGAAAAAAAGTGATCATGTTAGGTCTCCATCAAATATTTAACAAACTTTAACTTTGAGATTTTATAAGAACTATAAGAAAAAAAGTAGATTTAACCAGAAACGTCAGGAAAGTTGCATCAAATCTCAAAACCACAATACCAAAATCACATCAGACAACAAACATAGATTAAAGAAATCACAGATAAGCTGCACCAAACTCCAAAGCTAGATTGAAAGAAATAGCAGAAACGATAAAAATTGCACCTTCAAATGTGAGTTCTCTTAGCTTAAAGCTGTTTTTTTATTTCACAGTTCCTATTAGATCTAACGTTCAAAGTTTGTTACTCCCTTTGTCCCAATTTATGTGGCACTTTTCTTTTTTCAAGATTCAAACTGTATGAACTTTGACCATCATTTTAAGATGTATTTTTCATCAAATTGATATGAGAAGGTTGCAATTTATAGTACTTTTCATGTAGTTTTTAAATATATAAATTTTAATGTTAAAATATCGAGTTAATTTAATCAAATTTAGCTTCAAAGTTTAGTCAAATTGACTCTCGAGAAGCGAAGTGCCACATAAATTGGAACGGAGGGAGTAATATTTATGGAGATAAAAACGCTCATGTTTTTGACAAACTTACAGAACCAAAACTGCTCGAAATATATTTGAGAGGGACCATTTTGAACATATACACTCCGAATATAATAGACCCTTTGTTGTATTTTTTTTTTCCCTAACCAAACTAATCTTTTCAGTCGTCAACTGATGAGGAAGCAGTTTAATAGCAGGGTAGGAACTGTAAGATTTATGGTTTGGAACGAAAAAAAGAAGGGACAGCGTATACCTTATATTATATTAGACAGATTGCCCTTTGTATGCTTCTCAACATTGTAAATGCAAATAGTTATCTTCGCACAACGATATCATGGTAATATATTCAATATCGTTCCAATTTTATCAAATATTTCTTTTAGAAACTTGTAAACTATTGGAATTTGAATCAAGCGGACATCGATCAATAAAGATACGAATTCTACTATATATATATATATATATATATATATACTAGATGGCCTGTGCCCGTGCTGAGCACGGGCTTTTCCCCAACATCGCTGTACATATAAGATCTAATATTGGAATTTCATGGTGGTTCTAATTGTGTTATAACATTATCCAAAGAAAAGAAAATATCATGCTAGAAAGACAAAAACAGTGAGATTGTCAATGTTCATGTAGGTGGTCCAACTTATGCGTGAGCTATGCTACAATTGGGTGAAATCTAGACTTTAACAGCTGTTGGCAACACATATCTCAGCTGGGTCTCCACTGAAAAAAGAAAGGCAAGAATTAGAATTAGAATGTTGAAAGTGCAATCAAATTTGAAGTATCACTTCAGTTAAAGTTTGATGCTAGAAGTCTCTACTGAATTAGAAAAATACCAACCCACACATTGTAATGCCAGCTAAAATAAACACCAGTTTAACATCACTATCTCTGCTGAAATAAAATCTCTAGCAAATCATAATACCTATGGCAAAATACCCTACAGCTGAGGAGGCACATAAAAGATTAGAGGAAAAGTAAGTATACCATAAGAAAGCTGAGCCAAGAATTCCTTTTAATAAAATGCTAAGCAATTGACCAGAACAGGTACCCCGAAAGGATTTGGACACACAACATACTGATTAAAGCCTTTGGTGTAAAGTACCCTCCCGAAATTTCCTAGTTAGTGTTTTATGTTTGTTGGTTCTTCATCATACATGGATGGTGCTCCTATCTTTTGTGCTTTTGGCTCCACATGATATTTAGCAAAAGGCCATAAGGTACCACAAAAATGCCAAAATCTCAATTAACTATTTATGTTTCAAAGTGATAAGAGATATGATATACAAATGTTCTGCCAGTCACCTTCTATATCCACTCGACAAATGACTTGGTAGACCAAAGAGATCTCCTCACCTCCTAATACTGCAACTCTTCTTTTTCCTTGTATATCTAGTTCTTTTCTTGCAAGGTACCCAGTGTTATTGTTCAGTGAAATCCTCTCTGTTCAGCCCTTTCTTTACACTATTGTACGCATGACTTCACGAACAGAATTAAAATAATATCACATCAAAAACTTAGGTATTCATGAGAATAGATTACAGTGGAAGGAATTAATTCCGTGTCTAAATCCTGAGAGTCTCAATTTTTGTATGATGCTTTGAATCAAAGAATGATTGAGAATATTAAGGTATATGTTAAATAGTTTTTTTTTGTAAGTATATATAAATTGTTCTTCATCCCACCACAATGCAATATTTTTAATAGCATTAATAACATTTAATTATTTTCTAATTATATTTCTCCATAATCTAAGACATGAGAAAGCTTCAGCATAATTGTTAGTTTTTTACCATATATTTATTGATGATCTACTGCTATAATAGCATGTTGAAATACATTGAGACACTAAGGTTGTTCATCCATATTTTAGATTATAGAGTTGCATCTATAGTCGTTGACGCAATTAGCATAAAGTAGAATAATGATCTCCTTTGGCCTTGCACCATCATATTTCCGAACATCAACTAACACTTGTATGAATTTGGTTAAAAAACTAATGACTCGAGCTACATTAATGAGAACTAATTAAGCCAGGCATGTATTTTTCTAGCTAATCTAATGTCAATCAAGGCGTATTATATCTCCTTTCAGCCAAAGATTTTCATTAGGCAATATTTATTTAGCATTTTCTTGTTGGTAAACTGTTCTTAGTTAGCTTGTACAGGACGGAGTCCACCTGAAATGCAATGCTTCCAAATTGAACTCTCTTAAGTGCAGAAAGATCTTTTTAGCTTCTATCAAATACTTCCCATACACACAGTAGCTTACTCTGAGAAAGATCATGATTTGCTTTCCTGGTCTCATTTGCATTATTCTGAATCTTAAGGATTATAGCTTGTACCTTTCTCTTAAGACCTCTACTCTCTTGGATTAAGACTGGATGTCAATGAGATCTGTAGAGAAAGGAAAGGAAAAAAATGTATCACTATCCTAGATCATCACCAAAGGGAAGGCAAAAGTTACCTCATTATGGTGACCAAGTCAAGCCTCAATTTTATCAACTGGGAAATTCACCTTCTTACCCTCATCCTCAAAGTTAATCCCTATCACAACTCAATTAAATTGATCAAATCTGCCAACATGTAACAATTAGTATTCACTTTATTCCAAAAGAATAAGGGAAAAGACTGGTTGTTACATTCCCTTTGTAAGGGATAAAGTGTTTTAATTAAGTCTTTGTTGGAGTAATTGTATTTCAAAAATTGATGAGAAATAGATTTCATAAATTAGTACTCCAATTCCAAATAAGAAAGCAGTACCAGTAGCATTAATTAGATAACATTAACTTTCATGAATCAATTCCCTAATTCAGCCAATTCCAAAAGAAATACTAACTAAATCAAAACTCTAAACAATGAAATAGTACACTCCTAAATATAGCTTCACACGCCGATTATTCCACCTTCTAGAGATCCATTGGTAGCACGAGGAAACAGAATCACAAACGTTATAACAATGCGAGTATTATAATTTACCAGATTTCAGCCTAGAGAAAATCGAACCTAGTTCATATGAATATATGAAATATTTAAAGCTAACAACATACATAAAAGTTATTCAACCACAACTGTGTTAGAAACACTGACAACAATTTTACACTTTGTTAGAACTTAAAACTCATTTCTGCCAGTAATTTCTGCACTCTTTTTGTTGTTGATTCTTTATTCATCTCAATTTTAGTAGCAAGAAAAATTCTCGAATTATAGCAAAGTCCTCATAGAAATTTGCATCTTTCTCCAATAGCATAAAGAGAAGAAGAGAAATTTGAGATGGTTCAACAAAGCGTAGAAGTATCCAGATAGACTTTAAATAAAAATCGAAAGCAATTGGGAAGCTTCATTTAGATTTTTGATCAATGAAAAATTTATCTGTTATAGTCAAAGCAGAGTAACCTTTTCCCCGCTTGAGCGACTTTCAACTTCAGAAACCTGCACCTGCATTCAAAATTGTGCAACCACATATTCCAACTAAATAGATCCATCTTCGGTAATGTCATGTATTAAAATTTTAAAATCCATTGCATTTACAATCTATTAAAGAACAAAAATTGGTAAAGTAGATGATGCAGTCTTTTTTATTTGGTGCAGTAAAGATGAGTTACAAATTAAGGTGTGTGAGAAGTGGAATTGGTGCAAAAATGATGAGGCAAGGTGAATGAATATCTGGTTAACTGACAGAATCTAACTACACCTCTACTGAAATTATATATATAGAAGGAGCAGCAGTGTTTAATTGTTTTTCCATTTTTTCTACTGAAAGGAAATGCATTAAATAAATAGACAACAATCTTAACTAATACCTCACAGATGTTAACTTGAATGTCAATGATGTATTTTAAACGATAATCACAAGGAAACTCAGGACATTTTCGTATACATAATGCTGTCATTTCTCAAAATGTAACATAGTAAACAATGCTATTACCAGAAACTTATGGTGTTGAAATGCTGAACAACAAACTTCAGCATAAAGGAAATTTGTGATGGAAAGCTAGATAAAATATCAAATGGAACTTCTGATAAGATCATAAAAAAGGCGGTCAACCAGTATCCGTCCTTATTTAATACAACTTTTTTCTTAATTGAGATTGGCTTGGTCCTAAATCTACGCTAATGAAACTACTTATCGAGAAAAGCTAGTCAATACTTTTTTCCATCTCTTTGTCGAGAAGAGCTAGTTTTAGAGATAACTTCCGCTCATAAATTTGGATTAATACAAAATAAAGTAATTACTCAATTTCACGAATAATGCAAGCATTTCTTATCATATTCTACCATCATAAAAAGCTTTAGTCAAGATGCAGAAGCTTAACTTCTTTCAGCGATTACATGAAAGATCATGAATTGGTGAATTAGCCTTATATACATCTAAGAAGTTTATCACCTTTGATATTTTAAGAGCTAACTGTAGTTTACCAAGACAACAGAGTCTGGCTTTTGTAAACTGTCACTTTTGCTGCATTATGAGGTGATAATACAACATGTGCAATGCTAAAAGCTCACCTTTATCAACTGCAAACTGCCGACCAATCCTTTGTCACCGATCTGGTTACGTTGCCTTTACTTCTATGTACTATTATCTGCCACAAGAAGGTCGTAAGAAGAATTTTGCAATGAAACTCAATTTAAAAATAGAAAATGTAGAAATTTACTCGCCACAAAGCTTATGCAAACAGCACTGAGAAATGGAATACAATAGCAAGACAAAGATTAATTAATGCCGAAACCCCAGTCCCCAAGCGGCCAAACCTAACTTAACTAGGATTCCTATTTCTTGTAAAAGGTAAACAAATTAGATAAAATAATCCTAAGGTAAATGAAACTGTTGATATAATTAGCTAAACAACGAAATAAAAAGTAAATTTAGTAACCATTAAATGAACAAAAAAAAAACTCTCATTATCAGGCTAAATAATTGAAGATTTTGAGTCTACATTTTCCTCCCGCCTTAAGTGGAAGATTTTAAAACTTGTCACGATATTTGGGATTATGTTCCACCTTATATTTCTAAAAATATATAGCTGAAAATTAATGAATCATAAAATGGATTGCACCTATTTAAGAAATCTATATTTTAAGGGTTGGAGAGAGATATATCTATACTTCTTTTATTCTTTAATTGTAGTATTATGTTTAAACTCTTCACCTCATGTAATTTTTTCCTGTCATTAATAAAAAATAAAATATAGGAGTTCGGCGGAAACCCCACCTACAATGCGGTAATCCTATTTAGGGAGAAAAAAGTGACCAAACGAACAAAAATATATCATAAGCAACGAACAAAAGAGTTACCGAGAAATATATTAATTCGAATGGGAAACACAAATAAATAGCGCAAGGGGCGCTAATTAATTCCAACAAATGAAAAATCCAAAATAAATTAGCCCCATAAGTAATGGGAAACAAATTGAACAATTTAAACCTCTAAAACAAATGAAAATCCAAAAAAAAAAACCTCAAGAAAACAATTTAAAGAAAAAGGTTTAAAAAAAAACATTTATGGACAAGTGAATCCCTTTGGAGCATCCTTACTACAAACATTAAGAAGCAAGCTAAGTGAAATAGGGAGATTAAGGTTAATCCCCAAAATATTAGCCTTAAGTGCAGTGCAAAGACAAACAACAGCCTCTAAGTCCACAAGATTTTCAATAAGACTGCAACATGGTTTAACAGGTGGAGTTCCAAGTGTAACATTCAATAAACCATTAAGCACATTAGCACAAACACCTAATTTTAATGCATCAGTTGGGCATTTGCCTTGTGAATTAGGAGATGGGCTTGGTGTTGGCTTTGGCTTTGGTTTTGGTTTTGGGCCAGGGCAAGTGTTGCATGCACTAACCATAGTGAAAAAAAGGACATTGAATAACTAGAAAGAGGACAAGTGACTTAGCCATCTTGATCTCAAAGCTAGTGCAATATTTGCTAATTAGAGAAATGTGAATTGATTTGTGATGATGAAGAATGTATTGATATGGTGGGGTTTTTACAGGGTGGATTTGTAAGGAGGGGGATTAAACGAATTACAAGACATCATTCTTTAATCCATGTGTAAGTCAGGAATTTAGCCTGGCAATGAGAATTAGCATATTTTTGAATATCTTGGAAACATGTGAAGTAGGAAATTAAAACAAGTTGCCATGTTCCTCTCGCTGAGTTCCAAAATCCAGGAATTTTAATTGTTTTATTTCGTAGCCCGTGATTTTTGCCCGAAATGTCATGGTATATCAGTATTAAACGATTTATTTTATGTACACTTACAATTTTACATTATTAGCGTATTTTAACATGATAGCAGGTAATATACCTTATTTTCTTTTAATTATTAATCCCATTTTTATTTTCTTGAAAGTTAGATATAATTATCTAAGTAACTGTAAAAATTATTTACGGGATCAGTGTATATAGTAACACAATTAGTAATATGCTTTGACGCATGGAAAATATTTAGCCAAAAAGAAATTAGGGACATGACAACATGCATTTACAGGTTAGTCGCCCTCTTTGCTTGAACGTAAATTTTGGCGGGTTATCACTTTCTAGGACAATGTTTACTGATTCTTTTCTTTTTGTTTCTCTTGCAATTTATGGATCTTTTGAATCATAATCTAAAAATTCCGTTTGAATAAACTGAAAATCTTGAAAAAATATTATATCATGATCTAAAAGTTTACAGACGTTAGATGACATTCTAATCTTTTGTCAGTACCAAAAACTATATTTGCACAATTTTATAAATACGGACAAAATTTAGAAAAGGAACATTTGTGTGAATGGTCTAGTAAGCCCAAAAGGAGTTGGGCTGGGGAAACTGGAACAAACCAATACCAAATGCACCATGTGTGAAATAACATAATGCTACATATTCCATATGTTCCAATTTAACCGTTTTAATGATCAAAATTACATTATTTGACCATTAATTTTTTTTATTTGACCATTACATTAATCTTAGTAGTTAGTATATTTAGTCGACTACTGGAATAAAAGCTTAATTTGAATGGTGGTTCTTTTATCCTTATTAATTTATAATAGTACTTCAAAATGTGATCTAATTGTCCAAGAAAGTCAAATTTATACACTTAAAGTCGCATGGAGAAAGCAGAAACAAACTACGATTGTTTAATTATTTAGTTGAACTAGAGAAATTGGGGACATGGTAAGCTGCAGCTAGCCTGCCGCATGCATGCAAGAAGTCATGAATTTTCACATTCATATTTGAACGTCCAATCGGATAGGAAATATACAACCCTGCTATGTATAAGACAAACCTGGCCGTTTTATTAGAATTTTAGAGCCTTAATAGTAAGAAATTTAACTATTATAGAAGCACGGGTTTGGGGCAGGGATTGACGTGGTTGCTTCATGGAATTCCAATTCAATCTAAGGGCAATTTTGACATTTTAGTTATCTATACAAACTTACGTTCTTTACAGCATCAATTAAATAGCCACCTCATTAATTTTGTAACTGACATTCATCATCATAATTCATCCTATCTTCTTCGCCTTCTGTGTCGGTTAGTTCATCGCTGCTTCAATTTCTGGTTTTGTTTTTCTAAATACTTTTGATGCATTCACTGTTTGTTGCCTTAGTCTGTCTTCTGTGAACAAAACTTGAATTTTGCACATTCAACTCTTGTACAGTATTAGAAGAGCTTGATAAGGAAAACATAACTTTAAAGACAAGTGGTCTTTTGAACCTTCTTAATCTATATTTATATATAATATAAAGCTAGACATAGACAAGGTGATGTGGCACCTCTCTATGGCCTAGAATACTAGTTATCTTTTTTCGCCTTTTTTTGAATTTATTCTCACTTTAAAAATTAATTAATTTGTTATACTTAAAAGCCAATAACACAAGTCATGAAAGAAAAAAAGGTCACGACGTCACCTAATTATATTAAAGCAGCCCCTAATTAAAGTCTCATACATAACTGCCAATAAGCGTTTCGGTCCTTTCTTATCTCAGTTTTATCCGTTTTCAGTTTGTATCCTTTGGTATCTCATAGTAATTAATTACTACTATCCTCTTCCTTGATCCTAACATTATATATGATAATTCCAACATTTCCTGTCACTGCTTCCTTTTGATTTTCCCTTTGATTTCTTTAAAGTGTGCATTTTGATGGAATTAGACGATTTCCAATTCGGTGATAAACTTTGAGATGTATGCTTCTGGGGTAAAAGGGGCTGCATCACACAAAGTAAAGAAAAGTCTCCGGTTTGCAATGTTAATGGCAATTATTTGTTCTTGGAATAATAATATTACTTTCAAGGGTCACATGATATATTTTTACCTTAATCACTTTTGTGGTTGTATTCACATTGATATCATTTTATTTATCTAATATATATGATGTATTTTTATATATCTTTTGATTTTTGGAAACAATGTTGTGCTTTGTTTCCGTTAGTAGTAGTGAGATAATGGTATAGCCTTTTTAGTTTGACGTGTACAATTTGTTTTGGCTTTTATTACAGATTAGAAATTCTTTGCAAAGAGACACTCTATTTTCCTATTAATGTTTCTGATTTATTGGAGACAATTTGATGTTTATGCAGGAATACTGAAGGATCAATATTGAAGCATGGTGAGCATTTGTCTCAAACGTGTCATTTATGCATCTAAATATTGTTATTTATACTTGTGTAATATAAGTTTCCTTTTTTTTCCTTTCCCTCAAATGTTTGAACACTTTATAATATGCAGGGGAGGAGTTAGGAAGAGACAAGGGGGTCCATTTGAACCCCTTCGGCGAAAAATTACACTGTGCATATAAGGTTAAAATTATTTTTTACGTATATATCGTAGATGTTGAATCCTCTTGACTTCTTCATGTGTTACTTCTTTATATTTTTCAACCAGTTGGTGAAAATCCCGTCTCTGTTCCTGATATATAATATGTAAATGATTGATGTATCATCATGGATTGTTCTGATTTGCAATTGAAAGTCCAATATTTCTAAAAGTTATCAGTTGGAACATATTTCATGTTAGGTGCTAAGAGTAACAGTGATAGTAATTCTTTGGCCAAGAATTTACAATTTTTTGGTATTTTTTTCTCCCCTTTCAATGTTCTCTTTCTTCAATCTTTTTGCACCTTTTAGTTACTTTAAAGATATTATATTTAACTCTTCTCTAAAATTTATTCTCATTAATTTCTTTCCTAATTAATTTGGACACCATATGAACTTATGATTCTTCTCTTTAAAGGTAGGGATCTAGTAGCTCAGTTGGTAGGCTACATGAACTTTCACCTTGTTGGTGAGGGTTCGAATCCCCACATTGTAACCCTCTTCCCCATTTCCCCATTTCCCCTATCCCTATGTAATAAAAAAATAATTAAAAAAAAAAGATTCTTCTCTTCAAAGTAAATGGAGTAACCAATCCTCGCATTTAAACTAGGGAAAATGTCACGACCCAACTAGGGGCCGCGACAGGTACCCGGGGCTAACTACCGAGCACCAATCGTTCTATGTCTCATCATACTCATTTAATGCTCTTTTATCACTTTTATACTCAAATCGTAGGAAAATCATATTCCATATAAAACATAAATACTTATATATATGCCTCTTGGCCATCAAAATAACATTTATATTAAATAGCATCTCGTGAGACCATCTAATACACACTGCGTATCTACGAGCCTCTACTGGAGTACTAAACATAAGGACGGGACAAGACCCCGTCATGCCCAAAATACATATATACAAAAAGATAATCATAAGCACCTCCGAACAATGGAGTGCTCTCAACTCAGCTGCTAGCTCCTATGAGTCTGGATCAAACTCACCTCCCTGTTTACCTGTGGGCATGAACACAGCGTCCAAAGAAAACGGACGTCAGTACGAATATTGTACTGAGTATGAGAGGCATAACCAATAAAAGAAATAGATCATGCTGTCTTACTCATACTTGTCATCATATCATATATGCATAAATGTAATAGTATAAGCCGCCCGTCCATATAGGTACGGTGTAATAATGTATAAGCTGCCCGTCCATATCGGATCGGTGTGATAATCATAGCCCGCGTCCGGGCCTCCCGCGTCCGGGGTATAAGCTGCCCACTATAGTGGTGTGTATGTCTGCCCGTCCATATAGGAGCGGTGTAATATCATCATCATAATATGCTCATCATTATATACTCATCATAATACATACGTAAGAACTCAAGGACAACTATACTTTGTCGGGGTGACGTAGGGTCGTGATCCCCCGACTTTATTATGGACATCTACAAGTATTCTGCCTCACCATGAAGGAAGTAGTGTATAAGGTGAGTGTATTCCATAACAGACATCTGTAACTTAATAATGTTCTACCTCACCTTGAAGGGACAATACATAAGGTGAGTGTATACAATACATGACATACTTAACTTAATGGTATTCTGCCTCACCTCGGAGGGAACAATTATGAGGTGAGTGTATACTACATACGACATCATTAGCATTATAGGAACGTCATAACATGAACTCTAGAGTCTTTAGACTCAAGTTTATCATCATTGTACTCATAACATATCTCTTATCTCATATAGTTATTCATGATCATAGACTCTTGACTTTCTGGGGTATATATAGAGAATTCATGTAGAGAAAGGAGAATCATACCATCGGATTCATGCCAGAGGCGGACCCAGGATTTTGAGTTCGGGGGTGCTGGACTCAGGAATTTTGAGTTCGGGGGTGCTCTATTAACTATTTATATCTGTTTCCTTTATATTTTCTATACAATTATACACTCCGTGATTAAGTTTAATGGGTGCCGGAGCACCCAAACTTTACACATGGGTCCGCCCCTGATTCATGCCATAGAAAGAAAGGACTAGCCTCACATACCTTTGACGTTTACTATTCTTATCGCTTGCTTGCTTCCCCTATGATGCACTCATGTATACCTTCAAGAGAATTCATACCGTCATTAGCAAAGCAATTATAAGAATGGACTGCTATTTTTAGGGAAAATTGGGCAGCATTTCCTTTGTTTCTACTACTTTTCCCATGTCATATTTCAACTCCCAACACTCACAATACTACTCACAATATCATATCAATAATCTTCATTCATCTACATTTGGCAAAATCTAACATTTTCTCCAATTTCTTCATATTTATGATTATGGCTCATCATCGCGTTTTCGCATATCTAATACTTATTTCGTGATCTAAATATCATTTATAACGTGTTTGTAATCTCAACATATCCATTTTCATGATTTCATTTAACTACCATCCAATTGTGACACTATTCATCCACTCAAGACCCACTTCCCATGCTTTTCTACAATTCAAGTATACTAGCTTTCCAATACCTTAAATAATATGGGAAAATCATGAAATTTACCTCAAATGATAGTGGAATAAGCTTGGAGTAGAATTCCTCCTTTTGCACCAAAACCCTTCTTCACCTTCCTTGGGATTTCTTGAAAGAGATGAACTTTCAATCAAGTTTTATACACCTTGTTCCATGAATTTTGTGTTGTTGATCTTGATTTACCTTTGATTTTTCTTGTGGATGAATATTGGAGTGGGTTCTAGAGGGTTCTTAGAGAGAAGTGGTGTGGAAAATGAAATGAATTTATGAACTTGGGTCCTCTTTTTAATGGCTTGAAATCTGATCCTTCGGACAATTCTACGCCCATTTTTACGGACCGTCAAACTGTTTGACGGACCGTCAAAATGGACCGTAAAATTGCCCAGCAAAAAATGGGTTTCTGTGACCGTTTTACGCTGGTCTGGGTCCATTTTACGGACCGTAAAAATGTTTTACGGTTCGTCAAAAATTTCTACGGACCGTCAAATGGTCCGTAGAACTTCTCTGCTCAGACAGTCTGTCGTATAATGGCCATAACTTTTGATCCCGATATGCTGTGAGGGCCCACGACCTATGGTTAGAAATCTCTTTCAATGATCTACAACTTTCATCCTGTGGTGTTTTTCCCAAATTCCAACTTTATAATAGCATTTTGGCCCCTCCAAACCAGATCATCCGAAAATGTTTTCCTTAACTCGCCTTTTTGGATGGCTTATGCCCATATTTGGCATATGGGTCCTTCTTGACACCTACTTAACACTTCATTACCAATATAAGGGACATTATAACTCTTCTCCAAAATATCATTAAGCCATCATTAATTCGATACTCGAAATTCTTACCCGACACACAACATATATCTTGCTTTCCTTAACAACTTTCGTCTCCTACCTCCAATGTCTTTGAAATCTCATTTAGAATCGTTAAATATTATTTCTTACTTATCAAAACATCATATGTATCATGCCCTTCGTCAGTCAATTCACTGTGCATGAACGAAAAATTTTCCGAGGTGTAACAGAAAAGGGTCAAAAATACCCCTCTACTTTGGGAAAGGGGCTAAAAATATCCTCCGGAATTATTTTGGGTCAAAAATACCCCTCCCATCCTTAAAGTTTTCAAATATACCCCTGTCTTGATGGAAATTATCCCCCAAAATAACCTGAAATCAGTTTTTACACCCGCTCCATCATTTAAACTCGACCCAACTAAATAATAACCCATAAGATCCCCGTATTCCCCCAATATGTAGGTTTGAAGTTTGAGGGAATTGGGGGAATAAGGGGATCTTATGGGTTATTATTTAGTTGGGTCAGGTTTAAAAAATAATTTTGGGTTATTTTGGGGGATAATTTCCGTCAAGACAGGGGTACATTTGAAAACTTTAAGGATGAGAGGGGTATTTTTGACCCAAAATAAGTTCGGAGGATATTTTTAGCCCTTTTTCCAAAGTAGAGGGGTATTTTTGACCCTTTTCCCTTTAAACTATTCTTTTACTGAGGCAACATTCCAGCAGCTTGATTCTTCTATCCAAAGTAAATGGAGTAATCAATTTTCAATCTTGTAATGTACTTGAAGTAAAAGAGAAGATCGAACCAAGAAATTGGGGAATTTTATTAGACAATCAAATCTGTTACAACTAGGGTTACAATTGAATGAATCTAATCTAACTATAAATGTTTTTGAGCTGTGATAAACCCCTGCAGTGGCAGTGGAGGATTATGTAACAATGGAGGAATTGAGTAGAGAATAAGAAGAAGAGAAAAGAGAAAAGAGAAAGAGAGAACAGAGATACGAAGAGAGAGAATTAGCAATAGCAATTTCAGGCCTAACCCTTTTTTAGCCAATTCTAGTGTATATATAAAAGGGAATTGCCACGTGCTTCCCATGTGCATTGGGTTCATTACAATCCATCCCGCTTGAAATCAACCTTGTCCTCAAGGTTGTTGAAGGAGACAATGGCTAGTTGCTAGCGGTTGTTCACTTCTAAATGGCAGGTAACCCTGAACACCTACAAAAGTGCCAATGCCAACGACTACAACGCAAATGTGTGAGCTTGTCCACTGAAGTCGTCTCAGGCTGCCTATCAACTCTCGCATCGGTCTGTTGTATCATTGAAATTGTAGCAAGAGATTTTTCAATCCTTGCATAGGTGCCAAACACAATCATCCCAAAAAGCTCAGTTTTAAGGTCATTCTCTTGATAATAGCAACCGGTTAATACACACCAAGAAACTATACTCTTCTCCATTAAATCATTATCAATTTTATCCTCATATTTCAGGACAAACACCATAGCAGGATGCATCAAAACTATTAGTAACCATGATACCCATTCATGAAGTTTTGAATGCGGGTTACAAATATCATGTGACACTTACAGGCAAATAAAAGTTACTAACCAGAGACGTTATGTGACAAACGTTTGAAGCCTATCAAGATGTCAGATCTAAGAATGTTGCAGGGACTAGATCAGAGAGTGCGATCCGGCAAACAATCGAAAATCTACAGGCTTCTTTTTATGTTTTTTTTCTTTGTTGTCATAAAATTGTGCCCGGTGTTAAACGCCTAAAAGTCTGCAAATTCGAGTTTTCTTACTCTTTCCTATAGTTACTGTTATTAATCTATATTAATTGATGCACTACTTGAAATTCAGGCAAATTATTTATCTAGACTCTAAACTGTTACCGCACTTAAGATGGGAAAAGCTTTCGAAACACACAGGAAAATAACAATTTCCAATCAAAAGAGAGAACTACCTAAGCTATTGGTGTCTTTCAGTTAAGGGAAGAAGAGTCATACGTTTGTTCTTCGGAAAAGAAGAGGGTTCCGAATTTGGCTGATCGAAATTTAGAATTTATTAGGCCATAGTCATTCATAAAGATTTGACGTGTGCCTGTTAATTTGTATATATTCTCTAACAATGCACTATAGCTCGTGTAGTTGATGCCAATTTGCTAATTGCAAAGGTGTGCTAATGATGGTGTAATTTGTAATGAGTTAGCAAGTGAAAATTATATCGTGAATCCGAATATGAAGGGCTTTCTTTGTTGTATGCTTATTGCCATCTTCATGGAGTATTTGTTTCCCTCGATGCTTTTTTATTTTGCTTTCTGTCAAGATTACATGCCTAATTTCTTTGTGCCTAAGTTGCATCATTATGTTAGCACTAATCACCTTCCATTGCCTAAATGTTGGAAAGGCGCTGGGTGATAAAACATGGTGTAGCAATAGGCTACCTCAAAATGTAGACCCATCATCTCCTTCCCCTCTCTTTAAATAACTCATATATAGCTGATATTTAGACCTAACTATAGGGCATTTAATCCCATCCATGTGATGGGATATATTTTCTTTTTTAATCATTTGTTTCATCTATATATATTTTGTTGTTCCTTCTTAGTTTTTTATTTTATTTTTGTTTGAGAGGCATGAACAATGTTAAACTCTTTAATCATAAGTGTCAATATAAGAAACAAAATAATAAGGAAACAAAGAGCAGGTTGGAAAAAGAAAACGACATTTTAGGTTTACATTACCTAGAGTTTTGCATTATTATTATTTCTCCTTGCTATTTTTTCGACTTTTTATATTCTTATTCGAATTCATGTATACTCATTAATTGGTTACTCCATAATTAACTTTGAATGTTTTCACAGATTTTTCAAAGAACTTTATATAAGGTGTTAAATGAATCATCAAAAGAAGATAGAAACATGAAAAAGTAGTTTTGATTTTTTTTTTTAAATATTAGTTTTGATTAAGAAAGATTAAATTACTTTAATATAAAATATGAAATTAATATTCAATTATATATTTAAAAAGTGCACCAACCGCGCGAAGCGCGGGCAAATGCACTAGTATTTATATATATTAAGGAAAAAAAGTTAACAAGAATATAATATCCGAATCAAAACTATTAAGTTCTGCAAATGTGTAATTAATGATATAAAAATTGGGAAAATTTCACTTATAAACAATTTATGGGTCAAAATTACATATTCATAGCCCATATTTTAAAATACAAACCTACAACCCAACATTTCATGGCCCGACTTGAATATTCAACTTTATACAACAATATACAACTTTATACACCTACTGTAGACAATGTATCAACCTTGTATAAAAGTGTATAATAATGTATAAGAGGTGTTTATACACACTTTTACACTGGCATACAATATTATACAAACTCATGCAAGAGGTGTTTATACATAAGAGGGGCTTATACAAAATGTATAAGATGTGTTTATACACACTTCTACACCGTATAAACGTATACACACTTTTACATTGTTATACAAAATTATACAAACTTTTTCTCTATTTGCATATTTTAATTTCTAGATGAACGGGATTGAATTGAACCCCGAGGAAAAACAGCAAATAAAAGCTACCGGTAGCAGTATAATTGCAGTCAAAATTAGAAACAAAAACATAATGTGCATAATATTGTTTCAAAACGACAAAAAAGAAGTTAAAAAAAGAAGAAGAGAAAATTTAAAAAATAAAGAAGCAAGTAAAGAAGAAGACATTACCTGTACGGAATCACATACACAACAACGAATAGCATCTGGCAGTTTGATGTGGGGGGGCTAGCTCGGGTAAAAAGATAAGTATGGGCTACAATGGGTAAATATTTTTCCCTAATTAGCATAGAGTGTAAAAATCCCATAAAAATAAGTCACTGACCTCCTATACTCACCGAAGTTGGAACTTGGATGTGTGTGCTTGTTAAGTGTATCTTTCAACTTATTTTCAATTATTTATCACTACCACGTCTGCTTGTTTTCAATACCTAACCGCTAAATATTTGGGAATCTTAATTATCTCACTACTTCCGTTAATTGAAGTCATAACAATGCTGTTATTAACTCCAATTCAACTATGAACAGAGCATATTTATAAACATATACACATAATGAAAAACAATACACATTTCTCCACATATTATTATATATATAAGGGAGAATATCCATTTTTTGTAGTCCTCGCATGGATTTTTTGTCTCTTTTTATCCCTAATTAAAGTTTTTATTACTTGTGTATTCCTACAAATTTTGGTAAAATTTGAGAACCTTAAGGGCTTTTTATGCCACTAAAAATGATGATCACTACAACATAAGGCATATATAGCTACGAAATCTTAGCTATGAATTTAAAAATCGTAGCTAATACTTAGTAATAGCCACAAAAATTTGAATTCCGTGGCTATCTACAAATTCTTAAAATTTCTTAGCCACAGAAATTAAATTGGCGAAGCTAATTCCTCAGTTTTGCTACAATTGCTAACCATCGTGACAATAGTTACCTAAATAGCTACAATAAAATTTTTGTAGCTGATCATAAGTTTTTGCCACGCAATAGAAGTTACTGTAGCAATAGTAACCTTTTAGCCACGATAAATCATTTGAAACAAAATGTTGTAGCTAAATAAAACCTTTTGCTTCAACACATAAAAGCTTGTGGCAATAATTAAATGATATAGCCACAAATCTTTTCCTATAATAAAATTTCGTAGCTAATCATTAATTTTTGCCATAAGTTGAAACTTACTGTAGCAATAGTAACTTTTTAGCCACGATAAATTATTTGAAACTAAATGTTGTAGCTACATATATATTTTCGCTTCAAGTTATAAAAAAATTGTGGCAAGAGTTAAATGATATAGCCACAGATTTTTTGCTATAATAAAATTGTATAATTAATCATTAATTTTTGTCACGAGTCGAAACTCACTATAGCAACAGTAACCTTTTAGACACAGAAAGTTATTTTAAACAAAAATTGTAGCAAAAGAAATACTTTTGCTTCGAGTATTAAAAAATTGTGGCAATAGTCAGCTTAATCTATACAATTATTTATTATGACAAAATGATATATCCACGGATTTATTGTTGTGATAAATTTTGGTAGCTAATTTTTTTCTTTTTTAACAATGAGTTGAAATTTGGTTTAGTAATAGTAATCTTTTAGCCACATTAAACTATTGGAAACAAAATCTTGTAGCTACTTGGATATTTTTTTCTTCAAGTTATATTTGAGAAAAGGTGAAAAAAAATTCTTAATAATTACAATTATCTGTCATGATAAAATGAATTACTACAATTAGAGTGACAATAAACTTCCACATTTAACTATAATTTTGGTTATACACGTGCGGTTACGATTGCAACAATAGTATTTAACCACAATAGATTAACTATAATAATTTACTAATATGCTTACATCGATTACAAAAATCATGAAAAGAGACGGTCTAACAAGGTTAGGTTATGAAAAAGAAATTAAAAATAAAAGTTAGATTTTTCCTAAAAGATAGAAAATAGTTATTGTATATAAATTAAATAATAATTAACATTCAAATAAAAGAATAAAATTAAAAAATTAATCTTCATTAATAGATCATTTGTAAACCTACTTGTTGCAGAGGTGTTCATGAGTCGGTTTGGGTTGATATTTTGGTTCAAACCAAAATCAAATCAATTTAATCGGTTTTTTAATTATTAAAATCAAGCAAAATCAAATATAATACATATCCATCAGTTTGGTTGTTGTCGGTTTGGTTCGATTTTAAGAAATCTAATGGTATTTATCTCTTTATTGTTTTCCCTATGATTTTCATCCTTTTCCAACTTATAATCCGTTATTATCCTAGTATTGTGGGAGCTATAATTTTCTTAGATTATGGAGTAAATGTTTTAAGATCTATGAGATTTGATTAACACTCTGTTCGGAACGTTGTTACTCATTGTTTCATAATGTACTGTATTGTATTGGACTGTGCTGTTTTGTAGATACAATGTTTGAATAGACTGTATTGTTTGCTGCTGTGTAATAACATATTTTTTGTTTGGATTGAATGTATCGTACTGTATTTTAATTGGTAAGTTTACTAAAATGCCATAAACTATAAGTTTACAAATTCAGATTTCAAATTCAAACCTAAATAGTTAAGAAACGTCATTAACCACTCAAAATCTTTAAAATTTCACAGAAATCACGTACTCTAGCTTATCGTTTTGGTTTTTATCAGTTTTTTCGGTTATTTGGTTTTTTCGATTTTTTTCGGTTTTTAAAAAGAAACACATTGTTCACATAGATGAACAATGAACAAGCAGCATCAACAAGTAAAATTTCATATTGGCATTTAACTCAACATGAACAATACAAGAAATTTCCACAAAGTAAACCAACATTCACATACAGGTGTATTATACAATTTTAGAGTCATGGTTTAACAAAAGCATGGGAAAGCACAGCAAATAAGCAAAATATTCTATACAAAAAAATAAAACAAGAAAGCAAGCAAATTAATGATGATTGTGAATAAGGAGCACAATACAAATAATAACTTACAATTTTGAAAAACGGCAGAATGATAAGAAGTTTTAAAAAGATGGTCATGGAGAACAAGAAGTACCTGTAACTTTGAAACTATGGCAGAAACCTAAACAAAAAGCAAACATATAAAATTAAAAGAAGGAAGAAAAAGCAGGGAGCAGGACAATAAAGAAAAAACGTAGAAGGGGATAGAAGAAGGAAGAAGACGTAGGGAGCAAATAAACCAAACCTAGAAGGAGACAGAGTTACGTAGAAGACGTAGGGTATAGGATTTTGGTTGGAGTTAAATAATATAAGGTAAAGGGTAAAATAGGATTATGAAATATTAAGTAAGGACATAATTGGAAAAAGAAATTAGGTAACAATGGGATAACACCAAATCGGTTGTTACATAAAATGGGGTTTTTCATTGTTACGTAACGACGGAATTTAACAATATGATACACTACCTTTTAAATAACAATCAAAACAAACATTGTTTTTGTGGTAACAATACAATACAATACAATGGGTAACAACGTTCCAAACAGAGTGTAAGTGAATAAAGTTTAAATACAATTTTTAAGGTAAATCTCATAGTTGCTCCTTTAAATAAGTAAGTTTGGATTAAGGTGCAACATTTGCACGAAAGTCGTTGTTTCTTAGGTCATATGTGTTTACTTGCATAGTCTGTTAATTTTCTTCTTGTTGCATATTCGTCGATAAGATGAGTTTGGATTCATGAAATGCTTTTAAGAAATGGACTTAATAGGTGTAAAGTTCATTAGCCTTTTAGACATAAAGAAAATGTTGATGAAAAAGTAAATTAATACATTGCATATATATAATTATACAAATTGTGTATATAATTTGTCGGTTTGGTTCGGTTTGCTTTTTTAAAATCAAACTAAATCAAATATTTTCAATTTTTTAAGATTTAAAACCAAAGCAAACTTAGACAACTATCGGTTTATTCAATCGATTTTTGGTTTGAATCAGTTTTTAACCAGACGTGCACACCCCTACTTACTTGTAACCTCAAAATTTATATTTTATTATAACTTTTTTTTAACGTTAATTATGTAATTTTGTATGTCAAATCATTTTTTTATTATTATAGATATATTTATGTATATCTGGTATTTTATTATTTTCAAATTGAGTAATTTCTTTTGTGTAATCGCTTACTTTCAAAAAGTCTATATGCATACTGAAAATTTTGTAGTTGTAGTTGATTGTTTCCATTTACATTGATATTAATTATTAATTATTCTTTTTATACGTTTTCCTTATCATAATTGGTACTTATTGTATAAAATAAAATTTATATATAAGACAAGTTAAAGAAAGTTAAAATATATATACAAAAAAAAAAAAAAAAGGGAAAAGGAACAACACTGGCGTATTGGCCAAACAATTAATCCCTGAAACCTAAATCTCATTCTTCTTACTCCGTCTCCCTGTACAGCCGCAACAATCCTCCCTACTTTTCCATTCCTTTCTTCAATTATTAATTTTCGAAGAGCAAGAGAGAACTATATATATTAACGGTATGTTCATGGTGTTATATTTTAGAGTTTTTAAATCTCCTTACATCTATTCAATTGACTTAGGTTTTTGGTTTTAATATTGCGGATATAGCTATTTCATAGATATTGTGCCTTATTTATTATTTATAGGGAGTGGGGATTTAAATATTTTATAGTTTTAACATATTGGAAGGAACCATAATTTTTTAAATTTAAGAATAAAGCAACATTAAACAATTGAAATTTTGACATGTATACTTATCATAGCGGATAGCATTTTCGATACCGAGCATATATATAAATGAACTAAAAATTTTATAAGTGCAATGGCTTTAATTGTAAGAATCTTAAAGTTAGAACCATCAAATTTAGTTCTTCGATTCACTTCATTGAACTTATGAAACTTTTGGTTCTCATGTATGGTTCAGTCCTAAAGTTCTTAAATTTTTTGTTTAGATTAAGGTTATTGCTTCAATTGTAAGCGCTTAACCGTAAAAACTCATACTCTTCTTCTGTGCTTTGCATTTTCGATTATGTCATATGTTAAAGTTTACTAAAATAATTATCAAGACATAGTTATTCTCTTCTTGAAATTCTACTAATACTTTTACTAATCAAATTTGCATCTTTGTAGTTAATAGTTAAGAATACATATATGATTGTTGTTTCTGTTTATAGGTAACTTGTTTTGGAATTAGAGAAAAATGACAAGCTAAAATCAATGTTGACCAAGCTAAGGTGCAGTTTGAGACCGTGAAAGGCGAGAAAGAAGACTATGGCTCTTTGGATCTAAAAACGAGATGGTCTCATGGAAGAATTGTGTGTTGTAAATATTTTGAAATTGAAATATAGAATTGTGTAATTTGAACTTGTATTGGAATATAAATATATATATATATATATATATATATATATATATATATATATATATATATATATATGAATTCTTAGCTACGTTATAAAGTTCTTGCTCTTCCATTTGTAACAATAAATTTTTTGACTTCGCAACTAAAGATATAAATAATTGCCACGTACAATAAATTTGTGAGTTCATAACTAAATGTATATATAATATCCACATGAAAATATAGTTTTACTTTTCGTAGCAAAATGAAGAAAAACTTTAACTATAAATCTATGTAAATCGTGGCAAGAGGTATGGATTTTTAGCTACAATATGAAAATATTTGGGGCAAATACTTCAATTCATAGCTATGAAATTTTTAATTCGTAGCTAAATACGAATGCTATTGCCACGAGATTAAGCTATCTAAACAGCCACAAAATTTGAGTTTGCGAGGCAAATAAATTAAATCTTTTGCTACAATATAATATTTTGTGGCTACAATATGAAGATAGATACAACTTTTATCTGTCATGGCAAAAGAATAAAATTATTTGCTATAAGTATATATATCGTGGCAAATTTTTTTTTATCATCACAGCTACGACACAAAAAAGTTCGTAGCAAAAAGTATCAATCCATAGCCACGGACCATGTAAAGTCCGTAGCTAATCTTTAGCTACGCTACATTTTGCTACGAATGCTACGGACAAAAACAATTTGTGGCTAAAGTGTTTAGCCACGAAATTTTTTATGTTTAGCTACATTGTATTTCGTAGCTATAGAGGCATAATGTCGTAGTGGATGTCATGGAAAAGATTAGTGATCCCGCAAAATATGCTTATACATATTTGAGTCTTTTATGAGAAATATATTAAATTTGTTAAATTATATATTTCCTTAAGAATTTATTATAGACACTTAAAGAATATAATTATCATGTCAATCAAATTCTATAATATAGGCTTAATTATTGAATTAAAATATTTTTTTTATAATACTATTTATTATTTGTTGATGTTAATTACCAATTATCATTTCCTATTTACAAATTTCTTCGTCCGATTATAGATAAAGTTTTTTATTTTCTCCTGTAATTTTGTGTCGTACATGCTGGCAAAAACAAGTAATTAACAAAGATTTCACTTAAGGTAAGATTAGGTTTAAAATCAAAAGAATAAATACAAATAGACTATCTTTGTTAAATATACTTAAAAATGAATCGAAATTGTAAATTATAGTCCGAAGTATGTTAGTTAACTATGCAAATTTTACATGCAAACACTTTCAACATAAAACTTATCTAATACTATATTAAAAGAAGAGCTTTATAGTTATAAAAACACTGTAGTTAAAGAAACCAAACAGTAATAATACTAAACAATTGCAAAAAGTGGAGTATATTTTTTACCTTTTTAATATTAAAATATTTTGCAAAATACCGTATAATCAAAGACAAAATAGTTAAATTCAACATGAAAAAATTATTACAATGTGAATTTCATAAAATTATTTACTAAATTAAGAAAAAGAAAAAGATGTTATTTTTTAACATGCATCTTTTGGAAGGAAAATGAAAGCTTAAAGTAAGAAAAATTTAATTTTATGGACTTTTCAATATTTTTTTTCGTGTGTTTAATTTGAGAAAACATCTACAAAATATCTTGTAATATCAAGGGTCTTAATTATTTATATTTATTTATAAGTTAACTTTATTGATTTCATCATATAACATTAGTTTTTTGCAGTAAATATTTTTGACATTAATTGAATATTGTAATATTTTTTGGTAAAAAATAAGTAAGTTTAATTCAAAAAACAAATGAAATTAATTTAACACATGAAAACCCGAATTTGGATCATTGGAGATTTTAGTCTAAAAATATTTAAGTAAAATAGCAATTAGAAAAGCCAATATTTGATTTTTTTAATTTTTTCTAATATATAAACTAAAAAAATGTTTTCCCTTAACATTCGGATAGAAGTCTATTGAAAGTATCAAATTGATGTTAGAAAAACAAAGGAACAATAGAAAAAACAAATTTACAAAATATCTACAAATTGAATTTTGTAAGATCGGTTTGGGTCCAGGCTTAACACGGGCCAAATGACACTAGTAGAAGGATAAAAGAAAAATGAAAACCTTACAACAAATAGACTTTTATATTGTGAATTACAAAATCAAGCGTATATTATGAAATACAAAAAGGTAACTTATTTCAAGATACTAATCAATTCCACTTATTACATAACCATAACAACAAAGAGTTACCACACACTGGAATTATTCTTACATGAGAAATTCATAGCTAGTTGTTCATTTAGGACATTGGAAGCCAGATGGAACTTTTTTGCCACAAGCACTGAGAAGAAGGCTTAGGGAAATAGGGACATTAAGGTTGATTCCAAGAATATTTGCTTTAATGGCAGTGCATAAACAAAGAGCAGCATCAAGATCAACAAGTCCTTGAATGAGAGAACAGCAAGGTTTCTTTGATGGATTTCCAATTACAACTCCAAGTAAATTGCCAAGAACATTAGCACAAACACCTAATTTGAGAGTATCAATAGAGCACTTGCCTTTGGAGCCGGGGCTCGGGGTTGGTTTTGGAGTTGGCTTTGGCGTTGGTTTAGTACCATCGCAAGTGTCACATGCACTCACAAGAGAGAAAAAAAGAATGTTTACAAGAAGAAAGAGAGCAAGGCAGGTGGTTTTCTTAGAAGCCATTTTCTACTAACTTCAGTAGTTTTAAGTAGATTTTGGGTTTGGTAGATATTGAAATGATATAGAAGGTGAGTATTTATAGAATGCAAAATTAAGCATCATTGTCAAGAGAAATAAAAATCACGTCGGAAGGTTGAAAATGAGAATAAGAGAAATAGTGTAAAAGGAATATTACTAAATATATTTGAAAAAAATAAAATAAAATAAAATTAGAAAAGTTACATTAACTTGTAATTACACATTGTAATTACCATCAATCATCACTTCCTCTTGGAAATTGAAGAGTGTAATTACACCCTTTCAATAACATTCAACTTCATGCTGACTTGGTCAGACAAACATACAAAACTGTATAATTACACCCAACTACACACAAATCCAATTCTTAGGTGACTTTCCAAACAGACTCCTAATATAAATTAAGTTGCTGAAACCATGTGTCCCCAAGGTTACGTTTTAGCTGGCATCACAAGCAAAGATTACTCAATTCTCCTTGAATGGTTTTTTTTTTCTCTTAAACCGAAAGATTTTATTTATATATTAAGGTTCGTCCATAGACATACATAAAGGAACTGATCCATATGAAACAGTTCCACAAGCATCTCTATCAAGAGTAGTAGTTACAAAAGAAGGAGATGCTTCAAAAACATAAAAATTGTTTCTTTCCATATCAGGTCTCATAGACTTCCTTCCGTATTCCGCCAGCAGATCTGCAACCATATTAGTTTCCGGGGATGTGGCGCAGCGACAGGTTCCCCAGTTAAAGTAGAAGTGACCTGCAATTGGTGAAGATATTTGAGGTTAATAAAGTATTACCATTCATAGAATTTAATAATACCTACGAATCAGTCTTTACCATTAATGGCAAGAAATTTTTTGATCGAGCTAATTTTAGTCCATGTAGCAATACTAGCAATTCTGCATGAAGAGCAGATCCAACTTTTATGTTGCATTAACCCATGATCCACGATCCTAGATGATCACGGAAGACTCCTCCTGTGCCTCCTCCATTTCCAGAAGTGGACTCAAATGATCCTGAATGTATTATTAACATGACGTGTTGCAAATTTCCACGTTCCTCTCTAATAAAGTCTACATCTATGTACAAAAGATAAGAGAAGGAAATTATATTGGAAGAGAAATATGCATATTTGAGATGAAAGTGTAACTACTCTACCAATGTGTCACCAGTACTTACACTGCTAAAAAGCAGGAATTAACGACAAAAAATCCAAATAATAAAAATCGATTGCTAATCTTATTTAATAATTAAGTAGTGAGGAATTATTAAAAAGATCCTGGTAATCTATTTAGCAACATATTAACAACAAATTCCGTATCTTTTTTTTTTCTTTTTTTTTTTTTACCAAAAAACCATTCATCCGGGCTTTCACTTCCCGGGTGATGGGGGGTTTGGCAAGACCCCTACCGCGTCTATTGAATTCCAAAAATACAACAGTTACAGTTAAATAGAGGGGGACATAAGGCCTTACCTCCGTAATGTTTTTAGGACATGAGCAAACCTATCTTATGAAATTTGATGATCTAACAGATCTTACAATGAAATCGTAATGCATTGAAACAGTGATTAGTTAATGCATTCTAAGGAATAACACTATCAAGGAGGATTAAATTGCCAAGTAGCATTCTTCTTAACTCTCCTCCGAAAAGAAGGGAAATCTAATTTATTCATCCTGAGGGGACCTCTAATAGCATTTGGCAGGTCACATTCTTGCAAAAACATTATTGGAACCTGATTTTGGGCAGCGTGTTTGGCTAGAGAGTCCGCAACTTCATTTGCTTCCCTATAACAGTGCTTGAAGGTAATGTTCCTCTGTAGAGCTTTTGACTGTATATCTTCAATTATGCCCTGAAGCTTCCAAGGAGGTCTGATGATGCCATTGATCATTTGGACCACTATCATGGAGTCTAGTTCCACTTCTAAGGCTTCAAATTGATGGTTGACACACCACGAAATGCCTATTAAAGCAGCCTTTGCTTCACTATAGTTGTTAGTGCATAATTGAGTAGGATAGGAAAATGCCATAATCATATTTCCAATTCCATTTCTAACAATACCCCCAGCTCCAGCTTTGTTATGATTCTTCATGTAACTTCCATCCGTGTTGAGCTTCCAAGCGTTGCCTAATGGTTTGATCCATTTGATCATTTTGCTTGTGATCACTGCCTTGAAATTTTCTGCCATCAGACAAACTTTGCTCCAATTCCAGGTGTAGTCTATAAATTTGAATTTTTTCCGGAAGGCCACCTTGATCTGAAACAGAGATTGAAAACAAATATTAGAGGCAGTAATCTTTTTATTCTCAAACTTTCTGGTGCATCTTGCTGTCCAAATTTCCCAACAAACTATCACTGGGGTGATTAGTAAAAGAAATTTGTGAACAATGTTTCTAGGTTGTTGTCTCCACCACTGCCAAATGATTGCCTGAACAGTGTTTCCTGTAATATTTAGTCCTAGAGGGCTGGTGATCATGGTCCAAGTTTGCTTGGCCAATTCACTAGCTGCAAATACATGATCTCCTGTTTCAAGACAAGCTACCCTACAACAACAACAACTAGGACCCTTGTTAATGTTAAATCTTGACAGAGATGCATCAAGAGGAAGATTATTCATGAGAAGCTTCCACATAAAGAAAGAAATCTTGAAAGGAATTTCTTTGATCCAGATATAGTTATAAATGGGATCAGCCATGTTTTTGTTTCTAAGGAATTCAAAGGCTGTTGAACAGGTAAAAAAACCATTAGTGCTTAACTTCCAAATAGCTTTATCTTTCTGTCCTTCCTGACCTATTGGAATACTTTTGATTAAATTCAGAATATCCAAAGGTATGAAAGGATCATGATTATCTAGCCCCCATTGCTGGTTCTGTATGAAATGTTTCACTTTAACATTGCCAGGTTTGGGGATTGGGTTAATCATCTGATAAAGGGACCCTTGCAGAGTCCAATTATCCCACCAGAAAAGTACATTACCAGGATTGATCTTCCAATTAATGTTGATGTCCATTTTGTCCCTGATATGTAGTAGAAGAGAGAAAAAAAAAAAAAAAACAAATTCCGTATCTAATTCATATTTTCTGTACTATAAATAAAACATTAATTTTATGAATCACAAATAGTATATAGATTCATATAGCCAAATACAAAAGTAAACGGAGGAATTCGAATTGGTTTTCGATTGCCCCATCCCCCACCCTGAAGTCTCTCCTCTTCTGTTTGTACCACTAAAGTCTTTGTTAACATGAGTTAGACTTATGTTACATCTTTTACTGCATTATTTTTTGTCGTGCTTGGATCGAAAGCTTGAATAGGATAGATTATTATCTGCCTTATGATGTAAAACAAGGTACGGTTTTATGTCCCCCTTCATGATTGTAATTTTCCTTACTATTTATTTACGTGGTAGGGTTTTGCCAAACCCTCCATCATTACAGGAGGTGAAAGCGTGAATAGCTTTTGGTTAACAAAGCTATATTTGACCACATTACCTATATTATATTAAAAGCACTAAGGGTTTAGAAATGTTGTTTGAACTTTTTGCCCTTCATTAAAAGACTCTAATAAACAAAATAGTCATTAACTATTTGCCTAATATTTAGGACTTTCAAGTCAACTAAAATTTAAGTTAATAAATCTTTTCTTATACAAATTGGGTAGCAAGAAATAATATTTAGAACTTTAAACTTAATTATGATTTACCTTAAAAAAAGTTAAGATTTACCTTATATAAATGATATAATATTAATAGTTTTAGAATTGCTCCCACGTTGAATTTATGTAAACTAGATAGCAATGTACTAAATTCAATTTGTTCAAATTGATTATGTGGTAGAAACGTAAAATATAAATCTCAAAGGCAACTCTTCCATTAAATATTCTATAATAAAAAAATAATTTTTTTTAGAACTTTACCTTTTATAGGACTTTGATCGTACAATAAAACCCATATATACTCATTCTCATGTTAATAATCTTCCCAGCCGTTCTTTTATTTTTCAACCTTTCTTCTTTATAGGAGTAGCATATGCATTTATGTTCTTAATTTCTTGTGATGCTTTAAGCTTTTTTCTTCTTAAATTTTCGCTTCTTCTTACTTGTGATAACGTCCAAAATGCACTCCTCAAAGAGAAAGTGTACACGGTCGTATGCAATATAATTTACCCAACTATGAGTCGGGGTCGATCCCGCAGGGAACAATATGCTAGGCGATTAAGAAAGTAAGGAACTTTCACCAACTACGCTAAAGCCAAACGATGGATAATATTTTGGCTTTTGATTAAGATTATAACTAATGCAAAAATATAAACTAACCTAGAAAGCGAGTAAAATGATCAATGGCCACAAGCTTGGATATAAGGAGCTCTCAAGTAACGATCCAATATATTTTATGATATTATAACTAAGAGCGGGTTTATGTTAATAGATAATGATTTCTAAAATCTCATTGAAAGTCTTCCAACCAAATCAATGAATTTCACTCTAAGCTTTTCCAAGCCTTAGAGTGTGATATTAGGCACAATCAATTTAACCTCAAGTAACTATCCTCTTCCGAGCTCAAGTTATTAGATGGGTTTAATGACCCAAATTCTTGTTAATTAATCTTTCCCAACCTAGATTTCCTCTTCCAAGCTCAATCTAAGTAAATGGGTGAGTCCTAGGGTTAGCTAATCCTTTTAGAAACATTCAAGAACGAGATTAATTAAATCAACAAAGACCCACTTCAATAGCAATAAGAATCATTCAATACATAAGCATAACAAGAGTTTCAAACCAAACTTTAATCAAGAATATTTTCATAAACAAGATTCAAGTAATGGAATAGAAAGCTACACACTTAGATATACAATACAAAGCAAGGAATTGAATGAATGAATTAAAGGTTTAAGAAATACTCAACCAAATCTTCAACCCCAAAGTGTGGTACAGAAACCTAGTCTCCAAAACTTGTAAAAACCTGTCAAAGATAAAAATGTTTTGCCCCAAGCCTCTCTTTTGTAGCTCCTCAATTTTTCCAAGTCCAAAAAATGACAAAATATGCCCCAACTTTCAGTTTTTGCAGTTCTGCCCTTTTTTGCAGTTCTGTCCCGTTTTTGCAAAACTGTCCACTTTTGACAGTTTTGCAAAACTGTGCAGTTTTTGTCCAATTTGGCCTCTTTTTGACTTTATTTTCGCTTGGTTTCTTCCGATCACTTCTAAATCACATAAACCTATAAAATGGAAGTAAACGACATTAAATGCACTATTTTTTCAATCAAACATTGCAAAAGTTTAAGCTTTAAAGAAGAAATAAGTTGGTAAAATACCAACTTATCAACTTGCTTATGATATTACGTGTGATTTTATTGTGTTTTTGTAATTTAATCTCGTGTTAAAAACTTTAGATTTAGGAGCTAAATTTCTCTCTCTTTACTTGAAGTCGTTAGAAACTATGTCATTATCAATTGATTCTTCAATATTTTTTTGCAGGCGAAAGAAGAATCGAGTATTTGATTGAGACTTCATGCTGATTAAACTCGAATTTAAAGGCATGCTTCTGTTCATTCAGGCATGCTTCTGTTCATTCATATTATTTCTATTTATGTTTGTTAAGTTTTTTTATCACCTATTTGAATACGTAATATGTTCATGTTAATACCTTTTTTGCTAGAACTGTTACGGTTCGCATTTTCGCGGGCGGGGTTACCGCTCGGAAAAGCTACTTTGAACTTGTTGGTGCTCTTTCAGACTTTGTTTAAAAGAGTCGCTACCTAATTTTTAGGAAATTAGGAAAACCAGTTTTGAAGGGTTTATTCATACACCGTGAAAAATCTTTTTTAATCCAAAGTTCTAGGTAAGAGTTCTGGTAATCCCCTACGGAAGGTCTTAGGCACCCTAGTATTAAGGACCCGTACTATATGGTTGACCTTCGAATTTCGATGTGTGACTATTTGCAAGAACTATTTATTTGGTGTTTATTTCCCGAAAAAAAGTCTGTCAGTTGCATATCATTTTTTGAAAAAGAATTGAATATATTCCCTTCACATATAGGGTATTTAGGCTCGGATTTATAATATCCGGATAAAATTAGTTCCTTTCATATATAAGGATAATAGTGGTTTTTTGTAAAGATAGAAGGTCTTTTAAAAGTGTGGGATGAATAAATTTGTTCATACTAGACTCGTACATGGTCCGGGTTAGTCCATTCAGTATGTTTTTAGAACATCCTTATCTAAAAATTTATGTTTATAAATAGTTTACGCGGATTTAATTTACGAGGGTTCGATTATATAACCAATTGACTTTTAGTCTTTGAAATTTGCCAAAACTATTTATATCGTAGCAATAACGTTTTAGACACGGGCTTTGGCTCAAACTTATATTTTCTCTATTTTTAAAAAAAAAAAATGGCCTGTTAGTTTCTGGCCCAACAAATCTCACTTATTTCTTTAGCTACTGGGCTCAGCCCAAAACATATTTTCGCTTATCTCTTTTCTGAAAAAATTGGTTAAGTTGGGCCTAAAAATACAATCTTTGAGTTGGGCCTTGGCCCTCAAAAACTCCATCTTTTGCCTGAATTATTTCCAGAAAACATGTATGTTTTGACGCACAAATACGCTACATATGCATATGTTTTAGAAATCATTTTCTGTCTGATTTTTAGTCCACAAAGAAAGGACTCATTTTTTTAAAGCATATCATTTACACACATTTCTGAAGCCTATTTTTTGCCCGACTGAAAAATAACTTTTTTAAAACGGAAAAGGGCCAAAACTACCCTCGAACTAATGAAAATGGTGCAAAAATACCCTCCATCCACCTTTCAGCCCCCAAATACCCTTATCATCCACCTATTGGGTCTAAAGTACCCTTATCACCACCTATTGGGTCTAAAATACCCTTATCACTAACAGAATCTTTTCATTAAACACATGTCATTTTTCTATTGGTTGGCTTATAAAATTAATTAAACTAATTAACTTTTGCAATATTGACCAGATAGTGCCCCCACCCCCCGACCCGACACCCCCCCCCCCCGGCGGTGAAAAAAATTATTTTTTTTGAAAAAAAAGTTGACTTTTTTTTTGCACCCCACCCGCACCCTACCCCTCCCCCGCACCCCTACCCCCCCCCCCCCGACGCAAAAAAAAATAATATTTTTGAAAAAAAAAGTTTTGATGTTTTTTTTTGGGTTTTTTTAGCTGGGAGGGGAGGGGGGCGTAGGGTGCGGGGTTTGGGTGGTGGGGGGAGGGGGAGGGTGCGGGGTGGAAAAAAAAGTCAACTTTTTTTTTTCAGCTGGGAGGGGGGGGGGAGGTGTAGGGTGCGGGGTGGGGTGCAAAAAAAATATTGTTACGCTGCTCAACTTCCTAGTAAAAAGCACAAGTACTGTGAAATGTCTTGATAAATTAAAATGTCTAATGTAATTGAGTTACCAAAAAAAAAATATATATCTGACCCTAAAAAACATGGTATATTTTCAACCAAAAATCTAAAAGGCACAAGTTGACTTTTTTTCCACCCCGCACCCTCCCCCTACGCCCCCCTCCCCTCCCAGCTAAAAAAACCAAAAAAAAACGTCAAAACTTTTTTTTTTTCAAAAATATTTTTTTTAGTCGGGGGGGGGGGGGGGTAGGGGTGCAAAAAAAAATGTCAACTTTTTTTTCAAAAAAAAAAAAATCACGAGGGGGGGGGGGGGGGCACTTGGGTTATCTGGTCAATTAGTTTAATTAATTTTATAAGCCAACCAATAAAAAAATGTCATGTGTTTGACCAGAATATTCTGTTAGCAATAGGGGTATTTTAGACCCAATAGGTGAATGGTAAGGGTATTTGGGGGCTGAAAGGTGGATGGAGGGTATTTTTGCACCATTTTCAATAGTTCAAGGGTATTTTTGGCCCTTTTCCATTTTTAAAATGAAAAAAAACTGAACTTATAACTAGGAAAAACGTCTTTCTAGCTAAAATGCTTAAGCCTGGTCTTAGAAAAAATGATAACAACGTATGTTTTTTCAGTAAAGATGAAACTAATCCTCTTTTATTCCTTTACTGTTTTTAGCCGTTTTTATTCTTTTTAGAAAGCGTTTATACTAATTCGGGTTTTGAAAATCACGTTCGGGCCTAAGGTCAAACTAAAGGCATATGCACCGTTCACCTAAGATGCCTAGTCCAACATAAATGATTCCAATAATAATGTGAGTTTTGTTTTTACAATCATACAAATACAAACACTTTAATCAAATAAAGGAGCTGACATAATAAAATTTAAGGGAAAAGAAGAATATGTTAGGGGTGTATTAAACCCCTAATGGACCATTTTTATCCATAGTTGGGCCTTCATGCCATTCTCACCCATGACTGGCCTTCAATAATATTAGCTTCCCTTTCCTCTTTTGGACTTAACAAATTTTGAAAGAAGCTTTCCTATTGGGCCTTTGGCACAACAGGTGATGAATCGTGGATTTTAGGCTTTGTACAACCACTACTTATGCCTTTTTTAGATTCTTTACAAGTAATTTTCTGTATTTCTACTAGGTTATCGTGTGTTTTCAGGATTTCTGAGTCCAGGGCACAAAAAGTACAAAATGGCATAAAAAAAGAAGGAAAAGAGCTGAATATGCGTTCAGTATGCAGCACCGCAAACTCTGATATATGGCAGCATACTCATCCTCAGAAGAACCATTGAGTGGAGCTAAATGCGCAAGGATGCGACGACTATGCGGCTCCGCAAACCCGTTTTGCGGTCGCATACCGACTGTCCAGAAGATCGAAGCTGTGGAGGTTATGCAGAGTACGCGGTCGCATACTCCTGATGCGACCGCATACTTTGTCCGCAAGGCGTCATTTAAGCCCACGTTTTCACTTTTTGTCTTCCTTCTATAAATACTAGTCCTTGGTTTTTGTGAAACATTTTTTGAATATTCCTTACACAGCACTTTATTGTGTCTTTTAGCACAGCAAAGAGCATTGAATATTGGTTGTTGGTGCCTTTAAGAAGATTCTCTTCCTTTTGTCATCTTCTTCTATTTAATCATGTAAGCTTTATGGATATTCATTTTTCTCTTGCTTTGCTTTTTGCTTTTAATGAAGATGAGTAGCTAAATCATTTAGCTAAGGTTGTGGGACCAAGTGTGTTTGTTATGTGAATGGGTTTCATATTCATACTTTGCTTTATATGCCAAAGATGTTTTCTATTAACTCTTCAAGATTTAATGTCTTTTAATGGTTGCAAACATTATTTGTGCCTATTCACCTACATTTTGCTTGGAAAGAAAGTGTTGGTTAGGAAAAGAGTTAATAGCAATAATTTGGGGCTTTACACCCATCTAATAGCTTGAGCTAGGAATAGGAAAGCTATTTAAGACTAACTGGGTATTCTCATGTGCAACATTCTAAGGCTCGGAAAAGCTTAGTGATGAAATTTGCTAATTTGGTTGGAAGACTTTTAGCAAGAACGTAGTAACCCATGGTCTATTACATCTACACATATAAATGAAGTTGATTTGATACCCAACCGCATTACTTTCCATTAGAACCACAACCTTTGTTCTTTACTAATAGTGTACATTTCATAACAAAACTCTTAGTCATTAATGAACAAACCTCAAACCAATTACTATTATATTCCCCTCTCCCTATTACTATTATATTCCCCTCTCCCTTGAAATATAGACTAATAGTTGAGCATTACACTTAACAAGTATATTTCTCTATTGTATTCTCTGTGATATTTGACCCTAACCTTATTGGGTTCAATATTTGACAGCGACCGCTTACTCCTAATATTATATGTGTAATTTGGGCGTATCAAATTTTGGCGCATCAAATTTTGGCGCCGCTGCCGGGAAATACGGTCTAGAAATTTACCAATTAGTGTAAAACTCTAGTTTTAGTCTTTATTTCTCTTCTTATTGTGTTTGTTGTTGTTGTGTTGAACTAGGTGCAATGAGGGATAATAATACGAAAGATGATGAAATGATTGTGGAGTCGGGTGATGCAGCCGCTATTCACCTACCTCCAGTTCAAGGAAATGAAAGTTTCCTTGTTAACAATACTATGTTGCACCTGCTCAACACCAAGGACTTATTTGGGGGTCTATCAACAGATGACCCGAATAGGCACATAAAGAATTTTCTTATAGTGTGCACCACTAATATACATCCACATGCCTCCGCTGAGACGGTTAGGTTGAGGCTCTTCTCGTTCTCTCTCACGGGTGAGGCCATCACATGGTTGGATGATCTTCCAGCTAGTTCTATTACTACTTGGACGGAGTTGACTCAAGCATTCGTCGAGAAACTCTTCCCTCTTTCGCGGATGTTACAACTCCGTGATGAAATCAACAACTTTCGTCAACTTCCAATCGAAGCTCTACAGGAGGCTTGGACTCGTTTCAAAAAGAAAGCAAAGAGTTGTCCAAAGCATGGGTTGCCCGATAGTGTTCTTCTCCAGACATTCTACTGATCACTTGATACGGTCAACAAGTCGGTGGCAAATAATATTGCGGCTGGTGGGTCCGTGATGGAAAACTCCTATGCGGTGATGAGTGATATCCTAGATAAATTGACAGAGACCAACGAAGCTTGGCACACTAGGGAGACGGAAGTGATTGGAGGATGTCCTTCCAAAATTGTCTTGTCTAGGGAGACAATAAAGAAGGAAGAAGAGAGAGATGAGACTATGCCAAAGTTGGTTACCAAATGGATATTCTCACTAAACATGTGTTGGGTAGAGGCTCCAAGCGAGTAAATGTGGTAGGATCTTATGAAAGGGATTCTATGGATGAGCAATGATAACGTCCAAATCCACTCCTCAAAGAGAAAGTGTATACGGTCGTATGCAATATAATTTACCCAACTAAGAGTCGGGGTCGAACCCACAGAGAATAATATCCTAGGCAATTTAAGCAAGTAAGGAATTGTCGCTTTCTATGCTAAGCCAAACACTTTTTCAATATTTGGTTTTTGATTTAAAAACTAACAAAGATAAAACTAACTAGAAAGCGGGTAAAATGATCAATGGCCACAAGTTTGGATACAAAGGAAATTATGCTCAAGTAACGATCCAATGTATTTCACGATTTTACAACTAAGAGCGGGTTTATGTTAATAGATAATGATTTCTAAAATCTCATTGAAAGTCTTCCAACCAAATCAATGAATTTCAGTCTAAGCTTTTCCAAGCCTTAGAGTGTGATATTAGGCACAATCAATTTAACCTCAAGTAACTATCATCTTCCCAGGTCAAGTTATTAGATGGGTTTAATGACCCAAATTCTTATTAATTAATCTTTTCCAACCTAGATTTTCTCTTCCGAGCTCAATCAAAGTAAATGGGCGAGTCTTAGGGTTAGCTACTCCCTTAAGAATCATTCAAAACGAGATTAATTAAAGAAACAAAGACTCACTTCATTAGAAATAAAAATCATTCAATACATAAGCAAAACAAGAGTTTCAATCCAAACTTTAACAATGTATACTTCTATAAGCAAGGAAAACTTTAACAATGTATACTTCCATAAATAAGGTTCAAGTATAGAAATGAAATACTACACACTTAGATATTCATTTCAAAGCAAGAAATTAAAGAAATGAAGTAAATGTTCAAGAAATTACTAAACCAAATCTTCAACTTCAAAGTGTGGTGTAAACCCTAGCCTCCAAGAACTTTTGTTTATGCCAAAGATGAGTTTTACAAACCCTAGCATTCTATTTATAGCATTGCGAAAGGGAACAAATTGTGGACAAAAATACCCTGTGTGCACAACATGCTACTCGCATCTGGTGTCGCATGTTCAACCTGCGAGTCGCATGTTGTGCATAACTATAGCATGTTATGCAAGCAGCCGTGGTGCAGCATATGCTGCAGCAAGTGCTACTCGCAGGCACAACATGCTACTCGTATGTGGTTTCGCAGGTGCTGCACCAACTATCTTTAATTACTTATATCTCTGTCAACACATGTTGCAGCAAGTGTTGCTCGCATGCACAACATGCTACTCGCATATGCTGCTAGCATGTGCCGCATTTCAGCTATTTTTTCTCCATTTTGCTCCGTTATGCTCTTTGGGCATCTTATCCTACAAAACGACATAAATACACGAAAAGTAACACTAAAAGTGATTGAAAAGTCACAAAAGCTTAAAGAATTAGCATTGAATATCCCGTAATTTCATGGCACATCAAGAAATGCTTCCAAGTGTGTGAGGAGGAAGCCAACTTTATCAACAATCAAGCGAGGAGTTATCGTCCGAACTACCAAGGTCCTAATCAAGGATCTTCGTGGCAAGGTCAAGGGAATCAAGGGTGGAGCAAAGATAGTGGGAATTATCATTGGTGGGACAACAATCAAGGTGGTTATAACAACAATCAAGGTGGTTACAACAACAATTACAACAACCACCGGAGCTCAAATCCTTATGTCCCACCAAAGGGGAACCAAATTATTTCAAGTCAACCATCCATTAGTGACCCCACTAGTTCTAAAATGGAAGATATGCTATTAAGAGTGTTGAAGAAGGTGGAGTCAACCAATTCCTTTTGCAAAGAAATAAGGGATGAAATAAAAAACTTGGGGCAAATTGTAGGTTCTCACTCAACTTCCATCAAGCAATTAGAATCGTAACTTGGCCAAATCTTAGCCACTCTCAACCAAAGACAAAAGGGCACATTCCCTAGTGATATGGTTGCAAATCCAAAGAATGATGGTGATCACAAATGTCATGCAATCACTACTAGGAGTGGCAAGACGATTGGGGGAGAGACATCGGTGAAAGATAATGCGGCGGTTGATGATGAGAAAATTGTTGAAGAGCCCATTGTTGTTGAGGAAGAAGTGACTCCAAAGAAAAAGCGGGCTAGGATTGAAAAGCCCATTATTATTGAAGACGGTTCGAAAATTGATGAAGCTTCAACAGGCAAGAAAGCGGTAGAGGAAGTGCCAAGGGCTTTACCACCCATTCCAAAGCCTCCTACTCCATTTCCTCAATGATTGGCAAAGAAAGAGGATGCTAGAAAGTTTTTCAAGTTTATCGAGATATTTAAAGGGCTTTTAATTAATATTCCTTTAGTGGAAGCACTTGAACAAATGCCCGGTTATGCAAAATTCATGAAAGATATTATGACCAAGAGGAGATATGCTAGTTTTAAAACAGTGGGAGTTATACATCATTGTAGCTCTATTGTGACAAAAGCCTTGGTTCAAAAGAAGGAAGATCCGAGAGCTTTCACCATTCCTTGTACAATTGGGATGTACAAATTTGCCAAAGCATTATATGATCTTGGAGCAAGCATGAACTTGATGCCGCTTGTTATCTTTAACAACTTGGGTTTGGGCACTCCCCGACCCACAACAGTGAGATTGCTAATGGCGGATAGAACCGTGAAGAAACCGGTTGGTATCCTTTATGATGTGCTTGTGAGGAGTTGATCGGTACATTTTTTTCAACCGACTTTGTGATCTTGGATTGTGAAGTTGATTTCGCGGTACCCATAATCTTGGGAAGACCTTTCTTGGCTACAGGGCGCGCTCTTGTAGATGTGGAAAGGGGTAACCTAAAATTTAGAATGAATGATGAAGAGATCACTTTTCATATTTTCAAGTCAAGGAAACGACCAGCGGACATGAGTGTTGTGTCGGTTATTGATACAATTAATGAAGCCATGGAGACAACTATTGAACATGAACATGTGGGTGATATGTTGGCGGCGGTGATAATGAACTATGGGGGGGGGGGGGGGGGGAATGAAGAAGAGTTCGAGGAGACGGTTAATGCATTGATTGAGTTGGAGTCATACCACTACAATCTAAAGAAGCTTGATCTTGATTTAGAAAACCAAGCAACGCCTCCTGCAAAGCCCTTTATTATTGAGCCTCCTACCTTGGAACTCAAACCTCTTCTTTCACACTTGAGGTATGAATTTCTTGGTCCTAACAACATATTGCCCGTAATTATTTCCGCCCGGTTGACGGATGAGCAAAAGGAAAGTTTGTTGGTAATCTTGAGAAAATACAAGAAAGCTATTGGTTAGTGTATTGCGGATATTCAAGGGATTCCATCCGGTATTTGTACTTATAAAATCCAACTTAATGAAGAGTGTGAACCAAGTGTTGAACATCAAAGGAGGTTGAATCCTCCTATGCAAGAGGTTGTGAAGACCGAGATCATTAAGTGGTTAGACGCCGGTGTTGTGTATACTATATCGGATAGCTTTAGGGTTAGACCGGTTCAATGAGTTCCCAAAAAGGGTGGAATCACCATGGTTGCAAATGCTAAAAATGAATTGATTCCTATTCGCATGGTCACCAGATGGCGGGTTTGCATGGACTATAGAAAGTTGAACAAATGGACCACTTGCCAATGCCATTTATGGATCAAATGCTTGATAGGCTTGCGGGAAGAAATTATTATTGCTTTCTTGATGGCTATTTCGGGTACAACCAAATTACCATTGCTCCCGTGGACCAAGAGAAAACAACTTTCACTTGTCCTTGTGGGACTTTGCTTTTAAAAGAATGCCCTTTGGGCTATGTAATGGACCTGCCACTTTTCAACGTTGCATGATGTCCATTTTCTCCAACATGGTTGAGGAGTCCACTGAAATCATCATGGATAACTTTTTTGCGGTTAGGGATTCTTACGATGAGTGCTCGGGGAATCTCGCCCAAGTATTGAAAAGATGTGAAGAGACGAATTTAATTCTCAATGGGGAAAAGTGTCACTTCATGGTTCGAGAAGGAATCGTCTTGGGACACAAGATTTCGAAAAAGGGGCTTGAGGTTGATCATGCTAAAATTGAAGTTATTGTCAAGCTTCCTCCCCCAATCTCCATCAAAAGTGTTCGTAGCTTCCTTGGGCATGTCGGATTTTATAGAAGATTCATCAAGGATTTCTCAAAAATAGCCAACCCTCTATCTAAGTTATTGGAGAAGGAGTCGAAGTTTGTATTTTATGATGCTTGTTTGAAGGCATAGGGCTTGAAAGAGAGACTCACATCAGCTCGTATCATCATTGCCCTAGATTAGTCTCAACCCTTTGAGTTGATGTGTGATGCAAATGGATTTGCAATGGGGGTCATTCTTGGCCAAAAGCGTGATAAGATCTTCCACCCAATCTACTATGCAAGCAAGACTCTAAATGGTGCCCAAATGAATTACACGATCACCGATCAAGAGTTGCTTGCTATTGTGTTTGCTTTCGAGAAGTTTCAGGCTTACTTGTTGGGAACCCATGTGATTGTTCACACCGACCATGCGGCTCTACGTTACCTCATGACAAATAAAGATGCAAAATCGAGGTTGATACTTTGGGTCCTTCTCTTGCAAGAATTTAACTTTGAAGTCAAAGATAGAAAGAATTGTAAAAATCAAGTGGCGGACCATTTGTCTCGCCTTGAAGAGGGTGGGCGTCTATTGGATGGCCTAGAAATTAATGAGTCATTCTCGGATAAGAAAGTGATGGCGGGGTCATATGATATGATTCCATGGTAGGAGACTTTGCAAATTATCACGCTAGTGACATCATGCTAGAGGATTTGAACTTCCACCAAAGAAAAAGTTCTTGAGTGATGTTCGAAAATTCTATTGGGAAGAGCCATATCTATTCCGAGTTTGGGCCGAAAACATCATAAAGAGGTGCATACCCGAAGTAGAAATGATGCCCATCATTGAGGCGTGTCACTCATCACCGGTTGGTGGACACCATAGTAGCTCAAGAACGAAGGTTATTCAAAGTGGCTTTTATTGGCCAATAATCTATCAAGATGCATATGACTTTGTGAAAGCTTATGATCAATGTCAAAGGCATAGGGGCATCTCAAGGAGGCATGAGCTACCGATGACACCGATTTTTGAAGTTGAATTATTCGATGTATGGGGAATCGATTTTATGGGTCCATTTGTGAGTTCCTACAATGACAAATACATTCTTGTGGCGCTGGACTATGTGTCCAAATGGGTGGAAGCCGTCGCGCTCCCTAATAATGAAGGAAAAAGTGTCACCGCATTCTTGAAGAGGTATATTTTCTCAAGGTTTGGAACTCCAAGGGCAATTATTAGTGATGGGGGCTCTCATTTTTTCAACTGGCTATTCAAGACTCTTCTTGAAAAATATGGAGTCAAGCACAAATTTGCCACCCCTTATCACCCCCAAACGAGTGGGTAAGTGGAGGTGTCAAATAGGGAGATCAAAAGCATCCTCTCCAAAACCGTGAAAGCTAACCGGACCAATTGGTCAAGGAAGTTGGATGATGCATTATGGGCATATCGGACGGCCTACAAAACACCAATAGGTATGTCTCCTTACTAATTGGTATTTGGGAAAACTTTCCATCTCCTGGTAGAGCTTGAACATAAGTCATTATGGGCCTTAAAGAGGTTGAATCTAGATTGGGGTGATGCCTCAAAGTTGAGGTTGGATCAACTAAATGAGTTGGATGAATTCCATTTTAGAGCATACGTTAGCTTTTCCTTCTACAAGGCTCGCATAAAGCATCATCATGACAAGAATATTTTGAAGAGAGAGCTTACTTCGGGGGATCGTGTGTTGTTGTTCAATTCAAGACTCCGGTTGTTTCCCGAAAAATTAAAGTCAAAGCAGTCGGGCCAATTTGAAGTCATTCAAGTGTTTCCACATGGAGCAATTGAGCTTGTTTGCCCAAGTGGTAATGGAATCAAGGTGAATGGGAAAAGGGTGAAGCACTACTTAGACTCCCCTAATGAAGCAAAGATTATTGATATCATCTTCCTCAATGAGCCATGAAAAGAATGATACCGCCGTGCCGCGATGTTAAATCAAGCGTTTCTTGGGAGGCAACCTAAGTTTTTAATTCTGTATTTTTCTTTTTTTCGTTTGTTGAATTGTGTAGGATGCAATGTTGAAAAGAAATGGAAAGAAACATTTAAGAAAAGAATGAAAAATTTGAAGCAGGCTGAAGTTGCGGCCCACATGCAAAATCGCATCTAGAGTTTGCAGCCGCAAACTTCAGCCCATGATTGGGCAGTGAGCTATGCAAAAATGTCAAATATTCGTGCCTGATGCGGTTCCGTATAACTCACATGTGGTCGTATGTCGACTCGAATCTCCAAATGAATGACACGTCAAGTAATCCAACTTGCAGCGAGTTTACGGGACCGCAAACTTTGAATGTGACCCCATACCAACCGCAAGTTGTGTGAGTATAAAAGGGTCTTTTGACTGTCTTATTCTCACTTTCCCTCTTCAATTTTTGTAACGATCCGTTTGGTCGTTATTGTATCTCTGACACTTTTGACCCTTTTTCTAGCTCGGTTATCTTACTTTTGACCCGAGGGGACTATTGACACACTTCCCGAGGAGTTTAGATTTGATTCGGATGACTTTTTGTGAAAATTGGGCTTAAAGCGAAAATGGTTGACTCATAGTTGACTTTTAGTTAGACGGACCTTTTTTGAAAATTCGTCAATTCCGAAAGGTCCAGATGGTCATTTAGAACTGTTGTGCATATTTGGTTTGGTTCCCAATGCACTCGGGTGCATTTTGGGACATGGGTTGGAAAGTTAGTTTTGAGGTATCGGGGGTTGACTTGGTCAACGAGACCTCCAATGGGAATATCGAGGCCACAAGTGCGTTCATAGCGCGTTTTTATGTATATCTACATATTTGGTTTGTGTCTGGAAGGTTCCGGGATGGTTTCGAGTGATAATTCCAAGTTTGGAAGACACTAGAAAAATTCTGGTGTCTGGTGGTCGCCGAAACGGTTTGATGGCGGCCAAAGCGGTTGGCCGCAGAAGCGGTCGGGTGGCCGCCGAAGCGGTCAACGGGCAGAATCTGCTATTCTTAAGTTTTAAAAGCCCCAACCTTAAGTCATTATTTCATTTTCTTAACTCTAAGCTTGGGGAGGCGATTTTGAGAGGGTTTTCACTAGTTCTTCACAAAGGTAACATCCTAGACCTTAGAATCATCTATTCACTTTTCTTAACCATTAATCTATGCTAAGATTCTTCCTAAGAGTATGAAGGCTAAGTGGGTTTTGGGGTTTTCTTCTAAAATGAACTTGTGGTTAAAAAATCTTGATTTGTTGGTTGGGTTAGCTCTATTAAGCAAGGATTTGATGAGAAAATTTATTATTGCATGATTCTAACCTAGTAATAACTAGAATCAAAGAGGGTTTTCATAGGTTTTGGGAGAAAAAGTATTAAAAACGAAATTGATGAATATATGGAGTTTAATGATGAAATTGTTGATGTTTATGATAGATTATCATGTTTCCATGCTTAGTAATCCATAACCCATGATTATTTCATAGAAATTCTTGAATAAAAAACTAGGGTTCTTAGACCCAAATTGGGGGTTTTTCATGTAAAAAGGGTTTTGAGGATTAGTTGAACATTCCTTTGATTTTAATGATGGGTTTGGGTTAATTAGTGTTGAAATTGGTATTTTAATCATAAAATTCCCGTTTTTCCCTTAAGTCCTATTTTCTTAAATTAAAGAGAGGGCTTGACCCGAATAGAATATAACCAATATGGGTGTTGTTCTTCTCGTATTCTTACATAGAATCTCTATTTGATTAGAGTTTGATTGTGTGGAGACTCACCATGAGGGCAAGGAATTAGCTCGTGGTCCGTGATTTGTTGTCGGCGTTCCAGGTAGGTTACGGCATACCTTTGTGGTGAGACTTAGACTAGCGAAGCGTATATTTAGATAATATTGTAGTAGATTTCATGTAAACCTTCGGGTATGAATTGAAGTTTGGGTTGGATGTTGTCTTAGGGTTTGGTATTGCTTGTCACTTGTTTGATCGGGCTTGTGGCCCTTAAACTCCATAGGACCTTGTGTGGTACGCTGAGTATAAATTGATGGATTGTCTGTGAATTGGGAGTCAAACGGAAGTTTGGTATAGAAATTTTGGGATCTTTGGCCCTTATTGTCATGGAAATTGGATATTCATTATGATTACTGTGTGGATCATTTGTGATATTGGTGTGCTATGTTTGGCACGGCTTGAAACTTAATATTGTTCACGGTTTATAGTTGCATTGTCCCATATTCATACTCATATTCATGGCATATTGATTATGGATTCACCCTAGGCTTTGTGACACGGGATGACAAGTCATTCTAGGCTGTGTGATACGAAATGATCGAGATGGAAATACTGATACTATATTGTTAGACTATGTGATTGGTACCGATCATAGAAATAAGAAGGAAACATTGATGAATGTGATATCGTGAGACTTGATTATTAGTAAAATTAAGAGTTATGACTCCTTTGTGGTTTATCTCGTTACCTTGTTGATGATATTATTCCTGTGCCCTTCGTGGCACGGTTAGTTGATATGATTCATTGATATTGTACTTGCATCATATTAAGAATTCATACATTATTGCATTGGATAATGAGTCATCTCTAGGCTGTGTGCGGAGTGATCGATATTCTTCTGAGACATATTTGATATTGAATCATCTCTAGGCTGTGTGCGGAGTGACTGATTTGGAACACTGATATTATAAGATTTTTGGATGTTTGGTCCTCTGAGCTGTGTGCTGAGTGACGGTGCTTGGACTTTACGGGTCCCCTATGGGTTGTGCTACCGAGTGAATGTGATATTGTGAGACTTGATTATTAGTAAAATTGAGAGTTGTGACTCCTTTATGGTTTATCTCGTTGCCTTGATGATGATATTACTTGTGCGCCCTTCGTGGCACGGTTGGTTCATATGATTCATTGATATTGTACTTGCATAATATTCATACTCCATACATTATAGCATTGGATACTGAGTCATCTCTGGGCTGTATGCGGAGTGATCGATATTCTTCTGAGACATATTTTATATTGAGTCATCTCTAGGCTATGTGCGGAGTGACTGATTTGGAACACTGATATTTTAAGATTTTTGGATGTTTGGTCCTCTGAGCTGTGTGCTGAGTGACGGGGCTTGGATTTCGCGGGTCCCCCATGGGTTGTGCTGCCAAGGCGTGGAGGTATTCTGCCATCGGAGTACAAGAGTACAGGCATCGCATTGCATTCATACCTCATATTGCATTGCTTGATTTTACTTCTCGATTGATTATGACTTGGTTATGGTGTTAGTTATACTTCTTGGTTATTTGTAAGTTAGACTACGTTGGTTAGATCGTACTAGTAGACTTGTTTGATATATGTGAATGGTTGGAACAATTGAGATTAGTTGCTATACCATAAGGTTGGACATGAACAGTGATTATATGGAAAAGCATGACTTGTATTCTATCGTTTACTTGTTTTCTTTTACCTTATTGTCATTATATATGTCAACTAGTCTTAGTCAGCCTATGATACCTACCAGTACCGTTGTTTTGTACTGACCTACGCTTACTGCATTCTTTTATGGATGCAGAGTATTAGACAGGTTCACTCCCTTCCCTCGTGGCTGATCGGCGAGGCTGCTGTAGAGTCATTCCAGGGTGAGCACGATGAAGCTGCTGCCCGTATGTTCTTTCCCTTACTTACTTGTCTTACTCTATTTCAAGACAGTTGTATTTTGAGACTTTTTCATCTTCAGACTTGTAGTATTTAGTTAGTGGTCTTGTATGGCCAGACCAGATACTGGGGTGGTTTATGATTACTTTCGCATTTATTATATATTCGAATGACAGGCTTCGTTGCTTATTTTCTTCCGCTATATATATTGTGTTTGTAAAGGTTGAATTAAGGGTTCGCCTATCGAGGTAGGATAGGTAGGCGCGACTTTGTTATATTGGGTTGTGACAGTTAGTATGAGAGCCTTAGGTTACCCGGTCTATTATGCAAGAGCGTGTCTAGTAGAGTCTCGTGGATCAGTACGATGAGCTTCGTATTTATCTGCTAGAGGCTACAGGGCATTTAGGAAATCTCACTTTCTTTCATTTCTCTCGTGCTACTTTATTCTAATTGGTATCTAGAACGATTGAATTGGTATCTGACTCTCATCTCTCCTCCTATAGATGGTGAGGACTCGAGCTACTACAGCCTAAGGTCAGGTGCCAGAGCCTGCAGCCGCGGCTGGCACCAGACACCTCATACGGCTCCTCATTCAATTCTTTCAAATTTATTGGATCCTTTTACGCGTTGACGAGCGACCGCTAGAGGGTGCGGTAGAACTAGAGGCGGCGAGGCTACCCCATCCAGGGGCAGTACTCTTGCGGTAGGACAGCGGCGCGAGAGATCTCCGTCTCCTGAGCCTGAGGAGGTGGCTCTGGCACGGACACAGCCTGAGGTTACTTCTGATCAGGCTATTCATTACACTATGTCCAGGATCTTACGTTATCTTGATACCCAGCAGGCGGCAACTGGGGTTACGACTCCTGGTAGAGGTTCACAGACTAGAGTTGGGGCGCAGACCCCTGAGCAGGGACCTACTCGGGTAGTACACCCCGCTGCAGCTTTGGCTTCCCGCATTGATGCGATACCCGCTCCCGATGATGATATTAGACCCATGGAGGGCGTTGTTATGTCCGCGTCTGATTGGGATCTTATTGGGCGATTCAGGAAGTTAGAGCCACCGAGGTTTTCGGGTACTTCTTTCGAGGATGCTTATGAGTTCATTTTGGATATGCATGAGATGCTGCGTCGGATGGGGATCGTAAAGAACCATGGGGTTGACTATGTGTCCTACGAGTTTTGCGGCGATGCGAAGACTTGGTGGAGGTATTTTGTGACTTGCAGACCTGCGGGTTCCCCTACCCTGACGTGGACTCAGTTTTACCGGGCCTTCCTTGATAAGTATGTGTCACGGTCTTTGAGAAAGGCACGTAGGGAGGAGTTTTTACACCTTGAGCAGAGGGGTATGTCTGTGGAGTCCTATGTGACTCGTTACCTGTATCTGGCCCGTTATTCCACCCCTTTGATCCCTACTGAGCCTAACAGGATTAGGAGTTTCGTTAGTGGGTTAGTCGGTCCTCTTCAAATTCCTTGCCTTCAGATGGACGTCATGGGGGCTTCCTTCCAGTCCATCGTCGAGCATGCTTCTTTAGTCGAGGCCGCTAAAGCCCGTGCATTTGGAGGGGGTAGTGAGAAGAGGCAACGACAGATTGGGAGTTATGGTAGTTCTAGCTCGAGGGGCGCCGATCAATTTTTTTAGGATATATCGGCCTTATGCCTACAGTCCCCTACAGTCAGCTTTACAGGCTTCGTCTAGTGGGCCCTCCAAGCAGAGTGTTCCGGAGAGATCTCATCTCCGACTTGCTGGTAGTGTGTTTTCGCCTGAGTCTGCACTTCCTGTTCGTCATGTTCAGCCTTGGATGATCTGTTATGCATGTAGGGAGCCTGGCCACTTTGCTTAGAGAGTGTACTCAACTCAGGCAGGATATTCAGTCTCCGAGAACTCTGGCACTGTCTGGTGGCCGTGGTGGTGTTTCATCTAGAGACGGTGCTCAGTCAGGCCGCGGTGATTTGCAAGGTCCTCGAGGTGGATCTCAGGTAGGACAGCTAGGTTGAGGCAGATTTTATGCATTTTCGGGTAGATCCGAAATCAAGGCTTCAGATGCAGTTATCTCAGGTACCATTTCTGTCCGACATAAGTTGTGTCTGTATTGTTTAATCCAAGGTCTATCTATTCATACGTGCCTGCCTGCCATGCTATCGGTTGGGCCTTGTCGTACGATTTGGGGCTAGCCACCTTGTTGTGTTGTGACTTATCTTGTTCTGTTTGTTATTGGCTTGCTGCCATGTGGAGATAGTAGATATTGGTGACTAGTGATATATCTTGATCACAATATTATAGTATCTTACTTGTTGACATTGGATACGGGGATAGTGTTATGTTATGGCCTTTTGGCGATACTGTTGTAATGTATTTGCAATATACGGGTTCAGATTGAGTAATTGGGAATTGGCATAATTGGGTTTAGCTACTAAACGTAGGTGATGACGTGTACTGGGATCCGACACTTGCCCTATTTCTTTTTCGTTATATCGGATGGCACCGGCCGAGTTGAAAGAGCTTAAGGAGCAGTTGCAGGATTTATTAACTAAGGGATTTGTAAACATGGATAGTTCATTAAGGGATTAACCGAGTTAATTAGGGGTAACATTTCAAATATTGAGTGAGGCAATTCGGGAAAGGACGCTTCAGTGAGATACATGAGGATATTAGGGAGATGGTTATGCGATACACAAATCTAGAGTGTTCGGTTTAGATTGGTAAGCGTTAAGGAAACTACAATGGATATAGTTTATGGCCTACTATTATCTTCAGATGTGATTCGGTTACTGTGCGAGACTCATGGTTATATGATAGTTTACTGAGTAGGTTCGAGTAATGGTCAGACAATGGCGGTATAAGTGAATCGATGAAAATTGAGGAAAATTCTGTGAAATTCATGATCGGCAGCTAGTCATAGACATATTTCAGTGAACCGGCATGTTGAGATTCATAAGAAGTGGCTTGGCAGTACACCGTTGGAAAAGTTCGTAACATTCTACAGTAGATGAGTTAGCTTGCATTAAGAGAAAGGATTGTGGAGTTCCCATTATATGAGGCTACAGGTTTTACGTCGAAAGGTTCAGGATGCTTTTGAATTTGCGTATTGGGTAAAAGTTAAGAAACATGAAGATCAGAATCATAAGGTATAACTCTTCGGTACTAAGTTGATAACTTGGATAGAACTCAACTTGTGGAGTCGAGGGTTATAGACATGAATTGTTATGCATGGTATGACTGTGATTGGTTTCAAACTTCAGAGTCAGTTCTAACGATTATCGATGACATCCAAGAGCTGTGCATTCATTCAGGGTCAGCGTGGTTCGAATTTAGCCTAATGGTCTATGGTTATAATTCCAGGAAGACGGTTTGAGGTATGACAGATTTACCAAACCTTGTTAGGATTTTCTAATGGATTTGATGATATTTTCTGAGAACAATTACTTGGATAGAATAATGGATTGCAACGAGTTTAGTACAGATTCGGGGAGGAACTGTTGTGCGAGAGGTGATCAGTTGTTTGCTCGACGAGATATTCAGTGGTATGGTTTCTGTATTGTAATTTGAAGGATTAAGAAGATTTGGAACTAGCCAAGTTGGCTGCTGGTAAGATCAGTTTTGGTGGAATTACGTAGAGATAGCAGATAAATCAAGGATCCTTTCTGGCGATAGTAAGTTATGGGTTTAGAATTTTGGCATGTGTGATCATATGTTTCTAAGGAATCGCGGTACGAGAAACGACTCTAGTAAGTGCGAAAGAAAGGTTAGCGAAATCAAAGTATTTCATCGGTTCGGAATGGCCTATGGTCTGTGCTCATGTTTCAAGGGATTGTGATTGGTTTGGGATTCAGTTTGTTCGATAAGGATATTTCCTATTAGGAGAAGACCGATATGAGTTAGAGATAGCCCCAGTTATTGCGGGCTCAGGTATCTTCATCATTCCCTTCCTTGTCGCTCGAGGACGAGCGATTGTTTAATTGGTATCTGATGTAACGACCCGTTTAGTCGTTATTACATCTCTGACACTTTTGACCCTTTCCCAAGCTTGGTTAGCTCACTTTTGACTTGAGGGGACCATTGACACACTTCCCGAGGTGTTTACATTTGATTCGGGTGACTTTTTATTAAAATTGGGCTTAAAGTAAAAAATGGTTGACTCAAAGTTGACTTTGGATAAACGGACCTTTTTCAAAAAATTTGTTGATTCTGAAAGGTCCGGATGGTCATTTAGAACTGTTGTGCATATTTGTTTTGGTTCCCAATGCACTCGGGTGCATTTTGGGACATAGGTTGGAAAGTTAGTTTGAAGGTATCGGGGGTTAACTTGGTCAACGAGACCTCCAATGGGAATTCCGAGCCTACAAGTGCGTTCGTAGCGAGTTTTTATGTATATCTGCATATTTGATCTGTGTCTGGGAGGTTCCAGGATGGTTCCTATTGGTAATTCCAAGTTTGGAAGACACTAGAAAAAATTTGGTGTCTGGTGGCCGCAGAAGCGGTACGGTGGCCGCCGAAGCAGTCGACAGGCAGAATCTGCTATTCTTAAGTTTTAAGAATAGTAGAATCTGCTATTCTTAAGTCATTATTTCATTTTCATATCTCTAAGCTTGGGGAGGCGATTTTGAGAGGGTTTTCACTAGTTCTTCACAAAGGTAACATCCTTGACCTTAGAATCATCTATTCACTTCTCTTAACCATTAATCTATGCTAAGATTCTTCTTAAGAGTATGAAGGCTAAGTGGGTTTTGGGGTTTTCTTCTAAAATGAATTTGTGGTTAAAAAATCTTGATTTGTTGGTTGGGTTAGCTCCAGTGTTTTAAAAGGCAGTTCTAGGACTCGCCTCGGGGCTCGCCCCGGGGCGGGGCACTAGCAAAATGCCGCAGGGTTCACATGCGGGGCTTAATTCCTGCGAGGCTTACGCCCTAAGCGCCCGATTGTACGCCCTAAACACGCCTAACGCCCAACGCTCGGGGCTCTCCTAACAGTTCTTACACAATTATATGTTAAATTCGTTAATTAAAACCGTTGACCCTCATAATTCTTTAACAAATGATTGATACTTAATAATTTTTCATTTACCGAAATAAGAAAATTGGGTATAACTCAAATAACAAGTCGTAGTATTACATATTTACTATATGAGAACATCGTGAGGGTGAATATCACTTAATATTTCTTTTAAGAATACATAACCGAATTGTGAATTTTCACTTGTCATTGGTCTTTTGTCCTATGTATCAAAATTATCATATTTTATTATTTCTCTATTTGAAAGTAATTTTATTTTTATTCATGAAAGAGTTACATTTCAATTATAATACTGATAAAGTTATTTATAGGGAGATACAATGAATAGTCTGATAGTAATATTGTTTTAACAAATTGTGATTTTTTCATTGTTTGAAAGTTAAGATGTTAGAGTTGATTTGCATTTCATAATAGCTTTTATTTCATTGTATTGTTTATACTTGTAAGGTTATATATATATATATATATATATATATATATATATATATATACTTTTCTTTTATTTTTTATGTAATTTTACCTATATAAAAATATTTATTATAATTATATTATTTTATGAAATACAAAAAATTAAATACCCATGGGGTTTACGCCTCACCGAGGCATATGTAAAACGCCCCGCCTTACGCCCATGCCTTTTTAAACACTGGTTAGCTCTATTAAACATGAATTTGATGAGAAAATTTATTATTGCATGATTCTAACCTAGTAATAACTAGAATCAAAGAGGGTTTTGGGAGAAAAAGTATTAAAAATGAAATTGATGAATAGATGGAGTTTAATGATAAAATTGTTGATGTTTATGATAGATTATCATGTTTCCATACTTAGTAATACATAACCCATGATTATTTCATAGAAATTCTTGAATAAAAAATTAGGGTTCTTAGACCCAAATTGGGGGTTTTTCACATAAAAAGGGTTTTGAGGATTAGTTGAACATTTCTTTGATTTTAATGATGGGTTTGGTTTAATTGGTGTTGAAATTGGTATTTTCATCATAAAATTCCTATTTTTCCCTTAAGTCCTGTTTTCCTAAATTAAAGAACAGGCTTGACCCGAATAGAATATAACCAATATGGGTGTTGTTCTTCTCGTATTCTTACATATAATCTCTATTTGATTAGAGTTTGATTGTGTGGAGACTCACCATGAGGGTAAGTAATTAGCTTGTGGTCCGTGATTTGTTGTTCGGCATTCCAGGTAGGTTACAGCTTACCTTTGTGGTGAGACTTCGACTAGCGAAGCGTATATTTAGATAATATTGTCGGAGACTTCATGTAAACCTTCGGGTATGAAGTTTGGGTTGGATGTTGCCTTAGGGTTTGGTATTGCTTGTGACTTGTTTGATCGGGCTTGTGGCCTGTAAATAGGACCTTGTTTGGTACGCTGTGTATAAATTGGTGGATTGTCTGTGAATTGGGAGTCAAACGGAAGGACGAATTTACTTGATATTGATATTAGTACTTAGTGTACGCCTTGTTATTAATATAGAAATTTTGGGATATTGTCCATTATTGTCATGGAAACTGGATATTCATTATGATTACTGTGTGGATCATTTGTGATATTGGTGCGCTATGTTTGGCACGGCTTGAAACTTAATATTGTTCACGGTTTGTAGTTGGATTGTCCCATATTCATACTCATATTCATGGCATATTGATTATTTAGTCACCCTAGGCTTTGTGACACGGGATAACAAGTCATTCTAGGGTGTGTGATACGGAATGACTGAGATGGAAATACTGATACTATATTGTTAGACTATGTGATTGGTACCGATCATAGAAATAAGAAGGAAACATTGATGAATGTGATATCGTGAGACTTGATTATTAGTAAAATTAAGAGTTATGACTCCTTTGTGGTTTATCTCGTTACCTTGTTGATGATATTACTTCTGTGCCCTTCGTGGCACGGTTAGTTGATATGATTCATTGATATTGTACTTGCATCATATTAAGAATTCATACATTATTGCATTGGATAATGAGTCATCTCTAGGCTGTGTGCGGAGTGATCGATATTCTTCTGAGACATATTTGATATTGAATCATCTCTAGGCTGTGTGCGGAGTGACTGATTTGGAACACTGATATTATAAGATTTTTGGATGTTTGGTCCTCTGAGCTGTGTGCTGAGTGACGGTGCTTGGACTTTACGGGTCCCCTATGGGTTGTGCTACCGAGGTGTGGAGGTATTCCGCCATCGAAGTACAAGAGTACAGGCATTGCATTGCATCATATTGCATTGCTTGATTTTACTTCTCGGTTGATTATGACTTGGTTATGGTGTTAGTTATACTTCTTGGTTGTTTGTAAGTTAGACTACGTTGGTTGGATCGTACTAGTAGACTTGTTTAATATATGTGAATGGTTGGAATAATTGAGATCAATTACTATAACATAAGGTTGGATATGAACGGTGATTATATGGAAAAGCGTGACTTGTATTCTATCTTTTACTTGTTTTCTTTTACCTTATTGTCATTATATATGTCAACTAGTCTTAGTCGGCCTATGATACCTACCAGTACCGTTGTTTTGTACTGACCTACGCTTGCTGCATTCTTTTATGGATGCAGAATATTAGACAGGTTCACTCCCTTCCCTCGTGGCTTATCGGCGAGGCTGCTGTAGAGTCATTCCAGGGTGAGCATGATGACGGCTGCTGCCCAAATGTTCTTTCCATTAATTTTCTTACTCTATTTCAAGACAGTTGTATTTTGAGGCTTTTTCATCTTCGGACTTGTAGTATTTAGTTAGTGCTGTTGTATGACCAGACCAGATACTGAGGTGGTTTATGATTACTTCTGCATTTATTATATATTCGAATGACAGGCTTCGTTGCTTATTTTCTTCCGCTATATATACTGTGTTTGTAAAGGTTGAATTAAGGATTCTCCTATCGAGGTGGGATAGGTAGGTGCCCGCGCGACTTTGTGAAATTGGGTCGTGACAATTTCAAACGTTACAACTCCCCCTATTTTCACAAATCGTCAGTTTCAAGCGTTAATCACGCTCAACCGACCCCTTTTAATCATAACCCTCTTCCCAACTCTTGGTATTCTTGCTTTGGTTGAAATTTGAGACCATTGGTTTGTACATACACCTTCACCCTCCTAATCTCTAAGGTATGCCTTGCTCTATTCAATTTTAATGTGAAAATGTGTTGATTCATCCTGATAAGAGCATATAACATATTCTTAGACCTTAGTGGATGCGTTGATTGCTTGAAATAGATTCCATTGCCTTTGGAATCGTGTGTATAATGGGAGGGTTGCTATTATTGCTTAATTCTTGAAATTGTGGGTTGTTAAGGGTTTGTTAAACTTGTGTGGTAGGTTAATCATTCCTTAAAGACTAAAATTTGGGTGTTGTTGGGCTTGAATAGTGGAAAATAAAAGAGTTTGGAGCATAAGGTTGGGAACGACGATAGAGATGCGACGCCGCATAATTTGGATAAAATTATGCGGCGTCGCATCTCCATCGTATTGTGATCTTGGGCCAATCGAGACAAGGGTAAAAGACCTAAATATGCGGTCAAGTTGCGTCACCGCATCTTGCGCCGCATATTCAGTGCCCAAATATGGCAGTGGGAGGAAGAATTTGAGCAAGTTTACGGCCTATTTGCGGGTCCGCAAATTGCGTGTGCGCCGGCATCTTTCAAGATGCGAGGCCGCATACATGCTTTGTGGCTGCAAAACCCTAAATTTCAGTCCTACTCTTCTTCCATTTCCAATGCATCGTTGATAGTTTACTGCTTTCTTTTGCTTTTCTTTAATCAAAAACACAAAAATATTTTCGTTTTCTTTTGGTTAATGGGTGTTGCTTGTACAGTATGACGCGTGGCAAGTCACTTGCGCAGAAAAAACCAAGAAGACATCAGTGGAAGGTCCAATAAAAGGAGGAGGCGATCCTCCGAGGGGCCTAGGTAATCAGCTTCAGCAGAGGGTCCCTCATCTACACAATCTGAACCTCAACCTGTCACCCCCGCCACAGGCCCTATATCAAACAGCGAAAGATTGGCTCGTCAACTAGCGACACGAATTAAGTATGAAGATGGCCTCCGGTTCAAAGACCCAAAGGTGAAGGAACGTTATGACAACAAACATTCTTTTAACCTCGAAAAGCAAATTAGTTTGAAGGGGTTGGCTGAGAATTTCCCACGGATCTTGGAACAACTCAGAACAAGGAACTGCATGGTTTTTATAGAATCCCCTTGGACCTCCGTGCCAGTAATTGTCCGTGAGTTCTATGCTAATTTGGGGGCGGCTATGGGAAAGAAGAAGAGAATGCTGCCGGGGTGCATAATTCGAAGGGTGACAGTGCCCATATTCCATGAGGGGATCAATAGATAATATTTCGGGACAAATAGCACACCTTATCAGGAGTATGAGGAGAAGATACATAAGGACGCGGTTGAGGATTAGCGAACTTGGTTGGCTGAGATTATTGCGGCTCTAGGCACCACTCTTCCGTGAATACACCCAAGGGTTGGGATTTTGAAGGCCACCTTGAACATTCAGGAGAAATTCTAGTTATCATTCATCAGCAGCAGATTCTAGCCTTCCCAGAATGAGAACTTGGTGGGCATTCAAAAGGCAGTTTTGATAGCATGTATCATGACAGGGGTACACATCAGTGTGGAGCGGATCATGTACTACCACATTATGGACAGAGCATGGCAGACTTCGAGGTCCATCTTATTCCCTTACTTGATTATTACTTTGTGCCTACGGTTTCAAGTGCCCGTGTTCAAACGGATTGACAGAGACTGTAAGACTACCGAGGTTGTGGATATTCTACGAATTGAGGATGGGGATAACCCTGAGAGACAGAGAAAGAGAGCGAGAGCTCAGGTAGTTGATCTGACTGTCGAGCTAAAGGACCTTGCGAGGCCTGCCGCTTCTGCCATTCCTATTCTTCCAAGCACAGCTTCCGGGGCTGCCTCCACCAACACTACTGCAGGATCCACAGCGAGTGGCACCCCACCACCTCATGGCACGCTTCCTCCTTCTGTGGCTGATTTCTGAACCTTGGCTAGCACGATCCGCGCGGTGGACTCCAAAGTTGCTAAGTTCATTCAGACTATTCCGGAAATGATCCGGCAAGCAGTGGTTGAGTCCCAAAAGTAGTGGGAAGATCGAGTTGAGAGCCTAAAAAAGTTGATGGACAATGTCGAGGCAGCCGATACTGACCAGATGCGCGGTATGAGGGTGATCTCGCTCAGCTGAGAACAGACTTTTTTGCTTTCCGTACTCCATTACTTAAGGCCATGGGTGCCGAGGGTGCGATAGGTGATGAGGCGGCCGAGAGAGGCCAGAAAAAATCGGAGATCGCGGTGAGTTTGTCTGACCACACTCAGACTACGGCTGGTCCGCAGGGTGTGGGAGATGTCGAGTATGAGGAGCTGGCAGACGTTCAGGACCTTCCTGATGCTTCTGAGGAGGTGCTCTAGGCCACCTTAATAGCTGCTTATAGGCATGAGCATCGTGTGGCTCGCACTGACAAGGAGCTTGAGCGTGATTTGTAGGTCGCTAAAGAGCATTCTCTCGTGGACCTTATGACCCGTCAGGGAAAGGCACTAAGACCACAATCCCACCAACAGATGGAGCGACTTCTTCACAGCCCCTGGGTCCAGACTCTTCACAGGTTGTCACCACTACTGGGACTAGCACTCCCTCGATAGAGCCTATTTTAGCTCTTTCTGATGAGGCTCGACCCGACGCTTGATTCGTCGCAGGGAGTTCTTAACCTCTTTTTTATTATATCTGATGCATTGGGGACAATGCAATGTTTTTAGTTGGGGTGGGTAGCCCTAGTCTTTTGTGGGTGGATATTTTTTGATGATGATGTACATATGATACTTTGGTTGTTTTTGTCTAGCTATTTGTTTTGTTTCAGTATTTTGTTAATTATTGAGGTTGCCCATATTTTGTTTTTATTTGTTGTTTGGTATTAGCTATATCCTTAGCTTTTCTTAGCCGCGGTTCTTTTCCTAAGGATGGTAATGGTCTTTTGAACCTGGTATTTTTAGGTAGTTTTGAGTCGGCTTGTCTCAATGATAGATATTTAGGCGCTTTCTTAAGGGAACTAAGCCTTGTAGGTTCGGAATGTGAGCATGACTTGTTTGATATCAATACAGTTAGAATATGACATGATATTGCATGCCCCTTCAAATATTGTGAGCTTTAATGGAAAATGATGATTGTGACAACATATGCTTCATCTTGTGACTCTTGATTATTCATTTGGGAATTGCATGAATTGAGCTTGTCTTAAAAGCTATTGACTCATTTTGAACAATGCATGTGCCATGAGCGATGACGTCTTGTAATAAACTTGTATGATTGCTTGTGTCCTAGAACTTGCCTGGTTTGTCTTTCTAAGCTAAACTTAAATGATCGGATGAAGAAAGGATCTTAGGCACTCTTTGAATTTCCATGTGAAACGCCTTGTACACATATGTATCACTAGTCACCCCTTCGAGCCTTTAGCCTTTTTCTTGTTGCCATATCATAAGTCGTACCACTTCGTGTATCTCTTTTGAATCCATCCTTCCTTGAACTCTAAAATCTCAACATAGGCTATTAGCCTAAGTTGGGGGTGAGAAGTCATGTGAGTAAGGTTGACGAAAATGAAAAGTGGAATGGCGGTTGTTAGAAATGAAGAGGTTGCCCTTGCACGAAAGAAAATTAAAAAAAAATTAAAACAAAAAAAAAAGTTTTGCTATGTTTGCTAGAAAGGATTCTAATGAGTGCAAAAATGGGCGGTTAATAAAAAGGTAATAGAAAGAGGTGACTAAGGAGAGAAAAGGTGGAAAGAAAATGAAATCGTGGTGAATTAAAGAAAAGACCTCAACCAAGTCAAATGTAGTGCTCAAGCAAGGGAAAGTCACTTTTGTATCCAAATATGTATCCTACCCAACCTAAAGCCATCATTACAACCCGGAAAGTCCTTTGTGATCTACAATCGATTGTTTTTGAATTATTATGGAAAGAAAGTAGGGGCAAGCATATTGTTTGATACTTGTGACACGTGAGATTCTTTTTGAGTGTGAGTGTTCTACTTTTGTTCCTCTATGTTGATTGTTATTTGTGTGAAATAGACTTTCTTTATAGTGAGGGCACATGTGTTGTAATATTAGATGAACAATGAAACCATGCAAGCGAGTCAATGAAATTTGAATACAAATAGAGTAATCTTTAGACACAATGTGAAGCGTTTGAGTGTCATAAGGTCATGGTTAATGCATTTTTGAAATAACAAGAAGGGGTGGATACAGTAGAATGAGTGTGCGCGCTTTCTAATTATTGATACCAACCAATAATCATGTACATCTCATGTAGGCCAGTTGGCGATTTACGAGTCATGATCTTGAGTTGGTTGCTGGAGGACAAGCAAAAGGTTAAGTTGGGTGTTGATAAGTCGTGGATTTTAAGCTTTGTACATCCATTACTTATGCCTTTTTGAGAGTCTTTACAAGCATTTTTCTGTATTTCTACCAGCTTTTCATGTATTTTCAAGATTTCTGAGTCCAGGGCACAAAAAGTACAAAATGGCGTAAAAAAGAAGGAAAGAGCTGAATATACATTCAGTATGCGGCACCGCAAACTCTGATATGCGGCCGCATACTCATCCTCAGAAGAACCAGTGAGTGGAGCTAAACACACAAAGATGTGATGACTATGTGGCTCCGCAAACCCATTTTACGGTAGCATACCGACTGTCCAGAAGATCGAAGCTGCGGAGGTTATGCAGAGTATACGGTCGCATCAGGAGTATGCAACCGCATACTTTATCCGCAAGGAGTCATTTAAGCCCACGTTATCACTTTTTGTCTTCTTTCTATAAATACTAGTCCTTGGTTCTTGTGAAACATTTTTTGAATATTCCTTACACAACACTTTATTGTGTCTTTCAGCACATCAAAGAGCATTGAATATTGGTTGTTGGTGCCTTTAAGAAGATTATCTTCCTTTTGTCATCTTCTTCTATTTAATCACTGTAAGCTTTATGGATATTCATTTTTCTCTTACTTTGCTTTTTGCTTTTAATGAAGATGAGTAGCTAAATCATTTAGCTAAGGTTGTGGGACCAAATATGTTAGTTATGTGAATGGGTTTCATATTCATACTTTAATTTATATGTCGAAGATGTTTTCTATTAACTCTTCAAGCTTTAATGTCTTTTAATGGTTGCAAACATTATTTGTGCCTATTCACCTAGATTTTGCTTGGAAAAGAATGTGTTGGTTAGGAAAAAAGTTAATAGCAATAATTTGGGGTTTTACACCCATCTAATAGGTTGAGCTAGGAATAGAAAAGCTATTTGAAACTAAATAGGTATTCTCATGTGCAACATTCTAAGGCTTGAAAAAGCTTAGTGACGAAATTTGCTAATTTGGTTGGAAGACTTTTAGCAAGAACGTAGTAACCCATGGTCTATTACATCTACGCATATAAATGAAGTTGATTTGATACCCAACCGCATTACTTTCCATTGGAACCACAACCTTAGTCTGTTACCAATAGTGTACATTTCATAACAACAACTCTTAGTCATTAATGAACAAACCTCAAACCAATTAATATTATATACCCCTCTTCCTTGAAATATAGACTAATACTTGAGCATTGCACTTAACAAGTATATTTCTCCATTGTATTCTATGTGGGATTCAACCTCAGCCTTGTTGGTATCTATATTTGACAGCGACCGCTTACTCCTAATACTAAAGGTGTAATTTGGGCGTATCAACAGGCTGGTTGGACTCTGGCCTAATTGGCCGTGCAGTAGGGGAAGGGGGAAAAAAAGGAATCTAATTAGTCTATGTTTGATGAACCTATCATTAACATAACTATACACATATATGCATATACATCCCATTTGATTACAAGTGCACAACTAAAGGACTTGATCACACACTATTGGCTTCATTGAAAACTCCAACTTAAGCCATACCAAAGGGAAAAGGTTGTCACCACCCTTATTCCTGACACTGCACAAGTTCCAAGGGGTTTCACGAACCCCAGGCATGGCTGGATATCGGAGAGTGGCTAGACCTCTCCCCCAAACCATCTCAAACTCTCAAAACCCAGTGTTGCCACGATATACAACCAGAGTCCCAAAGTTGTGCACAAGCATCATTACATAGAAAGTAGTTCACATAAAAGTAACATTAAAAGTAAATTCAAAATCATGGCAAAGAGACTGAGGCAGATGTGATAATGCATTGATGTATAAAATAACACAACAGCTTCAAGATACATAGTTAAATAGGTGATACAAACAAACCATCTGCTTTTACTCATATATTCATGCTAACTATAACTGGCTCATCCTCTAATATATACACAGTATACTTATGATATACACATGATATGTGTATACCAAGTGAACACCGTGTATATATTTTCCTTCCTTTTTGTTAACATGTATATATTTTGTGTATATCCACATTTTATGTGTTCAACTTTAGGGCTCAAGACTATTTTCTTCACTTAATTAATCCTTGACCCTTAAAACGATGTCCAAATATATAAACCAAAGCTGATTCAAGTCTAATTTAATTCTTACACTTCTCAACTAAATGATTCATTAATTTCCCATATTAACAGACCACATAGTAGTACGTGAGAGCTGCCTAAATGTAATAACAGAAACACAGTAGAAGGATGTAGACAAAGAGGAAAAATTATATAACTTATGATCACCAAAACAGAATTGGAGCACCAAGAAGTCTGGACCAAATAACATCAAATGAACTGAGACTGTACAACCTTATATTCCTAGAAAAAAAAAGGAACCACAGAAATGAAACCTTTGTTTCAGTACAGTAATAAGAGCACATTCACAACAAGACTTCAGGTAAGTTACCACTTGAGATAGACATGAGAAAGGATCATCTATGTATGTTACCAAGTCTCACAGAAGAAGGGAATGTCATGATGTTTAGCACAATTCTTAGCAACTAGGTATTTTAACTCCTAACAGGACACTTATTATCAATAGTCTTAAACCAGTTCATTTCCCTTTAAAGGAAGGCAAAGATCACTCTCTTGAAACAACTAGTTTCCTTTTCCTTAACTTCCTAAGTTACCTCTAGACCTTTAGACAAGCTAATTTTCCCAACTCTTCTATTTCCATCCCTTTGATAAAATGGTGAAATTTAAGGAAAGCAAATATACCCTTAAGACAGGAATGTCCACCATGGTCCATAGGTTCATCATGATACCCCTCATTTGAAGGGTAGGTGTTATGAGTCAAACTAGGCTTGGCTCTTCCCTACCCTCTCTTTGAGGTGTTTTGAAAAGACCATCCTAGGCTAAGTGGTTCAACCTGCTTTTAAGAATACTCACCATATCCCCAAACAACAACATCAAACCAATTTCAGCTTATCACTATTCATTTTTTAGAACACAGACTCAATATTCAGCTATCTCGTTTCATAGTTCCTAACATGACAAAATTTTAAAACACACCAACCACATATAATTAAATCTTGCTAGACAGAGTACAACTTTATCTTTTTAATCCAAGTTACACTATGATGCCCGACTAAAGTCTAAGTGCCACAGTTCAGGTCTAAGAACAAAGGATTCTCACCAATCTTAGGTTAACTAAATGCCTTTTCCATAAGTTCAAACTAAGGTTAGTACATCACACAAACAAGTACACACATAAATATATCACACAAGTTTTAAGCATATTCATCATGAAGCAAACAAGAAAAGCAGCAGATTCAACTTCTGGAAAAAAACATGGATTCAGACCCTAGTGAGTAACTTACTTCTTTAGTACTTGGTTAATAGTTTTTAAGCCCCTTAATTATGACAAAATGTGACAGACTCTTACCCTTTGTTTTAACTTAGTCTTAAATAGCATGAAGTCTCAAGAATCCCCTCATAGGCATGATAAACTATCCTTGACCAATCCCAAGATCTCAATGAATCCCACAGTCATGAGAACAGGGTTTAGGAAGACAAGGAAGCCTCAGGGTCCTAAAAGGGAAATAGGATGGGGTAAGGCCATCACCTCTCCATCCCTCTCCTGAGTCTTACTTTCAGTAAAAAGGGATCAAAAGCCCCCCTGGTCACTACCTCCAGTTCATGCCTAAGCTCACATTTTACTTTCTCAAGGCAACCGCAGCTCTCTTACCTTATCCCCATACCTAATGACAATCACCAAGAACTTATGGTCAAAACTAGTTTGACACTGCCCTTAAATTGAATTTCATCTAAACACCTAATTGATCACATAAGTTAGCAGCTTTTTATCAACTCATCCTAGGGTCACAACTATGCAAAATCATTTGAATTCTTTCCTAGGGTCCCAACTATGCAAAATCATTTGAATTCTTTTTGGACATTAACACTTTTAGAAAGTTTGAACATTTAATCACTTAAAAGCTTAAGTTCAGACTGAACCTCAACCTTCAGACTCAAAACAACTCCTTTTCACCAATTGATGAATCATTTTCAATAGCCAAGAGCACATCAGGACTCAATTATATTTTTAAATGCCTTTAGAATTCTTTTGAAAATTCAAGCCTGAATTAGATATGAAAAAGAAAAGGTCTGATGACATGAATGTCAGGACTGAACTCTGTTTAAATGAAGCAAACAGTACACACAATTATCCTTGTGGCATCTAAGTATTCTGATTTATTTTTAGATGATTTTTACAACTTCATGAACCTGCATTAGTTCCTAATGAACCATTTAAGAACCTGTTACCACATGGATGAACCTTAACCCAAAACTTCATTTTTAGACTTCTATACCATATTCTAGAAGGTTGTTGCTTCAAATTACCTTTAATGTATAACATACAACTACTCAAAATCATTTCACTAATTCAAACATATTCAAACAGACTTGGGTAGATTCAGACCCATACAAATGCAAGCAGACCCCACTTATCCTAACTCTAATGCCTTAAACACATCAAAGATTCCTATAAGTATGCCTAGATTTCTTAAGCTTTATTTCAGCCTGATCATGATCTTTTCTAATTTTTTTATCCCAATCATAACTTTATGTTATCTAATTGACATTAGACAAGTATACATACTTATGAAAACAAATTAAGAAAATCAAATTTGTCATAGTCTTATTCAAGAAAAAGCAACCGCCTTAAATGCTTTAAAATAGATCATCACAGTGCTTTAGCATTCCATTGCATTCAAATAGGATCAACATCTTATTTAAAGGTTCACTAAATTACAATCATGATTCATATAATCACATTCTTATCATGTTTAAGTATTGAGCAGTCATGTTTAAGTATTGAGTATCCAAAACAGGAAACCTCAACATCCAATAGAGTACTTAAAGTCTGTTTCAACCATATCTATAGAAACAACATCAATACGTTATTTGAAACTCATACACTTGGTCTATATCAACAACTATTTACTAGTGTTAAACATGTACTTTGAAAATAAGGGAAGTAATCTCCACATCCAAACAAACTAATGAACCTTAAACATCACTCAAGCAGCACATTATCATTTGGTTGAACCAACAAGCAGTCCAACAACCAACTAACATCAAACAGGCCACTATCACCTAAACTAACTACTAAACCATAATAAAATAAGTAAAAGGGATAGAATATTACCTTTTAACAGTGCAGCCTTGGTCAAAATCGAATTTGGAAACCCTTTGTGCTTCCAAGACCACACCCAGCCACACAGTTTCGAAGACAAAAAGGGAAAATAAATTTTTAGAACTCAGAAAACCTCAAACTAGTCGAAGTCTTAAAAAATTTTACTTCGAAGTTTCCAGCCTTCTTTTAATTTCTCCAATTTTTCTGACCTTTGAAAACTCTTTTTTTAAACTTCTAACTTTCAAAAAACTCAAACTTTTTAAAACTCTCTTTTTTCTTTCTCCAAAAAACTTTTTTTGTAAAGGGAGTTGGGGTTATATTTATTGAACCCCAAAAATTGTTCAAAGCTTTAAACAAACAATGTGGGACAAACATATTTTCTCCAAAATTAGCCTTTGTAGGCCTTTATACGGCTAAGATTATCTCAAATCAATAATGGATGGTCAGATTTGAGTCTTGCTTGACTTGATCTGACCCATTTTTGGTCAACCAATGATATTCAAGCAAAGTACAACAACAAAACACATAAATCACAGAACAACGAAAAAACGTAAAGCAAAGGGATGATTTATTAACGTGTTTGGATTAAATTTCGTGAATCAAGTGAAACATTAAATGTTTTCACTACAATAGACATGCAAAAGTTGTGCTTATCTGCTACACCCTGTATTTTTGCCATTTTTGGCGGAGAGAGAAGAGGGAAACACGAGGCGGCGCTAGGGTTACACGAAAGAGAAAGAGAGAGAAAGGGGAGGGGTAAAGGGGCGTTTGAGGAAATGAAATGAAAGAAAAGGGGGTATACCCCCTTATCTGTATTAAGTGGTTTGGCCGGGTCTCAGCCTAGCTTGTGCTGGACTCGGTCCAGACCTTAAGGAATTAAAAGGCTGGCCCTTTTTCTTTTGTATACATATATATGTATACTAAGTGTATACATGTATATCATGTATACTATATATATATATATATATATATATATATATATATATATATATATATATAAAGATTAAAATTGATGATATTTTAATTATAGATAAAATTTGGACATAATTAACCTATTAAAGTAATTAAAAAAAATTGGCCAATTGTGTTAATGGGCTTTAAATTTCGAATATGACCTTAATTGATTTTGATCCAACTAATTATATCAATTATGTCCAAATTTAGCCTCAATTGATTTTAATCTAGCTGGTTATTTCAATTATGGCCATATTTGGCCTAATTAGCAGGTTTAAAAATTAAATTTCATTAATTACCTCAATTAATTTAAGCCAATGAATTTGGTTATTTCAATCAAGGCCATTAAGAGGCTAATTTAAAAAAATGACCCCAATTTTCTTGAACCGTGAATTAGTCAAATTAATTGTGGCCATAACAAAAAATAATTAAATAATTTAAACATCAATTTACAATAAGGACCACTTAATTGACTAATTAAAATATTTATAGATAATTATAAATACATTTTGACAAATTACACAATTATGGAAAATTAAAGATTAAGGGTGAAATGGTTCATTATATAAATTACTTAAACTCTATGGAGTAAAGGGAATAAAGTATTTGCTAATTTTGATTTTGACAATTTAACAATTAAATGAATGATTATTATTTTCTTAAACCAAATGCCTTCTTTTTCTTTGATTAAAATCAAATAAGTATCTCTTAAATGTCATAAAAATACCAATTAATTTCTAAACAACTTTGTGATGTCATGAAAAACCTTTCACCAATTTAAAGGAGCAAAATATTGTTCTAAAAAATTTATAAAAAATATTTAAACCCTTTAAGGTGCATAGCTTATTTTATTTATTTTCCAAGGACTCTGAGTAATTAAGATAAATTATGAGAGGTCAAAAATTAGATATCAACAAGAACCATACTTGTAAAGGAAATAGAGAATTGTTTGCAGAAAGAAAATTGTGATTGCTCTAGGGCAACCAAGCCATCAAGCTAAGGTATGTGACATTAATCCACTTCCACGATCTATTTTTTAATTATATTTTAATCTTTCTGGAAAGAGTAATCCCATTCTTCAATAAATTATTTATATGGTGCACTTTATATATAGATATGTGTTTTTGGTAAATTGCATATTATGCAGTGTATCTGTGGAAAGCAAATCTAAGATGTATTTTTCCTATACTTTTTTATGTAACATAATTTCAATCAAGATGTTAGATGAGCTTTCAGAAAATTAAGAGGCTACAATTATGATAATATTATAAAAAAAATCTAGATTGTTGTACGGAATTATTGTAATTTTATAATAATTGATTCTTTGTGTTTGTTCTTGTTGTTTGTGTTTGCTAGGTAAAATTTGTTTGACATTTGTAATTGTTATACTATATTATAGAGGTAACATAAATGGTATAAAAATCGTCTTAAAAATGTTGATTGAACTTTTTGTCATTCATTAAAAAGCTCTACCATAAACAAAATTTTCATTTACTATCCTCCTCAAATTATTATTTAATTATGTCCTCTAATATTTAGGACTTTAAAATTAACTAAATTTTATTTATTAAATCCTAAAGTCCTTCGTATATAAAAAGTTTATAGGAGTCCATTTCTTCTTCAAGTCGGTGTCCTACTTTGGGTAAAATTTTCGTCACAAAGTTATTCAATTTGTATTTTGTCCAGTTGATTTCCTATTGTCCTTCTTTGGGTAAAACTCCAAATAATTTGATTTGTACGTGTTTAGGCTTTGTTTGTCCGTGTATATTGTCACACCCCTTTTTTTTTCACCCCGCTTAAGAGGATTTAAAAAGAATTTTTCCAATTGAAGTGACGTTTTGAAAGGGATTATTTATTTGTTACAGAGTCGTCACTTGAAATTGAGTTTTGGTGTTCTAAGTCACCTTATTGAATCCCTAATAAAAAGTAAATGACTCTATTTATTATTGGTCTGCGAAAATAAAAGTCCGGGTAAGGAATTCTGTTGACCGGGGAGAAGATATGAGGCATTCCCCTAGTCCCGTGGTTCTAGCACGGTCGCTTTATCGACTTGTATTTGGCTAAAATTAATTCTTGGATAAATGTATTTATTAGTTATGCCTATGATTCACTTAATATTGTTGAACTTTTGTTAGTCTTAACTATGACGCATAATTGTGACCTCAGCTTCGACATACCCCGGTGAATCGATTAATAACTAAATCGAAAATTAGTAAATCTCTAACTTTTTAAAAAAAATAAATGACCAAGGCAATGTAAGAACGATTCGAGGGATTTAATTGGTGACAATAAAATACCTTTCTGTAGCTAACATGCTATTCATACAAGATATATATATATATATATATATATATATATATATATATATATTACTGTGTCAAAAGCACTATTAAAGATTGACGCTT